>NW_027459548.1:0-366250 GCF_050624435.1 Tenrec ecaudatus | reverse complement strand
CTCTGTGGTGACCCGTCTTCCACGGTAAAACATTTCCTAGCGAATAAGGAATCTTCCCATCGCAATGACAATATGAGAGAATTGCCACCGATGGATTTGCCGCTGTGCCTACAAACATCATCTTGAGGCCATACAGTAGTGAAGCACGGGAACCCAGTTGCTTCACCCTTTACCCTAGACCAGTGAAACACTGTCTCTAAACATGCCCACATGCCTGTATCTATGCCCGTTTAAAGTTAACACTAAACGGAAATCTTCTGTCCCACTATTTTGCAGCATTTTAAAGAAGTACACTGGGAAAGATTTCTCTGCAAGGAAGAAACTGCAGGCGGCGTGGCTGAAATGAGAATATCATGCTGCACGAGCTCTTTGCCCTCAGATGTAGAAGTGATATCAGTGGGCATCATAGAGAAACGGGACTTTAATAAGTGATCATCAACCTCTGTGAATTCCCTTTGTTCTAGACGCCTGAAATAAAGAGGTGTCCTGAGTCACATAAACCTCCACCGACTGGTCTTAATGTGGCGCGGGAACATGCCGGTATAAGAGAATTCCGAAGAAGGCTGAACGTCCACAATTGAATGGTCATTGCCAGAAATGAAGTGGCAGCCGGATCAGACTGACTGGGAAACTTCAGCTTCCATTAGACAATGAAGATGTGAGAATCTGGTACGTCCACAATTCACGGTTTCCTTAGATCCATGAAATTCCGTGTTGAATTTTAGTCAGAAAATGAAAACTCCGGAGCCTCTGTTCAGCAGGCCCGGGTGTAGCTCCCAGAGGCACACTGGTGCTCCTCTAGAATTTGGATAAAAATCGTTTTCACTGGAATAAAGAACCTTGATCAAGCCAGGTGGGTCTTGACAAACGAAATTGCTGCGTGTGCCCGGTATACAGACAAGCACCCACCTGTGCTAGTCCATGGCGTATTCAGCACAGGAATCTGCATCGATTGAGCCAAGACAAAGGAAAGCTCAGGGAGGCAGCACCCGTGTTGAAAAGCATTTGTACTTCAAAGATGAGGCCAATGAGGTGAAAGGACAAACCCATGGCAAATAGTTTTCATCATCGGCCGAATTTCACGGAGCAATATTGCTGGGAGAGAAAAGGCACCCCCAGAGGGAGGCACGCTCAAAAAAACTACCTAGGGCAGGAGCCGTGTTGCCCCCAGGCACTAGGCGTGTGAGGCCTCAGCATTGTAAGGAGGGTTCACTGAAGTCCCTGAGTGAAGTTTTCTCCGCTGTCCTACGTCTACGTTCCGAAAATTTACTCTGCGGTTTCTGATGATCCTGGGTTATGAACGGCCACCATTCACCGTTCTCCTTACACTCGTGCGTCCCCATCGACCTTAAAAGAAAGGGAGGACACGCAACTGCTGGCAGGTAAATTCAGCACACTTTGTCTTAACACAAAAGAGACAGCTCTGTGGTGACCCGTCTTCCATGGTAAAACATTTCCTAGCGAATAAGGAATCTTCCCATCGCAATGACAATATGAGAGAATTGCCACCGATGGATTTGCCGCTGTGCCTACAACCATCATCTTGAGGCCATACAGTAGTGAAGCACGGGAACCCAGTTGCTTCACCCTTTACCCTAGACCAGTGAAACACTGTCTCTAAACATGCCCACATGCCTGTATCTATGCCCGTTTAAAGTTAACACTAAACCGAAATCTTCTGTCCCACTATTTTGCAGCATTTTAAAGAAGTACACTGGGAAAGATTTTTCTGCAAGGAAGAAACTGCAGGCGGCGTGGCTGAAATGAGAATATCATGCTGCACGAGCTCTTTGCCCTCAGATGTAGAAGTAGTCATCAGTGGGCATCATAGACAAACGGGACTTTAATAAGTGATCAACCTCTGTGAATTCCCTTTGTTCTAGACGCCTGAAATAAAGAGGTGTCCTGAGTCACATAAACCTCCACCGACTGGTCTTAATGTGGCGCGGGAACATGCCGGTATAAGAGAATTCCGAAGAAGGCTGAACGTCCACAATTGAATGGTCATTGCCAGAAATGAAGTGGCAGCCGGATCAGACTGGGAAACTTCAGCTTCCATTAGACAATGAAGATGTGAGAATCTGGTACGTCCACAATTCACGGTTTCCTTAGATCCATGAAATTCCGTGTTGAATTTTAGTCAGAAAATGAAAACTCCGGAGCCTCTGTTCAGCAGGCCCGGGTGTAGCTCCCAGAGGCACACTGGTGCTCCTCTAGAATTTGGATAAAAATCGTTTTCACTGGAATAAAGAACCTTGATCAAGCCAGGTGGGTCTTGACAAACGAAATTGCTGCGTGTGCCCGGTATACTGACAAGCACCCACCTGTGCTAGTCCATGGCGTATTCAGCACAGGAATCTGCATCGATTGAGCCAAGACAAAGGAAAGCTCAGGGAGGCAGCACCCGTGTAGAAAAGCATTTGTACTTCAAAGATGAGGCCAATGAGGTGAAAGGACAAACCCATGGCAAATAGTTTTCATCATCGGCCGAATTTCACGGAGCAATATTGCTGGGAGAGAAAAGGCACCCCCAGAGGGAGGCACGCTCAACAAAACTACCTAGGGCAGGAGCCGTGTTGCCCCCAGGCACTAGGCGTGTGAGGCCTCAGCATTGTAAGGAGGGTTCACTGAAGTCCCTGAGTGAAGTTTTCTCCGCTGTCCTACGTCTACGTTCCTAAAATTTACTCTGCGGTTTCTGATGATCCTGGGTTATGAACGGCCACCATTCACCGTTCTCCTTACACTCGTGCGTCTCCATCGACCTTAAAAGAAAGGGAGGACACGCAACTGCTGGCAGGTAAATTCAGCACACTTTGTCTCAACACAAAAGAGACAGCTCTGTGGTGACCCGTCTTCCACGGTAAAACATTTCCTAGCGAATAAGGAATCTTCCCATCGCAATGACAATATGAGAGAATTGCCACCGATGGATTTGCCGCTGTGCCTACAAACATCATCTTGAGGCCATACAGTAGTGAAGCACGGGAACCCAGTTGCTTCACCCTTTACCCTAGACCAGTGAAACACTGTCTCTAAACATGCCCACATGCCTGTATCTATGCCCGTTTAAAGTTAACACTAAACCGAAATCTTCTGTCCCACTATTTTGCAGCATTTTAAAGAAGTACACTGGGAAAGATTTCTCTGCAAGGAAGAAACTGCAGGCGGCGTGGCTGAAATGAGAATATCATGCTGCACGAGCTCTTTGCCCTCAGATGTAGAAGTGTCATCAGTGGGCATCATAGAGAAACGGGACTTTAATAAGTGATCATCAACCTCTGTGAATTCCCTTTGTTCTAGACGCCTGAAATAAAGAGGTGTCCTGAGTCACATAAACCTCCACCGACTGGTCTTAATGTGGCGCGGGAACATGCCGGTATAAGAGAATTCCGAAGAAGGCTGAACGTCCACAATTGAATGGTCATTGCCAGAAATGAAGTGGCAGCCGGATCAGACTGGGAAACTTCAGCTTCCATTAGACAATGAAGATGTGAGAATCTGGTACGTCCACAATTCACGGTTTCCTTAGATCCATGAAATTCCGTGTTGAATTTTAGTCAGAAAATGAAAACTCCGGAGCCTCTGTTCAGCAGGCCCGGGTGTAGCTCCCAGAGGCACACTGGTGCTCCTCTAGAATTTGGATAAAAATCGTTTTCACTGGAATAAAGAACCTTGATCAAGCCAGGTGGGTCTTGACAAACGAAATTGCTGCGTGTGCCCGGTATACTGACAAGCACCCACCTGTGCTAGTCCATGGCGTATTCAGCACAGGAATCTGCATCGATTGAGCCAAGACAAAGGAAAGCTCAGGGAGGCAGCACCCGTGTAGAAAAGCATTTGTACTTCAAAGATGAGGCCAATGAGGTGAAAGGACAAACCCATGGCAAATAGTTTTCATCATCGGCCGAATTTCACGGAGCAATATTGCTGGGAGAGAAAAGGCACCCCCAGAGGGAGGCACGCTCAACAAAACTACCTAGGGCAGGAGCCGTGTTGCCCCCAGGCACTAGGCGTGTGAGGCCTCAGCATTGTAAGGAGGGTTCACTGAAGTCCCTGAGTGAAGTTTTCTCCGCTGTCCTACGTCTACGTTCCTAAAATTTACTCTGCGGTTTCTGATGATCCTGGGTTATGAACGGCCACCATTCACCGTTCTCCTTACACTCGTGCGTCTCCATCGACCTTAAAAGAAAGGGAGGACACGCAACTGCTGGCAGGTAAATTCAGCACACTTTGTCTTAACACAAAAGAGACAGCTCTGTGGTGACCCGTCTTCCATGGTAAAACATTTCCTAGCGAATAAGGAATCTTCCCATCGCAATGACAATATGAGAGAATTGCCACCGATGGATTTGCCGCTGTGCCTACAACCATCATCTTGAGGCCATACAGTAGTGAAGCACGGGAACCCAGTTGCTTCACCCTTTACCCTAGACCAGTGAAACACTGTCTCTAAACATGCCCACATGCCTGTATCTATGCCCGTTTAAAGTTAACACTAAACCGAAATCTTCTGTCCCACTATTTTGCAGCATTTTAAAGAAGTACACTGGGAAAGATTTCTCTGCAAGGAAGACACTGCAGGCGGCGTGGCTGAAATGAGAATATCATGCTGCACGAGCTCTTTGCCCTCAGATGTAGAAGTGTCATCAGTGGGCATCATAGAGAAACGGGACTTTAATAAGTGATCATCAACCTCTGTGAATTCCCTTTGTTCTAGACGCCTGAAATAAAGAGGTGTCCTGAGTCACATAAACCTCCACCGACTGGTCTTAATGTGGCGCGGGAACATGCCGGTATAAGAGAATTCCGAAGAAGGCTGAACGTCCACAATTGAATGGTCATTGCCAGAAATGAAGTGGCAGCCGGATCAGACTGGGAAACTTCAGCTTCCATTAGACAATGAAGATGTGAGAATCTGGTACGTCCACAATTCACGGTTTCCTTAGATCCATGAAATTCCGTGTTGAATTTTAGTCAGAAAATGAAAACTCCGGAGCCTCTGTTCAGCAGGCCCGGGTGTAGCTCCCAGAGGCACACTGGTGCTCCTCTAGAATTTGGATAAAAATCGTTTTCACTGGAATAAAGAACCTTGATCAAGCCAGGTGGGTCTTGACAAACGAAATTGCTGCGTGTGCCCGGTATACTGACAAGCACCCACCTGTGCTAGTCCATGGCGTATTCAGCACAGGAATCTGCATCGATTGAGCCAAGACAAAGGAAAGCTCAGGGAGGCAGCACCCGTGTAGAAAAGCATTTGTACTTCAAAGATGAGGCCAATGAGGTGAAAGGACAAACCCATGGCAAATAGTTTTCATCATCGGCAGAAATTCACGGAGCAATATTGCTGGGAGAGAAAAGGCACCCCCAGAGGGAGGCACGCTCAACAAAACTACCTAGGGCAGGAGCCGTGTTGCCCCCAGGCACTAGGCGTGTGAGGCCTCAGCATTGTAAGGAGGGTTCACTGAAGTCCCTGAGTGAAGTTTTCTCCGCTGTCCTACGTCTACGTTCCTAAAATTTACTCTGCGGTTTCTGATGATCCTGGGTTATGAACGGCCACCATTCACCGTTCTCCTTACACTCGTGCGTCTCCATCGACCTTAAAAGAAAGGGAGGACACGCAACTGCTGGCAGGTAAATTCAGCACACTTTGTCTCAACACAAAAGAGACAGCTCTGTGGTGACCCGTCTTCCACGGTAAAACATTTCCTAGCGAATAAGGAATCTTCCCATCGCAATGACAATATGAGAGAATTGCCACCGATGGATTTGCCGCTGTGCCTACAAACATCATCTTGAGGCCATACAGTAGTGAAGCACGGGAACCCAGTTGCTTCACCCTTTACCCTAGACCAGTGAAACACTGTCTCTAAACATGCCCACATGCCTGTATCTATGCCCGTTTAAAGTTAACAATAAACCGAAATCTTCTGTCCCACTATTTTGCAGCATTTTAAAGAAGTACACTGGGAAAGATTTCTCTGCAAGGAAGACACTGCAGGCGGCGTGGCTGAAATGAGAATATCATGCTGCACGAGCTCTTTGCCCTCAGATGTAGAAGTGTCATCAGTGGGCATCATAGAGAAACGGGACTTTAATAAGTGATCATCAACCTCTGTGAATTCCCTTTGTTCTAGACGCCTGAAATAAAGAGGTGTCCTGAGTCACATAAACCTCCACCGACTGGTCTTAATGTGGCGCGGGAACATGCCGGTATAAGAGAATTCCGAAGAAGGCTGAACGTCCACAATTGAATGGTCATTGCCAGAAATGAAGTGGCAGCCGGATCAGACTGGGAAACTTCAGCTTCCATTAGACAATGAAGATGTGAGAATCTGGTACGTCCACAATTCACGGTTTCCTTAGATCCATGAAATTCCGTGTAGAATTTTAGTCAGAAAATGAAAACTCCGGAGCCTCTGTTCAGCAGGCCCGGGTGTAGCTCCCAGAGGCACACTGGTGCTCCTCTAGAATTTGGATAAAAATCGTTTTCACTGGAATAAAGAACCTTGATCAAGCCAGGTGGGTCTTGACAAACGAAATTGCTGCGTGTGCCCGGTATACTGACAAGCACCCACCTGTGCTAGTCCATGGCGTATTCAGCACAGGAATCTGCATCGATTGAGCCAAGACAAAGGAAAGCTCAGGGAGGCAGCACCCGTGTAGAAAAGCATTTGTACTTCAAAGATGAGGCCAATGAGGTGAAAGGACAAACCCATGGCAAATAGTTTTCATCATCGGCCGAATTTCACGGAGCAATATTGCTGGGAGAGAAAAGGCACCCCCAGAGGGAGGCACGCTCAACAAAACTACCTAGGGCAGGAGCCGTGTTGCCCCCAGGCACTAGGCGTGTGAGGCCTCAGCATTGTAAGGAGGGTTCACTGAAGTCCCTGAGTGAAGTTTTCTCCGCTGTCCTACGTCTACGTTCCTAAAATTTACTCTGCGGTTTCTGATGATCCTGGGTTATGAACGGCCACCATTCACCGTTCTCCTTACACTCGTGCGTCTCCATCGACCTTAAAAGAAAGGGAGGACACGCAACTGCTGGCAGGTAAATTCAGCACACTTTGTCTTAACACAAAAGAGACAGCTCTGTGGTGACCCGTCTTCCATGGTAAAACATTTCCTAGCGAATAAGGAATCTTCCCATCGCAATGACAATATGAGAGAATTGCCACCGATGGATTTGCCGCTGTGCCTACAACCATCATCTTGAGGCCATACAGTAGTGAAGCACGGGAACCCAGTTGCTTCACCCTTTACCCTAGACCAGTGAAACACTGTCTCTAAACATGCCCACATGCCTGTATCTATGCCCGTTTAAAGTTAACACTAAACCGAAATCTTCTGTCCCACTATTTTGCAGCATTTTAAAGAAGTACACTGGGAAAGATTTCTCTGCAAGGAAGAAACTGCAGGCGGCGTGGCTGAAATGAGAATATCATGCTGCACGAGCTCTTTGCCCTCAGATGTAGAAGTGTCATCAGTGGGCATCATAGAGAAACGGGACTTTAATAAGTGATCATCAACCTCTGTGAATTCCCTTTGTTCTAGACGCCTGAAATAAAGAGGTGTCCTGAGTCACATAAACCTCCACCGACTGGTCTTAATGTGGCGCGGGAACATGCCGGTATAAGAGAATTCCGAAGAAGGCTGAACGTCCACAATTGAATGGTCATTGCCAGAAATGAAGTGGCAGCCGGATCAGACTGGGAAACTTCAGCTTCCATTAGACAATGAAGATGTGAGAATCTGGTACGTCCACAATTCACGGTTTCCTTAGATCCATGAAATTCCGTGTTGAATTTTAGTCAGAAAATGAAAACTCCGGAGCCTCTGTTCAGCAGGCCCGGGTGTAGCTCCCAGAGGCACACTGGTGCTCCTCTAGAATTTGGATAAAAATCGTTTTCACTGGAATAAAGAACCTTGATCAAGCCAGGTGGGTCTTGACAAACGAAATTGCTGCGTGTGCCCGGTATACTGACAAGCACCCACCTGTGCTAGTCCATGGCGTATTCAGCACAGGAATCTGCATCGATTGAGCCAAGACAAAGGAAAGCTCAGGGAGGCAGCACCCGTGTAGAAAAGCATTTGTACTTCAAAGATGAGGCCAATGAGGTGAAAGGACAAACCCATGGCAAATAGTTTTCATCATCGGCCGAATTTCACGGAGCAATATTGCTGGGAGAGAAAAGGCACCCCCAGAGGGAGGCACGCTCAACAAAACTACCTAGGGCAGGAGCCGTGTTGCCCCCAGGCACTAGGCGTGTGAGGCCTCAGCATTGTAAGGAGGGTTCACTGAAGTCCCTGAGTGAAGTTTTCTCCGCTGTCCTACGTCTACGTTCCTAAAATTTACTCTGCGGTTTCTGATGATCCTGGGTTATGAACGGCCACCATTCACCGTTCTCCTTACACTCGTGCGTCTCCATCGACCTTAAAAGAAAGGGAGGACACGCAACTGCTGGCAGGTAAATTCAGCACACTTTGTCTCAACACAAAAGAGACAGCTCTGTGGTGACCCGTCTTCCACGGTAAAACATTTCCTAGCGAATAAGGAATCTTCCCATCGCAATGACAATATGAGAGAATTGCCACCGATGGATTTGCCGCTGTGCCTACAAACATCATCTTGAGGCCATACAGTAGTGAAGCACGGGAACCCAGTTGCTTCACCCTTTACCCTAGACCAGTGAAACACTGTCTCTAAACATGCCCACATGCCTGTATCTATGCCCGTTTAAAGTTAACACTAAACCGAAATCTTCTGTCCCACTATTTTGCAGCATTTTAAAGAAGTACACTGGGAAAGATTTCTCTGCAAGGAAGAAACTGCAGGCGGCGTGGCTGAAATGAGAATATCATGCTGCACGAGCTCTTTGCCCTCAGATGTAGAAGTGTCATCAGTGGGCATCATAGAGAAACGGGACTTTAATAAGTGATCATCAACCTCTGTGAATTCCCTTTGTTCTAGACGCCTGAAATAAAGAGGTGTCCTGAGTCACATAAACCTCCACCGACTGGTCTTAATGTGGCGCGGGAACATGCCGGTATAAGAGAATTCCGAAGAAGGCTGAACGTCCACAATTGAATGGTCATTGCCAGAAATGAAGTGGCAGCCGGATCAGACTGGGAAACTTCAGCTTCCATTAGACAATGAAGATGTGAGAATCTGGTACGTCCACAATTCACGGTTTCCTTAGATCCATGAAATTCCGTGTAGAATTTTAGTCAGAAAATGAAAACTCCGGAGCCTCTGTTCAGCAGGCCCGGGTGTAGCTCCCAGAGGCACACTGGTGCTCCTCTAGAATTTGGATAAAAATCGTTTTCACTGGAATAAAGAACCTTGATCAAGCCAGGTGGGTCTTGACAAACGAAATTGCTGCGTGTGCCCGGTATACTGACAAGCACCCACCTGTGCTAGTCCATGGCGTATTCAGCACAGGAATCTGCATCGATTGAGCCAAGACAAAGGAAAGCTCAGGGAGGCAGCACCCGTGTAGAAAAGCATTTGTACTTCAAAGATGAGGCCAATGAGGTGAAAGGACAAACCCATGGCAAATAGTTTTCATCATCGGCCGAATTTCACGGAGCAATATTGCTGGGAGAGAAAAGGCACCCCCAGAGGGAGGCACGCTCAACAAAACTACCTAGGGCAGGAGCCGTGTTGCCCCCAGGCACTAGGCGTGTGAGGCCTCAGCATTGTAAGGAGGGTTCACTGAAGTCCCTGAGTGAAGTTTTCTCCGCTGTCCTACGTCTACGTTCCTAAAATTTACTCTGCGGTTTCTGATGATCCTGGGTTATGAACGGCCACCATTCACCGTTCTCCTTACACTCGTGCGTCTCCATCGACCTTAAAAGAAAGGGAGGACACGCAACTGCTGGCAGGTAAATTCAGCACACTTTGTCTTAACACAAAAGAGACAGCTCTGTGGTGACCCGTCTTCCACGGTAAAACATTTCCTAGCGAATAAGGAATCTTCCCATCGCAATGACAATATGAGAGAATTGCCACCGATGGATTTGCCGCTGTGCCTACAACCATCATCTTGAGGCCATACAGTAGTGAAGCACGGGAACCCAGTTGCTTCACCCTTTACCCTAGACCAGTGAAACACTGTCTCTAAACATGCCCACATGCCTGTATCTATGCCCGTTTAAAGTTAACACTAAACCGAAATCTTCTGTCCCACTATTTTGCAGCATTTTAAAGAAGTACACTGGGAAAGATTTCTCTGCAAGGAAGAAACTGCAGGCGGCGTGGCTGAAATGAGAATATCATGCTGCACGAGCTCTTTGCCCTCAGATGTAGAAGTGTCATCAGTGGGCATCATAGAGAAACGGGACTTTAATAAGTGATCATCAACCTCTGTGAATTCCCTTTGTTCTAGACGCCTGAAATAAAGAGGTGTCCTGAGTCACATAAACCTCCACCGACTGGTCTTAATGTGGCGCGGGAACATGCCGGTATAAGAGAATTCCGAAGAAGGCTGAACGTCCACAATTGAATGGTCATTGCCAGAAATGAAGTGGCAGCCGGATCAGACTGGGAAACTTCAGCTTCCATTAGACAATGAAGATGTGAGAATCTGGTACGTCCACAATTCACGGTTTCCTTAGATCCATGAAATTCCGTGTTGAATTTTAGTCAGAAAATGAAAACTCCGGAGCCTCTGTTCAGCAGGCCCGGGTGTAGCTCCCAGAGGCACACTGGTGCTCCTCTAGAATTTGGATAAAAATCGTTTTCACTGGAATAAAGAACCTTGATCAAGCCAGGTGGGTCTTGACAAACGAAATTGCTGCGTGTGCCCGGTATACTGACAAGCACCCACCTGTGCTAGTCCATGGCGTATTCAGCACAGGAATCTGCATCGATTGAGCCAAGACAAAGGAAAGCTCAGGGAGGCAGCACCCGTGTAGAAAAGCATTTGTACTTCAAAGATGAGGCCAATGAGGTGAAAGGACAAACCCATGGCAAATAGTTTTCATCATCGGCCGAATTTCACGGAGCAATATTGCTGGGAGAGAAAAGGCACCCCCAGAGGGAGGCACGCTCAACAAAACTACCTAGGGCAGGAGCCGTGTTGCCCCCAGGCACTAGGCGTGTGAGGCCTCAGCATTGTAAGGAGGGTTCACTGAAGTCCCTGAGTGAAGTTTTCTCCGCTGTCCTACGTCTACGTTCCTAAAATTTACTCTGCGGTTTCTGATGATCCTGGGTTATGAACGGCCACCATTCACCGTTCTCCTTACACTCGTGCGTCTCCATCGACCTTAAAAGAAAGGGAGGACACGCAACTGCTGGCAGGTAAATTCAGCACACTTTGTCTCAACACAAAAGAGACAGCTCTGTGGTGACCCGTCTTCCACGGTAAAACATTTCCTAGCGAATAAGGAATCTTCCCATCGCAATGACAATATGAGAGAATTGCCACCGATGGATTTGCCGCTGTGCCTACAAACATCATCTTGAGGCCATACAGTAGTGAAGCACGGGAACCCAGTTGCTTCACCCTTTACCCTAGACCAGTGAAACACTGTCTCTAAACATGCCCACATGCCTGTATCTATGCCCGTTTAAAGTTAACACTAAACCGAAATCTTCTGTCCCACTATTTTGCAGCATTTTAAAGAAGTACACTGGGAAAGATTTCTCTGCAAGGAAGAAACTGCAGGCGGCGTGGCTGAAATGAGAATATCATGCTGCACGAGCTCTTTGCCCTCAGATGTAGAAGTGTCATCAGTGGGCATCATAGAGAAACGGGACTTTAATAAGTGATCATCAACCTCTGTGAATTCCCTTTGTTCTAGACGCCTGAAATAAAGAGGTGTCCTGAGTCACATAAACCTCCACCGACTGGTCTTAATGTGGCGCGGGAACATGCCGGTATAAGAGAATTCCGAAGAAGGCTGAACGTCCACAATTGAATGGTCATTGCCAGAAATGAAGTGGCAGCCGGATCAGACTGGGAAACTTCAGCTTCCATTAGACAATGAAGATGTGAGAATCTGGTACGTCCACAATTCACGGTTTCCTTAGATCCATGAAATTCCGTGTTGAATTTTAGTCAGAAAATGAAAACTCCGGAGCCTCTGTTCAGCAGGCCCGGGTGTAGCTCCCAGAGGCACACTGGTGCTCCTCTAGAATTTGGATAAAAATCGTTTTCACTGGAATAAAGAACCTTGATCAAGCCAGGTGGGTCTTGACAAACGAAATTGCTGCGTGTGCCCGGTATACTGACAAGCACCCACCTGTGCTAGTCCATGGCGTATTCAGCACAGGAATCTGCATCGATTGAGCCAAGACAAAGGAAAGCTCAGGGAGGCAGCACCCGTGTAGAAAAGCATTTGTACTTCAAAGATGAGGCCAATGAGGTGAAAGGACAAACCCATGGCAAATAGTTTTCATCATCGGCCGAATTTCACGGAGCAATATTGCTGGGAGAGAAAAGGCACCCCCAGAGGGAGGCACGCTCAACAAAACTACCTAGGGCAGGAGCCGTGTTGCCCCCAGGCACTAGGCGTGTGAGGCCTCAGCATTGTAAGGAGGGTTCACTGAAGTCCCTGAGTGAAGTTTTCTCCGCTGTCCTACGTCTACGTTCCTAAAATTTACTCTGCGGTTTCTGATGATCCTGGGTTATGAACGGCCACCATTCACCGTTCTCCTTACACTCGTGCGTCTCCATCGACCTTAAAAGAAAGGGAGGACACGCAACTGCTGGCAGGTAAATTCAGCACACTTTGTCTCAACACAAAAGAGACAGCTCTGTGGTGACCCGTCTTCCACGGTAAAACATTTCCTAGCGAATAAGGAATCTTCCCATCGCAATGACAATATGAGAGAATTGCCACCGATGGATTTGCCGCTGTGCCTACAAACATCATCTTGAGGCCATACAGTAGTGAAGCACGGGAACCCAGTTGCTTCACCCTTTACCCTAGACCAGTGAAACACTGTCTCTAAACATGCCCACATGCCTGTATCTATGCCCGTTTAAAGTTAACACTAAACCGAAATCTTCTGTCCCACTATTTTGCAGCATTTTAAAGAAGTACACTGGGAAAGATTTCTCTGCAAGGAAGAAACTGCAGGCGGCGTGGCTGAAATGAGAATATCATGCTGCACGAGCTCTTTGCCCTCAGATGTAGAAGTGTCATCAGTGGGCATCATAGAGAAACGGGACTTTAATAAGTGATCATCAACCTCTGTGAATTCCCTTTGTTCTAGACGCCTGAAATAAAGAGGTGTCCTGAGTCACATAAACCTCCACCGACTGGTCTTAATGTGGCGCGGGAACATGCCGGTATAAGAGAATTCCGAAGAAGGCTGAACGTCCACAATTGAATGGTCATTGCCAGAAATGAAGTGGCAGCCGGATCAGACTGGGAAACTTCAGCTTCCATTAGACAATGAAGATGTGAGAATCTGGTACGTCCACAATTCACGGTTTCCTTAGATCCATGAAATTCCGTGTTGAATTTTAGTCAGAAAATGAAAACTCCGGAGCCTCTGTTCAGCAGGCCCGGGTGTAGCTCCCAGAGGCACACTGGTGCTCCTCTAGAATTTGGATAAAAATCGTTTTCACTGGAATAAAGAACCTTGATCAAGCCAGGTGGGTCTTGACAAACGAAATTGCTGCGTGTGCCCGGTATACTGACAAGCACCCACCTGTGCTAGTCCATGGCGTATTCAGCACAGGAATCTGCATCGATTGAGCCAAGACAAAGGAAAGCTCAGGGAGGCAGCACCCGTGTAGAAAAGCATTTGTACTTCAAAGATGAGGCCAATGAGGTGAAAGGACAAACCCATGGCAAATAGTTTTCATCATCGGCCGAATTTCACGGAGCAATATTGCTGGGAGAGAAAAGGCACCCCCAGAGGGAGGCACGCTCAACAAAACTACCTAGGGCAGGAGCCGTGTTGCCCCCAGGCACTAGGCGTGTGAGGCCTCAGCATTGTAAGGAGGGTTCACTGAAGTCCCTGAGTGAAGTTTTCTCCGCTGTCCTACGTCTACGTTCCTAAAATTTACTCTGCGGTTTCTGATGATCCTGGGTTATGAACGGCCACCATTCACCGTTCTCCTTACACTCGTGCGTCTCCATCGACCTTAAAAGAAAGGGAGGACACGCAACTGCTGGCAGGTAAATTCAGCACACTTTGTCTCAACACAAAAGAGACAGCTCTGTGGTGACCCGTCTTCCACGGTAAAACATTTCCTAGCGAATAAGGAATCTTCCCATCGCAATGACAATATGAGAGAATTGCCACCGATGGATTTGCCGCTGTGCCTACAAACATCATCTTGAGGCCATACAGTAGTGAAGCACGGGAACCCAGTTGCTTCACCCTTTACCCTAGACCAGTGAAACACTGTCTCTAAACATGCCCACATGCCTGTATCTATGCCCGTTTAAAGTTAACACTAAACCGAAATCTTCTGTCCCACTATTTTGCAGCATTTTAAAGAAGTACACTGGGAAAGATTTCTCTGCAAGGAAGAAACTGCAGGCGGCGTGGCTGAAATGAGAATATCATGCTGCACGAGCTCTTTGCCCTCAGATGTAGAAGTGTCATCAGTGGGCATCATAGAGAAACGGGACTTTAATAAGTGATCATCAACCTCTGTGAATTCCCTTTGTTCTAGACGCCTGAAATAAAGAGGTGTCCTGAGTCACATAAACCTCCACCGACTGGTCTTAATGTGGCGCGGGAACATGCCGGTATAAGAGAATTCCGAAGAAGGCTGAACGTCCACAATTGAATGGTCATTGCCAGAAATGAAGTGGCAGCCGGATCAGACTGGGAAACTTCAGCTTCCATTAGACAATGAAGATGTGAGAATCTGGTACGTCCACAATTCACGGTTTCCTTAGATCCATGAAATTCCGTGTAGAATTTTAGTCAGAAAATGAAAACTCCGGAGCCTCTGTTCAGCAGGCCCGGGTGTAGCTCCCAGAGGCACACTGGTGCTCCTCTAGAATTTGGATAAAAATCGTTTTCACTGGAATAAAGAACCTTGATCAAGCCAGGTGGGTCTTGACAAACGAAATTGCTGCGTGTGCCCGGTATACTGACAAGCACCCACCTGAGCTAGTCCATGGCGTATTCAGCACAGGAATCTGCATCGATTGAGCCAAGACAAAGGAAAGCTCAGGGAGGCAGCACCCGTGTAGAAAAGCATTTGTACTTCAAAGATGAGGCCAATGAGGTGAAAGGACAAACCCATGGCAAATAGTTTTCATCATCGGCCGAATTTCACGGAGCAATATTGCTGGGAGAGAAAAGGCACCCCCAGAGGGAGGCACGCTCAACAAAACTACCTAGGGCAGGAGCCGTGTTGCCCCCAGGCACTAGGCGTGTGAGGCCTCAGCATTGTAAGGAGGGTTCACTGAAGTCCCTGAGTGAAGTTTTCTCCGCTGTCCTACGTCTACGTTCCTAAAATTTACTCTGCGGTTTCTGATGATCCTGGGTTATGAACGGCCACCATTCACCGTTCTCCTTACACTCGTGCGTCTCCATCGACCTTAAAAGAAAGGGAGGACACGCAACTGCTGGCAGGTAAATTTAGCACACTTTGTCTCAACACAAAAGAGACAGCTCTGTGGTGACCCGTCTTCCACGGTAAAACATTTCCTAGCGAATAAGGAATCTTCCCATCGCAATGACAATATGAGAGAATTGCCACCGATGGATTTGCCGCTGTGCCTACAAACATCATCTTGAGGCCATACAGTAGTGAAGCACGGGAACCCAGTTGCTTCACCCTTTACCCTAGACCAGTGAAACACTGTCTCTAAACATGCCCACATGCCTGTATCTATGCCCGTTTAAAGTTAACACTAAACCGAAATCTTCTGTCCCACTATTTTGCAGCATTTTAAAGAAGTACACTGGGAAAGATTTCTCTGCAAGGAAGAAACTGCAGGCGGCGTGGCTGAAATGAGAATATCATGCTGCACGAGCTCTTTGCCCTCAGATGTAGAAGTGTCATCAGTGGGCATCATAGAGAAACGGGACTTTAATAAGTGATCATCAACCTCTGTGAATTCCCTTTGTTCTAGACGCCTGAAATAAAGAGGTGTCCTGAGTCACATAAACCTCCACCGACTGGTCTTAATGTGGCGCGGGAACATGCCGGTATAAGAGAATTCCGAAGAAGGCTGAACGTCCACAATTGAATGGTCATTGCCAGAAATGAAGTGGCAGCCGGATCAGACTGGGAAACTTCAGCTTCCATTAGACAATGAAGATGTGAGAATCTGGTACGTCCACAATTCACGGTTTCCTTAGATCCATGAAATTCCGTGTTGAATTTTAGTCAGAAAATGAAAACTCCGGAGCCTCTGTTCAGCAGGCCCGGGTGTAGCTCCCAGAGGCACACTGGTGCTCCTCTAGAATTTGGATAAAAATCGTTTTCACTGGAATAAAGAACCTTGATCAAGCCAGGTGGGTCTTGACAAACGAAATTGCTGCGTGTGCCCGGTATACTGACAAGCACCCACCTGTGCTAGTCCATGGCGTATTCAGCACAGGAATCTGCATCGATTGAGCCAAGACAAAGGAAAGCTCAGGGAGGCAGCACCCGTGTAGAAAAGCATTTGTACTTCAAAGATAAGGCCAATGAGGTGAAAGGACAAACCCATGGCAAATAGTTTTCATCATCGGCCGAATTTCACGGAGCAATATTGCTGGGAGAGAAAAGGCACCCCCAGAGGGAGGCACGCTCAACAAAACTACCTAGGGCAGGAGCCGTGTTGCCCCCAGGCACTAGGCGTGTGAGGCCTCAGCATTGTAAGGAGGGTTCACTGAAGTCCCTGAGTGAAGTTTTCTCCGCTGTCCTACGTCTACGTTCCTAAAATTTACTCTGCGGTTTCTGATGATCCTGGGTTATGAACGGCCACCATTCACCGTTCTCCTTACACTCGTGCGTCTCCATCGACCTTAAAAGAAAGGGAGGACACGCAACTGCTGGCAGGTAAATTCAGCACACTTTGTCTCAACACAAAAGAGACAGCTCTGTGGTGACCCGTCTTCCACGGTAAAACATTTCCTAGCGAATAAGGAATCTTCCCATCGCAATGACAATATGAGAGAATTGCCACCGATGGATTTGCCGCTGTGCCTACAAACATCATCTTGAGGCCATACAGTAGTGAAGCACGGGAACCCAGTTGCTTCACCCTTTACCCTAGACCAGTGAAACACTGTCTCTAAACATGCCCACATGCCTGTATCTATGCCCGTTTAAAGTTAACACTAAACCGAAATCTTCTGTCCCACTATTTTGCAGCATTTTAAAGAAGTACACTGGGAAAGATTTCTCTGCAAGGAAGAAACTGCAGGCGGCGTGGCTGAAATGAGAATATCATGCTGCACGAGCTCTTTGCCCTCAGATGTAGAAGTGTCATCAGTGGGCATCATAGAGAAACGGGACTTTAATAAGTGATCATCAACCTCTGTGAATTCCCTTTGTTCTAGACGCCTGAAATAAAGAGGTGTCCTGAGTCACATAAACCTCCACCGACTGGTCTTAATGTGGCGCGGGAACATGCCGGTATAAGAGAATTCCGAAGAAGGCTGAACGTCCACAATTGAATGGTCATTGCCAGAAATGAAGTGGCAGCCGGATCAGACTGGGAAACTTCAGCTTCCATTAGACAATGAAGATGTGAGAATCTGGTACGTCCACAATTCACGGTTTCCTTAGATCCATGAAATTCCGTGTTGAATTTTAGTCAGAAAATGAAAACTCCGGAGCCTCTGTTCAGCAGGCCCGGGTGTAGCTCCCAGAGGCACACTGGTGCTCCTCTAGAATTTGGATAAAAATCGTTTTCACTGGAATAAAGAACCTTGATCAAGCCAGGTGGGTCTTGACAAACGAAATTGCTGCGTGTGCCCGGTATACTGACAAGCACCCACCTGTGCTAGTCCATGGCGTATTCAGCACAGGAATCTGCATCGATTGAGCCAAGACAAAGGAAAGCTCAGGGAGGCAGCACCCGTGTAGAAAAGCATTTGTACTTCAAAGATGAGGCCAATGAGGTGAAAGGACAAACCCATGGCAAATAGTTTTCATCATCGGCCGAATTTCACGGAGCAATATTGCTGGGAGAGAAAAGGCACCCCCAGAGGGAGGCACGCTCAACAAAACTACCTAGGGCAGGAGCCGTGTTGCCCCCAGGCACTAGGCGTGTGAGGCCTCAGCATTGTAAGGAGGGTTCACTGAAGTCCCTGAGTGAAGTTTTCTCCGCTGTCCTACGTCTACGTTCCTAAAATTTACTCTGCGGTTTCTGATGATCCTGGGTTATGAACGGCCACCATTCACCGTTCTCCTTACACTCGTGCGTCTCCATCGACCTTAAAAGAAAGGGAGGACACGCAACTGCTGGCAGGTAAATTCAGCACACTTTGTCTCAACACAAAAGAGACAGCTCTGTGGTGACCCGTCTTCCACGGTAAAACATTTCCTAGCGAATAAGGAATCTTCCCATCGCAATGACAATATGAGAGAATTGCCACCGATGGATTTGCCGCTGTGCCTACAACCATCATCTTGAGGCCATACAGTAGTGAAGCACGGGAACCCAGTTGCTTCACCCTTTACCCTAGACCAGTGAAACACTGTCTCTAAACATGCCCACATGCCTGTATCTATGCCCGTTTAAAGTTAACACTAAACCGAAATCTTCTGTCCCACTATTTTGCAGCATTTTAAAGAAGTACACTGGGAAAGATTTCTCTGCAAGGAAGAAACTGCAGGCGGCGTGGCTGAAATGAGAATATCATGCTGCACGAGCTCTTTGCCCTCTGATGTAGAAGTGTCATCAGTGGGCATCATAGAGAAACGGGACTTTAATAAGTGATCATCAACCTCTGTGAATTCCCTTTGTTCTAGACGCCTGAAATAAAGAGGTGTCCTGAGTCACATAAACCTCCACCGACTGGTCTTAATGTGGCGCGGGAACATGCCGGTATAAGAGAATTCCGAAGAAGGCTGAACGTCCACAATTGAATGGTCATTGCCAGAAATGAAGTGGCAGCCGGATCAGACTGGGAAACTTCAGCTTCCATTAGACAATGAAGATGTGAGAATCTGGTACGTCCACAATTCACGGTTTCCTTAGATCCATGAAATTCCGTGTAGAATTTTAGTCAGAAAATGAAAACTCCGGAGCCTCTGTTCAGCAGGCCCGGGTGTAGCTCCCAGAGGCACACTGGTGCTCCTCTAGAATTTGGATAAAAATCGTTTTCACTGGAATAAAGAACCTTGATCAAGCCAGGTGGGTCTTGACAAACGAAATTGCTGCGTGTGCCCGGTATACTGACAAGCACCCACCTGTGCTTGTCCATGGCGTATTCAGCACAGGAATCTGCATCGATTGAGCCAAGACAAAGGAAAGCTCAGGGAGGCAGCACCCGTGTAGAAAAGCATTTGTACTTCAAAGATGAGGCCAATGAGGTGAAAGGACAAACCCATGGCAAATAGTTTTCATCATCGGCCGAATTTCACGGAGCAATATTGCTGGGAGAGAAAAGGCACCCCCAGAGGGAGGCACGCTCAACAAAACTACCTAGGGCAGGAGCCGTGTTGCCCCCAGGCACTAGGCGTGTGAGGCCTCAGCATTGTAAGGAGGGATCACTGAAGTCCCTGAGTGAAGTTTTCTCCGCTGTCCTACGTCTACGTTCCTAAAATTTACTCTGCGGTTTCTGATGATCCTGGGTTATGAACGGCCACCATTCACCGTTCTCCTTACACTCGTGCGTCTCCATCGACCTTAAAAGAAAGGGAGGACACGCAACTGCTGGCAGGTAAATTCAGCACACTTTGTCTCAACACAAAAGAGACAGCTCTGTGGTGACCCGTCTTCCACGGTAAAACATTTCCTAGCGAATAAGGAATCTTCCCATCGCAATGACAATATGAGAGAATTGCCACCGATGGATTTGCCGCTGTGCCTACAAACATCATCTTGAGGCCATACAGTAGTGAAGCACGGGAACCCAGTTGCTTCACCCTTTACCCTAGACCAGTGAAACACTGTCTCTAAACATGCCCACATGCCTGTATCTATGCCCGTTTAAAGTTAACAATAAACCGAAATCTTCTGTCCCACTATTTTGCAGCATTTTAAAGAAGTACACTGGGAAAGATTTCTCTGCAAGGAAGAAACTGCAGGCGGCGTGGCTGAAATGAGAATATCATGCTGCACGAGCTCTTTGCCCTCAGATGTAGAAGTGTCATCAGTGGGCATCATAGAGAAACGGGACTTTAATAAGTGATCATCAACCTCTGTGAATTCCCTTTGTTCTAGACGCCTGAAATAAAGAGGTGTCCTGAGTCACATAAACCTCCACCGACTGGTCTTAATGTGGCGCGGGAACATGCCGGTATAAGAGAATTCCGAAGAAGGCTGAACGTCCACAATTGAATGGTCATTGCCAGAAATGAAGTGGCAGCCGGATCAGACTGGGAAACTTCAGCTTCCATTAGACAATGAAGATGTGAGAATCTGGTACGTCCACAATTCACGGTTTCCTTAGATCCATGAAATTCCGTGTAGAATTTTAGTCAGAAAATGAAAACTCCGGAGCCTCTGTTCAGCAGGCCCGGGTGTAGCTCCCAGAGGCACACTGGTGCTCCTCTAGAATTTGGATAAAAATCGTTTTCACTGGAATAAAGAACCTTGATCAAGCCAGGTGGGTCTTGACAAACGAAATTGCTGCGTGTGCCCGGTATACTGACAAGCACCCACCTGTGCTAGTCCATGGCGTATTCAGCACAGGAATCTGCATCGATTGAGCCAAGACAAAGGAAAGCTCAGGGAGGCAGCACCCGTGTAGAAAAGCATTTGTACTTCAAAGATGAGGCCAATGAGGTGAAAGGACAAACCCATGGCAAATAGTTTTCATCATCGGCCGAATTTCACGGAGCAATATTGCTGGGAGAGAAAAGGCACCCCCAGAGGGAGGCACGCTCAACAAAACTACCTAGGGCAGGAGCCGTGTTGCCCCCAGGCACTAGGCGTGTGAGGCCTCAGCATTGTAAGGAGGGTTCACTGAAGTCCCTGAGTGAAGTTTTCTCCGCTGTCCTACGTCTACGTTCCTAAAATTTACTCTGCGGTTTCTGATGATCCTGGGTTATGAACGGCCACCATTCACCGTTCTCCTTACACTCGTGCGTCTCCATCGACCTTAAAAGAAAGGGAGGACACGCAACTGCTGGCAGGTAAATTCAGCACACTTTGTCTCAACACAAAAGAGACAGCTCTGTGGTGACCCGTCTTCCACGGTAAAACATTTCCTAGCGAATAAGGAATCTTCCCATCGCAATGACAATATGAGAGAATTGCCACCGATGGATTTGCCGCTGTGCCTACAAACATCATCTTGAGGCCATACAGTAGTGAAGCACGGGAACCCAGTTGCTTCACCCTTTACCCTAGACCAGTGAAACACTGTCTCTAAACATGCCCACATGCCTGTATCTATGCCCGTTTAAAGTTAACAATAAACCGAAATCTTCTGTCCCACTATTTTGCAGCATTTTAAAGAAGTACACTGGGAAAGATTTCTCTGCAAGGAAGAAACTGCAGGCGGCGTGGCTGAAATGAGAATATCATGCTGCACGAGCTCTTTGCCCTCAGATGTAGAAGTGTCATCAGTGGGCATCATAGAGAAACGGGACTTTAATAAGTGATCATCAACCTCTGTGAATTCCCTTTGTTCTAGACGCCTGAAATAAAGAGGTGTCCTGAGTCACATAAACCTCCACCGACTGGTCTTAATGTGGCGCGGGAACATGCCGGTATAAGAGAATTCCGAAGAAGGCTGAACGTCCACAATTGAATGGTCATTGCCAGAAATGAAGTGGCAGCCGGATCAGACTGGGAAACTTCAGCTTCCATTAGACAATGAAGATGTGAGAATCTGGTACGTCCACAATTCACGGTTTCCTTAGATCCATGAAATTCCGTGTAGAATTTTAGTCAGAAAATGAAAACTCCGGAGCCTCTGTTAAGCAGGCCCGGGTGTAGCTCCCAGAGGCACACTGGTGCTCCTCTAGAATTTGGATAAAAATCGTTTTCACTGGAATAAAGAACCTTGATCAAGCCAGGTGGGTCTTGACAAACGAAATTGCTGCGTGTGCCCGGTATACTGACAAGCACCCACCTGTGCTAGTCCATGGCGTATTCAGCACAGGAATCTTCATCGATTGAGCCAAGACAAAGGAAAGCTCAGGGAGGCAGCACCCGTGTAGAAAAGCATTTGTACTTCAAAGATGAGGCCAATGAGGTGAAAGGACAAACCCATGGCAAATAGTTTTCATCATCGGCCGAATTTCACGGAGCAATATTGCTGGGAGAGAAAAGGCACCCCCAGAGGGAGGCACGCTCAACAAAACTACCTAGGGCAGGAGCCGTGTTGCCCCCAGGCACTAGGCGTGTGAGGCCTCAGCATTGTAAGGAGGGTTCACTGAAGTCCCTGAGTGAAGTTTTCTCCGCTGTCCTACGTCTACGTTCCTAAAATTTACTCTGCGGTTTCTGATGATCCTGGGTTATGAACGGCCACCATTCACCGTTCTCCTTACACTCGTGCGTCTCCATCGACCTTAAAAGAAAGGGAGGACACGCAACTGCTGGCAGGTAAATTCAGCACACTTTGTCTTAACACAAAAGAGACAGCTCTGTGGTGACCCGTCTTCCATGGTAAAACATTTCCTAGCGAATAAGGAATCTTCCCATCGCAATGACAATATGAGAGAATTGCCACCGATGGATTTGCCGCTGTGCCTACAACCATCATCTTGAGGCCATACAGTAGTGAAGCACGGGAACCCAGTTGCTTCACCCTTTACCCTAGACCAGTGAAACACTGTCTCTAAACATGCCCACATGCCTGTATCTATGCCCGTTTAAAGTTAACACTAAACCGAAATCTTCTGTCCCACTATTTTGCAGCATTTTAAAGAAGTACACTGGGAAAGATTTCTCTGCAAGGAAGAAACTGCAGGCGGCGTGGCTGAAATGAGAATATCATGCTGCACGAGCTCTTTGCCCTCAGATGTAGAAGTGTCATCAGTGGGCATCATAGAGAAACGGGACTTTAATAAGTGATCATCAACCTCTGTGAATTCCCTTTGTTCTAGACGCCTGAAATAAAGAGGTGTCCTGAGTCACATAAACCTCCACCGACTGGTCTTAATGTGGCGCGGGAACATGCCGGTATAAGAGAATTCCGAAGAAGGCTGAACGTCCACAATTGAATGGTCATTGCCAGAAATGAAGTGGCAGCCGGATCAGACTGGGAAACTTCAGCTTCCATTAGACAATGAAGATGTGAGAATCTGGTACGTCCACAATTCACGGTTTCCTTAGATCCATGAAATTCCGTGTTGAATTTTAGTCAGAAAATGAAAACTCCGGAGCCTCTGTTCAGCAGGCCCGGGTGTAGTTCCCAGAGGCACACTGGTGCTCCTCTAGAATTTGGATAAAAATCGTTTTCACTGGAATAAAGAACCTTGATCAAGCCAGGTGGGTCTTGACAAACGAAATTGCTGCGTGTGCCCGGTATACTGACAAGCACCCACCTGTGCTAGTCCATGGCGTATTCAGCACAGGAATCTGCATCGATTGAGCCAAGACAAAGGAAAGCTCAGGGAGGCAGCACCCGTGTAGAAAAGCATTTGTACTTCAAAGATGAGGCCAATGAGGTGAAAGGACAAACCCATCGCAAATAGTTTTCATCATCGGCCGAATTTCACGGAGCAATATTGCTGGGAGAGAAAAGGCACCCCCAGAGGGAGGCACGCTCAACAAAACTACCTAGGGCAGGAGCCGTGTTGCCCCCAGGCACTAGGCGTGTGAGGCCTCAGCATTGTAAGGAGGGTTCACTGAAGTCCCTGAGTGAAGTTTTCTCCGCTGTCCTACGTCTACGTTCCTAAAATTTACTCTGCGGTTTCTGATGATCCTGGGTTATGAACGGCCACCATTCACCGTTCTCCTTACACTCGTGCGTCTCCATCGACCTTAAAAGAAAGGGAGGACACGCAACTGCTGGCAGGTAAATTCAGCACACTTTGTCTTAACACAAAAGAGACAGCTCTGTGGTGACCCGTCTTCCACGGTAAAACATTTCCTAGCGAATAAGGAATCTTCCCATCGCAATGACAATATGAGAGAATTGCCACCGATGGATTTGCCGCTGTGCCTACAACCATCATCTTGAGGCCATACAGTAGTGAAGCACGGGAACCCAGTTGCTTCACCCTTTACCCTAGACCAGTGAAACACTGTCTCTAAACATGCCCACATGCCTGTATCTATGCCCGTTTAAAGTTAACACTAAACCGAAATCTTCTGTCCCACTATTTTGCAGCATTTTAAAGAAGTACACTGGGAAAGATTTCTCTGCAAGGAAGAAACTGCAGGCGGCGTGGCTGAAATGAGAATATCATGCTGCACGAGCTCTTTGCCCTCAGATGTAGAAGTGTCATCAGTGGGCATCATAGAGAAACGGGACTTTAATAAGTGATCATCAACCTCTGTGAATTCCCTTTGTTCTAGACGCCTGAAATAAAGAGGTGTCCTGAGTCACATAAACCTCCACCGACTGGTCTTAATGTGGCGCGGGAACATGCCGGTATAAGAGAATTCCGAAGAAGGCTGAACGTCCACAATTGAATGGTCATTGCCAGAAATGAAGTGGCAGCCGGATCAGACTGGGAAACTTCAGCTTCCATTAGACAATGAAGATGTGAGAATCTGGTACGTCCACAATTCACGGTTTCCTTAGATCCATGAAATTCCGTGTTGAATTTTAGTCAGAAAATGAAAACTCCGGAGCCTCTGTTCAGCAGGCCCGGGTGTAGCTCCCAGAGGCACACTGGTGCTCCTCTAGAATTTGGATAAAAATCGTTTTCACTGGAATAAAGAACCTTGATCAAGCCAGGTGGGTCTTGACAAACGAAATTGCTGCGTGTGCCCGGTATACTGACAAGCACCCACCTGTGCTAGTCCATGGCGTATTCAGCACAGGAATCTGCATCGATTGAGCCAAGACAAAGGAAAGCTCAGGGAGGCAGCACCCGTGTAGAAAAGCATTTGTACTTCAAAGATGAGGCCAATGAGGTGAAAGGACAAACCCATGGCAAATAGTTTTCATCATCGGCCGAATTTCACGGAGCAATATTGCTGGGAGAGAAAAGGCACCCCCAGAGGGAGGCACGCTCAACAAAACTACCTAGGGCAGGAGCCGTGTTGCCCCCAGGCACTAGGCGTGTGAGGCCTCAGCATTGTAAGGAGGGTTCACTGAAGTCCCTGAGTGAAGTTTTCTCCGCTGTCCTACGTCTACGTTCCTAAAATTTACTCTGCGGTTTCTGATGATCCTGGGTTATGAACGGCCACCATTCACCGTTCTCCTTACACTCGTGCGTCTCCATCGACCTTAAAAGAAAGGGAGGACACGCAACTGCTGGCAGGTAAATTCAGCACACTTTGTCTCAACACAAAAGAGACAGCTCTGTGGTGACCCGTCTTCCACGGTAAAACATTTCCTAGCGAATAAGGAATCTTCCCATCGCAATGACAATATGAGAGAATTGCCACCGATGGATTTGCCGCTGTGCCTACAAACATCATCTTGAGGCCATACAGTAGTGAAGCACGGGAACCCAGTTGCTTCACCCTTTACCCTAGACCAGTGAAACACTGTCTCTAAACATGCCCACATGCCTGTATCTATGCCCGTTTAAAGTTAACACTAAACCGAAATCTTCTGTCCCACTATTTTGCAGCATTTTAAAGAAGTACACTGGGAAAGATTTCTCTGCAAGGAAGAAACTGCAGGCGGCGTGGCTGAAATGAGAATATCATGCTGCACGAGCTCTTTGCCCTCAGATGTAGAAGTGTCATCAGTGGGCATCATAGAGAAACGGGACTTTAATAAGTGATCATCAACCTCTGTGAATTCCCTTTGTTCTAGACGCCTGAAATAAAGAGGTGTCCTGAGTCACATAAACCTCCACCGACTGGTCTTAATGTGGCGCGGGAACATGCCGGTATAAGAGAATTCCGAAGAAGGCTGAACGTCCACAATTGAATGGTCATTGCCAGAAATGAAGTGGCAGCCGGATCAGACTGGGAAACTTCAGCTTCCATTAGACAATGAAGATGTGAGAATCTGGTACGTCCACAATTCACGGTTTCCTTAGATCCATGAAATTCCGTGTTGAATTTTAGTCAGAAAATGAAAACTCTGGAGCCTCTGTTCAGCAGGCCCGGGTGTAGCTCCCAGAGGCACACTGGTGCTCCTCTAGAATTTGGATAAAAATCGTTTTCACTGGAATAAAGAACCTTGATCAAGCCAGGTGGGTCTTGACAAACGAAATTGCTGCGTGTGCCCGGTATACTGACAAGCACCCACCTGTGCTAGTCCATGGCGTATTCAGCACAGGAATCTGCATCGATTGAGCCAAGACAAAGGAAAGCTCAGGGAGGCAGCACCCGTGTAGAAAAGCATTTGTACTTCAAAGATGAGGCCAATGAGGTGAAAGGACAAACCCATGGCAAATAGTTTTCATCATCGGCCGAATTTCACGGAGCAATATTGCTGGGAGAGAAAAGGCACCCCCAGAGGGAGGCACGCTCAACAAAACTACCTAGGGCAGGAGCCGTGTTGCCCCCAGGCACTAGGCGTGTGAGGCCTCAGCATTGTAAGGAGGGTTCACTGAAGTCCCTGAGTGAAGTTTTCTCTGCTGTCCTACGTCTACGTTCCTAAAATTTACTCTGCGGTTTCTGATGATCCTGGGTTATGAACGGCCACCATTCCCCGTTCTCCTTACACTCGTGCGTCTCCATCGACCTTAAAAGAAAGGGAGGACACGCAACTGCTGGCAGGTAAATTCAGCACACTTTGTCTCAACACAAAAGAGACAGCTCTGTGGTGACCCGTCTTCCACGGTAAAACATTTCCTAGCGAATAAGGAATCTTCCCATCGCAATGACAATATGAGAGAATTGCCACCGATGGATTTGCCGCTGTGCCTACAAACATCATCTTGAGGCCATACAGTAGTGAAGCACGGGAACCCAGTTGCTTCACCCTTTACCCTAGACCAGTGAAACACTGTCTCTAAACATGCCCACATGCCTGTATCTATGCCCGTTTAAAGTTAACAATTAACCGAAATCTTCTGTCCCACTATTTTGCAGCATTTTAAAGAAGTACACTGGGAAAGATTTCTCTGCAAGGAAGAAACTGCAGGCGGCGTGGCTGAAATGAGAATATCATGCTGCACGAGCTCTTTGCCCTCAGATGTAGAAGTGTCATCAGTGGGCATCATAGAGAAACGGGACTTTAATAAGTGATCATCAACCTCTGTGAATTCCCTTTGTTCTAGACGCCTGAAATAAAGAGGTGTCCTGAGTCACATAAACCTCCACCGACTGGTCTTAATGTGGCGCGGGAACATGCCGGTATAAGAGAATTCCGAAGAAGGCTGAACGTCCACAATTGAATGGTCATTGCCAGAAATGAAGTGGCAGCCGGATCAGACTGGGAAACTTCAGCTTCCATTAGACAATGAAGATGTGAGAATCTGGTACGTCCACAATTCACGGTTTCCTTAGATCCATGAAATTCCGTGTTGAATTTTAGTCAGAAAATGAAAACTCCGGAGCCTCTGTTCAGCAGGCCCGGGTGTAGCTCCCAGAGGCACACTGGTGCTCCTCTAGAATTTGGATAAAAATAGTTTTCACTGGAATAAAGAACCTTGATCAAGCCAGGTGGGTCTTGACAAACGAAATTGCTGCGTGTGCCCGGTATACTGACAAGCACCCACCTGTGCTAGTCCATGGCGTATTCAGCACAGGAATCTGCATCGATTGAGCCAAGACAAAGGAAAGCTCAGGGAGGCAGCACCCGTGTAGAAAAGCATTTGTACTTCAAAGATGAGGCCAATGAGGTGAAAGGACAAACCCATGGCAAATAGTTTTCATCATCGGCCGAATTTCACGGAGCAATATTGCTGGGAGAGAAAAGGCACCCCCAGAGGGAGGCACGCTCAACAAAACTACCTAGGGCAGGAGCCGTGTTGCCCCCAGGCACTAGGCGTGTGAGGCCTCAGCATTGTAAGGAGGGTTCACTGAAGTCCCTGAGTGAAGTTTTCTCCGCTGTCCTACGTCTACGTTCCTAAAATTTACTCTGCGGTTTCTGATGATCCTGGGTTATGAACGGCCACCATTCACCGTTCTCCTTACACTCGTGCGTCTCCATCGACCTTAAAAGAAAGGGAGGACACGCAACTGCTGGCAGGTAAATTCAGCACACTTTGTCTCAACACAAAAGAGACAGCTCTGTGGTGACCCGTCTTCCACGGTAAAACATTTCTTAGCGAATAAGGAATCTTCCCATCGCAATGACAATATGAGAGAATTGCCACCGATGGATTTGCCGCTGTGCCTACAAACATCATCTTGAGGCCATACAGTAGTGAAGCACGGGAACCCAGGCGCTTCACCCTTTACCCTAGACCAGTGAAACACTGTCTCTAAACATGCCCACATGCCTGTATCTATGCCCGTTTAAAGTTAACACTAAACCGAAATCTTCTGTCCCACTATTTTGCAGCATTTTAAAGAAGTACACTGGGAAAGATTTTTCTGCAAGGAAGAAACTGCAGGCGGCGTGGCTGTAATGAGAATATCATGCTGCACGAGCTCTTTGCCCTCAGATGTAGAAGTGTCATCAGTGGGCATCATAGAGAAACGGGACTTTAATAAGTGATCATCAACCTCTGTCAATTTCCTTTGTTCTAGACGCCTGGAATAAAGAGGTTTCCTGAGTCACATAAACCTCCACCGACTGGTCTTAAAGTGGCGCGGGAACATGCCGGTATAAGAGAATTCCGAAGAAGGCTGAACGTCCACAATTGAATGGTCATTGCCAGAAATGAAGTGGCAGCCGGATCAGACTGGGAAACTTCAGCTTCCATTAGACAATGAAGATGTGAGAATCTGGTACGTCCACAATTCACGGTTTCCTTAGATCCATGAAATTCCGTGTTGAATTTTAGTCAGAAAATGAAAACTCCGGAGCCTCTGTTCAGCAGGCCCGGGTGTAGCTCCCAGAGGCACACTGGTGCTCCTCTAGAATTTGGATAAAAATCGTTTTCACTGGAATAAAGAACCTTGATCAAGCCAGGTGGGTCTTGACAAACGAAATTGCTGCGTGTGCCCGGTATACTGACAAGCACCCACCTGTGCTAGTCCATGGCGTATTCAGCACAGGAATCTGCATCGATTGAGCCAAGACAAAGGAAAGCTCAGGGAGGCAGCACCCGTGTAGAAAAGCATTTGTACTTCAAAGATGAGGCCAATGAGGTGAAAGGACAAACCCATGGCAAATAGTTTTCATCATCGGCAGAATTTCACGGAGCAATATTGCTGGGAGAGAAAAGGCACCCCCAGAGGGAGGCACGCTCAACAAAACTACCTAGGGCAGGAGCCGTGTTGCCCCCAGGCACTAGGCGTGTGAGGCCTCAGAATTGTAAGGAGGGTTCACTGAAGTCCCTGAGTGAAGTTTTCTCCGCTGTCCTACGTCTACGTTCCTAAAATTTACTCTGCGGTTTCTGATGATCCTGGGTTATGAACGGCCACCATTCACCGTTCTCCTTACACTCGTGCGTCTCCATCGACCTTAAAAGAAAGGGAGGACACGCAACTGCTGGCAAGTAAATTCAGCACACTTTGTCTCAACACAAAAGAGACAGCTCTGTGGTGACCCGTCTTCCACGGTAAAACATTTCCTAGCGAATAAGGAATCTTCCCATCGCAATGACAATATGAGAGAATTGCCACCGATGGATTTGCCGCTGTGCCTACAAACATCATCTTGAGGCCATACAGTAGTGAAGCACGGGAACCCAGGCGCTTCACCCTTTACCCTAGACCAGTGAAACACTGTCTCTAAACATGCCCACATGCCTGTATCTATGCCCGTTTAAAGTTAACACTAAACCGAAATCTTCTGTCCCACTATTTTGCAGCATTTTAAAGAAATACACTGGGAAAGATTTTTCTGCAAGGAAGAAACTGCAGGCGGCGTGGCTGAAATAAGAATATCATGCTGCACGAGCTCTTTGCCCTCAGATGTAGAAGTGTCATCAGTGGGCATCATAGAGAAACGGGACTTTAATAAGTGATCATCAACCTCTGTCAATTCCCTTTGTTCTAGACGCCTGAAATAAAGAGGTGTCCTGAGTCACATAAACCTCCACCGACTGGTCTTAATGTGGCGCGGGAACATGCCGGTATAAGAGAATTCCGAAGAAGGCTGAACGTCCACAATTGAATGGTCATTGCCAGAAATGAAGTGGCAGCCAGATCAGACTGGGAAACTTCAGCTTCCATTAGACAATGAAGATGTGAGAATCTGGTACGTCCACAATTCACGGTTTCCTTAGATCCATGAAATTCCGTGTTGAATTTTAGTCAGAAAATGAAAACTCCGGAGCCTCTGTTCAGCAGGCCCGGGTGTAGCTCCCAGAGGCACACTGGTGCTCCTCTAGAATTTGGATAAAAATCGTTTTCACTGGAATAAAGAACCTTGATCAAGCCAGGTGGGTCTTGACAAACGAAATTGCTGCGTGTGCCCGGTATACTGACAAGCACCCACCTGTGCTAGTCCATGGCGTATTCAGCACAGGAATCTGCATCGATTGAGCCAAGACAAAGGAAAGCTCAGGGAGGCAGCACCCGTGTAGAAAAGCATTTGTACTTCAAACATGAGGCCAATGAGGTGAAAGGACAAAGCCATGGCAAATAGTTTTCATCATCGGCAGAATTTCACGGAGCAATATTGCTGGGAGAGAAAAGGCACCCCCAGAGGGAGGCACGCTCAACAAAACTACCTATGGCAGGAGCCGGGTTGCCCCCAGGCACTAGGCGTTTCAGGCCTCAGCATTGTAAGGATGGTTCACTGAAGTCCCTGAGTGAAGTTTTCTCCGCTGTCCTACGTCTACGTTCCTAAAATTTACTCTGCGGTTTCTGATGATCCTGGGTTATGAACGGCCACCATTCACCGTTCTCCTTACACTCGTGCGTCTCCATCGACCTTAAAAGAAAGGGAGGACACGCAACTGCTGGCAGGTAAATTCAGCACACTTTGTCTCAACACAAAAGAGACAGCTCTGTGGTGACCCGTCTTCCACGGTAAAACATTTCCTAGCGAATAAGGAATCTTCCCATCGCAATGACAATATGAGAGAATTGCCACCGATGGATTTAACGCTGTGCCTACAAACATCATCTTGAGGCCATACAGTAGTGAAGCACGGGAACCCAGTTGCTTCACCCTTTACCCTAGACCAGTGAAACACTGTCTCTAAACATGCCCACATGCCTGTATCTATGCCCGTTTAAAGTTAACACTAAACCGAAATCTTCTGTCCCACTATTTTGCAGCATTTTAAAGAAATACACTGGGAAAGATTTTTCTGCAAGGAAGAAACTGCAGGCGGCGTGGCTGAAATAAGAATATCATGCTGCACGAGCTCTTTGCCCTCAGATGTAGAAGTGTCATCAGTGGGCATCATAGCGAAACGGGACTTTAATAAGTGATCATCAACCTCTGTCAATTCCCTTTGTTCTAGACGCCTGAAATAAAGAGGTGTCCTGAGTCACATAAACCTCCACCGACTGGTCTTAAAGTGGCGCGGGAACATGCCGGTATAAGAGAATTCCGAAGAAGGCTGAACGTCCACAATTGAATGGTCATTGCCAGAAATGAAGTGGCAGCCGGATCAGACTGGGAAACTTCAGCTTCCATTAGACAATGAAGATGTGAGAATCTGGTACGTCCACAATTCACGGTTTCCTTAGATCCATGAAATTCCGTGTTGAATTTTAGTCAGAAAATGAAAACTCCGGAGCCTCTGTTCAGCAGGCCCGGGTGTAGCTCCCAGAGGCACACTGGTGCTCCTCTAGAATTTGGATAAAAATCGTTTTCACTGGAATAAAGAACCTTGATCAAGCCAGGTGGGTCTTGACAAACGAAATTGCTGCGTGTGCCCGGTATACTGACAAGCACCCACCTGTGCTAGTCCATGGCGTATTCAGCACAGGAATCTGCATCGATTGAGCCAAGACAAAGGAAAGCTCAGGGAGGCAGCACCCGTGTAGAAAAGCATTTGTACTTCAAAGATGAGGCCAATGAGGTGAAAGGACAAACCCATGGCAAATAGTTTTCATCATCGGCCGAATTTCACGGAGCAATATTGCTGGGAGAGAAAAGGCACCCCAAGAGGGAGGCACGCTCAACAAAATTACCTAGGGCAAGAGCCGTGTTGCCCCCAGGCACTAGGCGTGTGAGGCCTCAGCATTGTAAGGAGGGTTCACTGAAGTCCCTGAGTGAAGTTTTCTCCGCTGTCCTACGTCTACGTTCCTAAAATTTACTCTGCGGTTTCTGATGATCCTGGGTTATGAACGGCCACCATTCACCGTTCTCCTTACACTCGTGCGTCTCCATCGACCTTAAAAGAAAGGGAGGACACGCAACTGCTGGCAAGTAAATTCAGCACACTTTGTCTCAACACAAAAGAGACAGCTCTGTGGTGACCCGTCTTCCACGGTAAAACATTTCCTAGCGAATAAGGAATCTTCCCATCGCAATGACAATATGAGAGAATTGCCACCGATGGATTTGCCGCTGTGCCTACAAACATCATCTTGAGGCCATACAGTAGTGAAGCACGGGAACCCAGGCGCTTCACCCTTTACCCTAGACCAGTGAAACACTGTCTCTAAACATGCCCACATGCCTGTATCTATGCCCGTTTAAAGTTAACACTAAACCGAAATCTTCTGTCCCACTATTTTGCAGCATTTTAAAGAAGTACACTGGGAAAGATTTTTCTGCAAGGAAGAAACTGCAGGCGGCGTGGCTGAAATAAGAATATCATGCTGCACGAGCTCTTTGCCCTCAGATGTAGAAGTGTCATCAGTGGGCATCATAGAGAAACGGGACTTTAATAAGTGATCATCAACCTCTGTGAATTCCCTTTGTTCTAGACGCCTGAAATAAAGAGGTGTCCTGAGTCACATAAACCTCCACCGACTGGTCTTAATGTGGCGCGGGAACATGCCGGTATAAGAGAATTCCGAAGAAGGCTGAACGTCCACAATTGAATGGTCATTGCCAGAAATGAAGTGGCAGCCAGATCAGACTGGGAAACTTCAGCTTCCATTAGACAATGAAGATGTGAGAATCTGGTACGTCCACAATTCACGGTTTCCTTAGATCCATGAAATTCCGTGATGAATTTTAGTCAGAAAATGAAAACTCCGGAGCCTCTGTTCAGCAGTCCCGGGTGTAGCTCCCATAGGCACATTTGTGCTCCTCTAGAATTTGGATAAAAATCGTTTTCACTGGAATAAAGAACCTTGATCAAGCCAGGTGTATCTTGACAAACGAAATTGCTGCGTGTGCCCGGTATACTGACAAGCACCCACCTGTGCTAGTCCATGGCGTATTCAGCACAGGAATCGGCATCGATTGAGCCAAGACAAAGGAAAGCTCAGGGAGGCAGCACCCGTGTAGAAAAGCATTTGTACTTCAAACATGAGGCCAATGAGGTGAAAGGACAAACCCATGGCAAATAGTTTTCATCATCGGCAGAATTTCACGGAGCAATATTGCTGGGAGAGAAAAGGCACCCCCAGAGGGAGGCACGCTCAACAAAACTACCTAGGGCAGGAGCCGGGTTGCCCCCAGGCACTAGGCGTTTCAGGCCTCAGCATTGTAAGGATGGTTCACTGAAGTCCCTGAGTGAAGTTTTCTCCGCTGTCCTACGTCTACGTTCCTAAAATTTACTCTGCGGTTTCTGATGATCCTGGGTTATGAACGGCCACCATTCACCGTTCTCCTTACACTCGTGCGTCTCCATCGACCTTAAAAGAAAGGGAGGACACGCAACTGCTGGCAGGTAAATTCAGCACACTTTGTCTCAACACAAAAGAGACAGCTCTGTGGTGACCCGTCTTCCACGGTAAAACATTTCCTAGCGAATAAGGAATCTTCCCATCGCAATGACAATATGAGAGAATTGCCACCGATGGATTTAACGCTGTGCCTACAAACATCATCTTGAGGCCATACAGTAGTGAAGCACGGGAACCCAGTTGCTTCACCCTTTACCCTAGACCAGTGAAACACTGTCTCTAAACATGCCCACATGCCTGTATCTATGCCCGTTTAAAGTTAACACTAAACCGAAATCTTCTGTCCCACTATTTTGCAGCATTTTAAAGAAATACACTGGGAAAGATTTTTCTGCAAGGAAGAAACTGCAGGCGGCGTGGCTGAAATAAGAATATCATGCTGCACGAGCTCTTTGCCCTCAGATGTAGAAGTGTCATCAGTGGGCATCATAGAGAAACGGGACTTTAATAAGTGATCATCAACCTCTGTCAATTCCCTTTGTTCTAGACGCCTGAAATAAAGAGGTGTCCTGAGTCACATAAACCTCCACCGACTGGTCTTAATGTGGCGCGGGAACATGCCGGTATAAGAGAATTCCGAAGAAGGCTGAACGTCCACAATTGAATGGTCACTGCCAGAAATGAAGTGGCAGCCGGATCAGAATGGGAAACTTCAGTTTCAATTAGACAATGAAGATGTGAGAATCTGGTACGTCCGCAATTCACGGTTTCCTTAGATCCATGAAATTCCGTGTAGAATTTTAGTCAGAAAATGAAAACTCCGGAGCCTCTGTTCAGCAGTCCCGGGTGTAGCTCCCATAGGCACACTTGTGCTCCTCTAGAATTTGGATAAAAATCGTTTTCACTGGAATAAAGAACCTTGATCAAGCCAGGTGTATCTTGACAAACGAAATTGCTGCGTGTGCCCGGTATACTGACAAGCACCCACCTGTGCTAGTCCATGGCATATTCAGCACAGGAATCTGCATCGATTGAGCCAAGACAAAGGAAAGCTCAGGGAGGCAGCACCCGTGTAGAAAAGCATTTGTACTTCAAACATGAGGCCAATGAGGTGAAAGGACAAACCCATGGCAAATAGTTTTCATCATCGGCAGAATTTCACGGAGCAATATTGCTGGGAGAGAAAAGGCACCCCCAGAGGGAGGCACGCTCAACAAAACTACCTAGGGCAGGAGCCGGGTTGCCCCCAGGCCCTAGGCGTTTCAGGCCTCAGCATTGTAAGGATGGTTCACTGAAGTCCCTGAGTGAAGTTTTCTCCGCTGTCCTACGTCTACGTTCCTAAAATTTACTCTGCGGTTTCTGATGATCCTGGGTTATGAACGGCCACCATTCACCGTTCTCCTTACACTCGTGCGTCTCCATCGACCTTAAAAGAAAGGGAGGACACGCAACTGCTGGCAGGTAAATTCAGCACACTTTGTCTCAACACAAAAGAGACAGCGCTGTGGTGACCCGTCTTCCACGGTAAAACATTTCCTAGCGAATAAGGAATCTTCCCATCGCAATGACAATATGAGAGAATTGCCACCGATGGATTTAACGCTGTGCCTACAAACATCATCTTGAGGCCATACAGTAGTGAAGCACGGGAACCCAGTTGCTTCACCCTTTACCCTAGACCAGTGAAACACTGTCTCTAAACATGCCCACATGCCTGTATCTATGCCCGTTTAAAGTTAACACTAAACCGAAATCTTCTGTCCCACTATTTTGCAGCATTTTAAAGAAGTACACTGGGAAAGATTTTTCTGCAAGGAAGAAACTGCAGGCGGCGTGGCTGAAATAAGAATATCATGCTGCACGAGCTCTTTGCCCTCAGATGTAGAAGTGTCATCAGTGGGCATCATAGAGAAACGGGACTTTAATAAGTGATCATCAACCTCTGTCAATTCCCTTTGTTCTAGACGCCTGAAATAAAGAGGTGTCCTGAGTCACATAAACCTCCACCGACTGGTCTTAATGTGGCGCGGGAACATGCCGGTATAAGAGAATTCCGAAGAAGGCTGAACGTCCACAATTGAATGGTCATTGCCAGAAATGAAGTGGCAGCCGGATCAGAATGGGAAACTTCAGCTTCCATTAGACAATGAAGATGTGAGAATCTGGTACGTCCACAATTCACGGTTTCCTTAGATCCATGAAATTCCGTGATGAATTTTAGTCAGAAAATGAAAACTCCGGAGCCTCTGTTCAGCAGGCCCGGGTGTAGCTCCCAGAGGCACACTGGTGCTCCTCTAGAATTTGGATAAAAATCGTTTTCACTGGAATAAAGAACCTTGATCAAGCCAGGTGGGTCTTGACAAACGAAATTGCTGCGTGTGCCCGGTATACTGACAAGCACCCACCTGTGCTAGTCCATGGCGTATTCAGCACAGGAATCTGCATCGATTGAGCCAAGACAAAGGAAAGCTCAGGGAGGCAGCACCCGTGTAGAAAAGCATTTGTGCTTCAAAGATGAGGCCAATGAGGTGAAAGGACAAACCCATGGCAAATAGTTTTCATCATCGGCCGAATTTCACGGAGCAATATTGCTGGGAGAGAAAAGGCACCCCCAGAGGGAGGCACGCTCAACAAAACTACCTAGGGCAGGAGCCGGGTTGCCCCCAGGCACTAGGCATGTGAGGTCTCAGCATTGTAAGGAGGGTTCACTGAAGTCCCTGAGTGAAGTTTTCTCCACTGTCCTACGTCTACGTTCCTAAAATTTACTCTGCGGTTTCTGATGATCCTGGGTTATGAACGGCCACCATTCACCGTTCTCCTTACACTCGTGCGTCTCCATCGACCTTAAAAGAAAGGGAGGACACGCAACTGCTGGCAGGTAAATTCAGCACACTTTGTCTCAACACAAAAGAGACAGCTCTGTGGTGACCCGTCTTCCACGGTAAAACATTTCCTAGCGAATAAGGAATCTTCCCATCGCAATGACAATATGAGAGAATTGCCACCGATGGATTTAACGCTGTGCCTACAAACATCATCTTGAGGCCATACAGTAGTGAAGCACGGGAACCCAGTTGCTTCACCCTTTACCCTAGACCAGTGAAACACTGTCTCTAAACATGCCCACATGCCTGTATCTATGCCCGTTTAAAGTTAACACTAAACCGAAATCTTCTGTCCCACTATTTTGCAGCATTTTAAAGAAATACACTGGGAAAGATTTTTCTGCAAGGAAGAAACTGCAGGCGGCGTGGCTGAAATAAGAATATCATGCTGCACGAGCTCTTTGCCCTCAGATGTAGAAGTGTCATCAGTGGGCATCATAGAGAAACGGGACTTTAATAAGTGATCATCAACCTCTGTCAATTCCCTTTGTTCTAGACGCCTGAAATAAAGAGGTGTCCTGAGTCACATAAACCTCCACCGACTGGTCTTAATGTGGCGCGGGAACATGCCGGTATAAGAGAATTCCGAAGAAGGCTGAACGTCCACAATTGAATGGTCACTGCCAGAAATGAAGTGGCAGCCGGATCAGAATGGGAAACTTCAGTTTCAATTAGACAATGAAGATGTGAGAATCTGGTACGTCCGCAATTCACGGTTTCCTTAGATCCATGAAATTCCGTGATGAATTTTAGTCAGAAAATGAAAACTCCGGAGCCTCTGTTCAGCAGGCCCGGGTGTAGCTCACAGAGGCACACTGGTGCTCCTCTAGAATTTGGATAAAAATCGTTTTCACTGGAATAAAGAACCTTGATCAAGCCAGGTGGGTCTTGACAAACGAAATTGCTGCGTGTGCCCGGTATACTGACAAGCACCCACCTGTGCTAGTCCATGGCGTATTCAGCACAGGAATCTGCATCGATTGAGCCAAGACAAAGGAAAGCTCAGGGAGGCAGCACCCGTGTAGAAAAGCATTTGTGCTTCAAAGATGAGGCCAATGAGGTGAAAGGACAAACCCATGGCAAATAGTTTTCATCATCGGCCGAATTTCACGGAGCAATATTGCTGGGAGAGAAAAGGCACCCCCAGAGGGAGGCACGCTCAACAAAACTACCTAGGGCAGGAGCCGGGTTGCCCCCAGGCACTAGGCGTGTGAGGTCTCAGCATTGTAAGGAGGGTTCACTGAAGTCCCTGAGTGAAGTTTTCTCCGCTGTCCTACGTCTACGTTCCTAAAATTTACTCTGCGGTTTCTGATGATCCTGGGTTATGAACGGCCACCATTCACCGTTCTCCTTACACTCGTGCGTCTCCATCGACCTTAAAAGAAAGGGAGGACACGCAACTGCTGGCAGGTAAATTCAGCACACTTTGTCTCAACACAAAAGAGACAGCTCTGTGGTGACCCGTCTTCCACGGTAAAACATTTCCTAGCGAATAAGGAATCTTCCCATCGCAATGACAATATGAGAGAATTGCCACCGATGGATTTAACGCTGTGCCTACAAACATCATCTTGAGGCCATACAGTAGTGAAGCACGGGAACCCAGTTGCTTCACCCTTTACCCTAGACCAGTGAAACACTGTCTCTAAACATGCCCACATGCCTGTATCTATGCCCGTTTAAAGTTAACACTAAACCGAAATCTTCTGTCCCACTATTTTGCAGCATTTTAAAGAAATACACTGGGAAAGATTTTTCTGCAAGGAAGAAACTGCAGGCGGCGTGGCTGAAATAAGAATATCATGCTGCACGAGCTCTTTGCCCTCAGATGTAGAAGTGTCATCAGTGGGCATCATAGAGAAACGGGACTTTAATAAGTGATCATCAACCTCTGTCAATTCCCTTTGTTCTAGACGCCTGAAATAAAGAGGTGTCCTGAGTCACATAAACCTCCACCGACTGGTCTTAATGTGGCGCGGGAACATGCCGGTATAAGAGAATTCCGAAGAAGGCTGAACGTCCACAATTGAATGGTCACTGCCAGAAATGAAGTGGCAGCCGGATCAGAATGGGAAACTTCAGTTTCAATTAGACAATGAAGATGTGAGAATCTGGTACGTCCGCAATTCACGGTTTCCTTAGATCCATGAAATTCCGTGTAGAATTTTAGTCAGAAAATGAAAACTCCGGAGCCTCTGTTCAGCAGGCCCGGGTGTAGCTCCGACAAGCACACTGGTGCTCCTCTAGAATTTGGATAAAAATCGTTTTCACTGGAATAAAGAACCTTGATCAAGCCAGGTGGGTCTTGACAAATGAAATTGCTGGGTGTGCCCGGTATACTGACAAGCACCCACCTGTGCTAGTCCATGGCGTATTCAGCACAGGAATCTGCATCGATTGAGCCAAGACAAAGGAAAGCTCAGGGAGGCAGCACCCGTGTAGAAAAGCATTTGTACTTCAAAGATGAGGCCAATGAGGTGAAAGGACAAACCCATGGCAAATAGTTTTCATCATCGGCAGAATTTCACAGAGCAATATTGCTGGGAGAGAAAAGGCACCCCCAGAGGGAGGCACGCTCAACAAAACTACCTAGGGCAGGAGCCGTGTTGCCCCCAGGCACTAGGCGTGTGAGGCCTCAGCATTGTAAGGAGGGTTCACTGAAGTCCCTGAGTGAAGTTTTCTCCGCTGTCCTACGTCTACGTTCCTAAAATTTACTCTGCGGTTTCTGATGATCCTGGGTTATGAACGGCCACCATTCACCGTTCTCCTTACACTCGTGCGTCTCCATCGACCTTAAAAGAAAGGGAGGACACGCAACTGCTGGCAGGTAAATTCAGCACACTTTGTCTCAACACAAAAGAGACAGCTCTGTGGTGACCCGTCTTCCACGGTAAAACATTTCCTAGCGAATAAGGAATCTTCCCATCGCAATGACAATATGAGAGAATTGCCACCGATGGATTTAACGCTGTGCCTACAAACATCATCTTGAGGCCATACAGTAGTGAAGCACGGGAACCCAGTTGCTTCACCCTTTACCCCAGACCAGTGAAACACTGTCTGTAAACATGCCCACATGCCTGCATCTATGCCCGTTTAAAGTTAACACTAAACCGAAATCTTCTGTCCCACTATTTAGCAGCATTTTAAAGAAGTACACTGGGAAAGATTTTTCTGCAAGGAAGAAACTGCAGGCGGCGTGGCTGAAATAAGAATATCATGCTGCACGAGCTCTTTGCCCTCAGATGTAGAAGTGTCATCAGTGGGCATCATAGAGAAACGGGACTTTAATAAGTGATCATCAACCTCTGTCAATTCCCTTTGTTCTAGACGCCTGAAATAAAGAGGTGTCCTGAGTCACATAAACCTCCACCGACTGGTCTTAATGTGGCGCGGGAACATGCCGGTATAAGAGAATTCCAAAGAAGGCTGAACGTCCACAATTGAATGGTCATTGCCAGAAATGAAGTGGCAGCCAGATCAGACTGGGAAACTTCAGCTTCCATTAGACAATGAAGATGTGAGAATCTGGTACGTCCACAATTCACGGTTTCCTTAGATCCATGAAATTCCGTGATGAATTTTAGTCAGAAAATGAAAACTCCGGAGCCTCTGTTCAGCAGGCCCGGGTGTAGCTCCCAGAGGCACACTGGTGCTCCTCTAGAATTTGGATAAAAATCGTTTTCACTGGAATAAAGAACCTTGATCAAGCCAGGTGGGTCTTGACAAACGAAATTGCTGCGTGTGCCCGGTATACTGACAAGCACCCACCTGTGCTAGTCCATGGCGTATTCAGCACAGGAATCTGCATCGATTGAGCCAGGACAAAGGAAAGCTCAGGGAGGCAGCACCCGTGTAGAAAAGCATTTGTACTTCAAAGATGAGGCCAATGAGGTGAAAGGACAAACCCATGGCAAATAGTTTTCATCATCGGCCGAATTTCACGGAGCAATATTGCTGGGAGAGAAAAGGCACCCCCAGTGGGAGGCACGCTCAACAAAACTACCTAGGGCAGGAGCCGTGTTGCCCCCAGGCACTAGGCGTGTGAGGTCTCAGCATTGTAAGGAGGGTTCACTGAAGTCCCTGAGTGAAGTTTTCTCCACTGTCCTACGTCTACGTTCCTAAAATTTACTCTGCGGTTTCTGATGATCCTGGGTTATGAACGGCCACCATTCACCGTTCTCCTTACACTCGTGCGTCTCCATCGACCTTAAAAGAAAGGGAGGACACGCAACTGCTGGCAGGTAAATTCAGCACACTTTGTCTCAACAAAAAAGAGACAGCTCTGTGGTGACCCGTCTTCCACGGTAAAACATTTCCTAGCGAATAAGGAATCTTCCCATCGCAATGACAATATGAGAGAATTGCCACCGATGGATTTGCCGCTGTGCCTACAAACATCATCTTGAGGTCATACAGTAGTGAAGCACGGGAACCCAGTTGCTTCACCCTTTACCCTAGACCAGTGAAACACTGTCTCTAAACATGCCCACATGCCTGTATCTATGCCCGTTTAAAGTTAACACTAAACCGAAATCTTCTGTCCCACTATTTTGCAGCATTTTAAAGAAGTACACTGGGAAAGATTTTTCTGCAAGGAAGAAACTGCAGGCGGCGTGGCTGAAATGAGAATATCATGCTGCACGAGCTCTTTGCCCTCAGATGTAGAAGTGTCATCAGTGGGCATCATGGAGAAACGGGACTTTAATAAGTGATCATCAACCTCTGTCAATTCCCTTTGTTCTAGACGCCAGAAATAAAGAGGTGTCCTGAGTCACATAAACCTCCACCGACTGGTCTTAATGTGGCGCTGGAACATGCCGGTATAAGAGAATTCCGAAGAGGGCTGAACGTCCACAATTGAATGGTCATTGCCAGACCCACCTGGCTTGATCAAGGTTCTTTATTCCAGTGAAAACGATTTTTATCCAAATTCTAGAGGAGCACCAGTGTGCCTCTGGGAGCTACACCCGGGCCTGCTGAACAGAGGCTCCGGAGTTTTCATTTTCTGACTAAAATTCTACACGGAATTTCATGGATCTAAGGAAACCGTGAATTGTGGACGTACCAGATTCTCACATCTTCATTGTCTAATGGAAGCTGAAGTTCCCCAGTCTGATCCGGCTGCCATTTCATTTCTGGCAATGACCATTCAATTGTGGACGTTCAGCTTTCTTCGGAATTCTCTTATACCGGCATGTTCCCGCGCCACATTAAGGCCTCTCGGTGGATGTTCATGTGACTCAGGACAACTCTTTATTTCAGGCGTCTAGAACAAAGGGAATTCACAGAGGTTGATGATCACTTATTAAAGTCCCGTTTCTCTATGTTGCCCACTGATGACACTTCTACATCTGAGGGCCAAGAGCTCGTGCAGCATGATATTCTCATTTCAGCCACGCCGCCTGCAGTTTCTTCCTTGCAGAAAAATCTTTCCCAGTGTACTTCTTTAAAATGCTGCAAAATAGTGGGAAAGAAGATTTCGGTTTAGCGTTAACTTTAAACGGGCATAGATACAGGCATGTGGGCATTTTAGACACAGTGTTTCACTGGTCTAGGGTAAAGGGTGAAGCGCCTGGGTTCCCGTGCTTCACTACTGTATGGCCTCAAGATGATGTTTGTAGGCACAGCGGCAAATCCATCGGTGGCAATTCTCTCAAATTGTCATTGCGATGGGAAGATTCCTTATTCGCTAGGAGATGTTTTACCGTGGAAGACGGTTCACCACATAGCTGTCTCTTTTTTGTTGAGACAAAGTGTGCTGAATTTTCCTGCCAGCAGTTGCCTGTCCTCCCTTTCTTTTAAGGTCGATGGAGACGCAGGAGTGTAAGGAGAACGGTAAATGGTGGCCGTTCATAACCCAGGATCATCAGAAACCGCAGAGTAAATTTTAGGAACGTAGACGTAGGACAGCGGAGAAAACTTCACTCAGGGACTTCAGTGAACCCTCCTTACAATGCTGAGGCCTGACACGCCTAGTGCCTTGGGCAACACGGCTCCTGCCCCAGGTAGTTTTGTTGAGCGTGCCTCCCTCTGGGGGTGCCTTTTCTCTCCCAGCAATATTGCTCCGTGAAATTCGGCCGATGATGAAAACTATTTGCCATGGGTTTGTCCTTTCACCTCATTGGCCTCATCTTTGAAGTACAAATGCTTTTCTACACGGGTGCTGCCTCCCTGAGCTTTCCTTTGTCTTGGCTCAATCGATGCAGATTCCTGTGCTGAATACGCCATGGACTAGCACAGGTGGGTGCTTGTCAGTATACCGGGCACACGCAGCAATTTCGTTTGTCAAGACCCACCTGGCTTGATCAAGGTTCTTTATTCCAGTGAAAACGATTTTTATCCAAATTCTAGAGGAGCACCAGGGTGCCTCTGGGAGCTACACCCGGGCCTGCAGAACAGAGGCTCTGGAGTTTTCATTTTCTGACTAAAATTCTACACGGAATTTCATGGATCTAAGGAAACCGTGAATTGTGGACGTACCAGATTCTCACATCTTCATTGTCTAATGGAAGCTGAAGTTTCCCAGTCTGATCCGGCTGCCACTTCATTTCTCGCAATGACCATTCAATTGTGGACGTTCAGCCTTCTTCGGAATTCTCTTATACCGGCATGTTCCCGTGCCACATTAAGACCACTCGGTGGAGGTTCATGTGACTCAGGACAACTCTTTATTTCAGGCGTCTAGAACAAAGAGAATTCACAGAGGTTGATGATCACTTATTAAAGTCCCGTTTCTCTATGATGCCCACTGATGACACTTCTACATCTGAGGGCAAAGAGCTCGTGCAGCATGATATTCTCATTTCAGCCACGCCGCCTGCAGTTTCTTCCTTGCAGAAAAATCTTTCCCAGTGTACTTCTTTAAAATGCTGCAAAATAGTGGGAAAGAAGATTTCGGTTTAGCGTTAACTTTAAACGGGCATAGATACAGGCATGTGGGCATTTTAGACACAGTGTTTCACTGGTCTGGGGTAAAGGGTGGAGCGCCTGGGTTCCCGTGCTTCACTACTGTATGGCCTCAAGATGATGTTTGTAGGCACAGCGGCAAATCCATCGGTGGCAATTTTCTCATATTGTCATTGCGATGGGAAGATTCCTTATTCGCTAGGAAATGTTTTACCGTGGAAGACGGGTCACCACAGAGCTGTCTCTTTTGTGTTGAGACAAAGTGTGCTGAATTTACCTGCCAGCAGTTGCGTGTCCTCCCTTTCTTTTAAGGTCGATGGAGACGCACGAGTGTAAGGAGAACGGTGAATGGTGGCCGTTCATAACCCAGGATCATCAGAAACCGCAGAGTAAATTTTAGGAACGTAGACGTAGGACAGCGGAGAAAACTTCACTCAGGGACTTCAGTGAACCCTCCTTACAATACTGAGGCCTGACACGCCTAGTGCCTTGGGCAACACGGCTCCTGCCCCAGGTAGTTTTGTTGAGCGTGCCTCCCTCTGGGGGTGCCTTTTCTCTCCCAGCAATATTGCTCCGTGAAATTCGGCCGATGATGAAAACTATTTGCCATGGGTTTGTCCTTTCACCTCATTGGCCTCATCTTTGAAGTACAAATGCTTTTCTACACGGGTGCTGCCTCCCTGAGCTTTCCTTTGTCTTGGCTCAATCGATGCAGATTCCTGTGCTGAATACGCCATGGACTAGCACAGGTGGGTGCTTGTCAGTATACCGGGCACACGCAGCAATTTCGTTTGTTAAGACCCACCTGGCTTGATCAAGGTTCTTTATTCCAGTGAAAACGATTTTTATCCAAATTCTAGAGGAGCACCAGGGTGCCTCTGGGAGCTACACCCGGGCCTGCAGAACAGAGGCTCCGGAGTTTTCATTTTCTGACTAAAATTCTACACGGAATTTCATGGATCTAAGGAAACCGTGAATTGTGGACGTACCAGATTCTCACATCTTCATTGTCTAATGGAAGCTGAAGTTTCCCAGTCTGATCCGGCTGCCATTTCATTTCTCGCAATGACCATTCAATTGTGGACGTTCAGCCTTCTTCGGAATTCTCTTATACCGGCATGTTCCCGTGCCACATTGACCACTCGGTGGAGGTTCATGTGACTCAGGACAACTCTTTATTTCAGGCGTCTAGAACAAAGGGAATTCACAGAGGTTGATGATCACTTATTAAAGTCCCGTTTCTCTATGATGCCCACTGATGACACTTCTACATCTGAGGGCAAAGAGCTCGTGCAGCATGATATTCCATTTCAGCCACGCCGCCTGCAGTTTCTTCCTTGCAGAAAAATCTTTCCCAGTGTACTTCTTTAAAATGCTGCAAAATAGTGGGAAAGAAGATTTCGGTTTAGCGTTAACTTTAAACGGGCATAGATACAGGCATGTGGGCATTTTACACACAGTGTTTCACTGGTCTGGGGTAAAGGGTGGAGCGCCTGGGTTCCCGTGCTTCACTACTGTATGGCCTCAAGATGATGTTTGTAGGCACAGCGGCAAATCCATCGGTGGCAATTTTCTCATATTGTCATTGCGATGGGAAGATTCCTTATTCGCTAGGAAATGTTTTACCGTGGAAGACGGGTCACCACAGAGCTGTCTCTTTTGTGTTGAGACAAAGTGTGCTGAATTTACCTGCCAGCAGTTGCCTGTCCTCCCTTTCTTTTAAGGTCGATGGAGACGCACGAGTGTAAGGAGAACGGTGAATGGTGGCCCTTCATAACCCAGGATCATCAGAAACCGCAGAGTAAATTTTAGGAACGTAGACGTAGGACAGCGGAGAAAACTTCACTCAGGGACTTCAGTGAACCCTCCTTACAATGCTGAGGCCTCACACGCCTAGTGCCTTGGGCAACACGGCTCCTGCCCCAGGTAGTTTTGTTGAGCGTGCCTCCCTCTGGGGGTGCCTTTTCTCTCCCAGCAATATTGCTCCGTGAAATTCGGCCGATGATGAAAACTATTTGCCATAGGTTTGTCCTTTCACCTCATTGGCCTCATCTTTGAAGTACAAATGCTTTTCTACACGGGTGCTGCCTCCCTGAGCTTTCCTTTGTCTTGGCTCAATCGATGCCGATTCCTGTGCTGAATACGCCATGGACTAGCACAGGTGGGTGCTTGTCAGTATACCGGGCACAAGCAGCAATTTCGTTTGTCAAGACCCACTTGGCTTGATCAAGGTTCTTTATTCCAGTGAAAACGATTTTTATCGAAATTCTAGAGGAGCACCAGTGTGCCTCTGGGAGCTACACCCGGGCCTGCTGAACAGAGGCTCCGGAGTTTTCATTTTCTGACTAAAATTCTACACGGAATTTCATGGATCTAAGGAAACCGTGAATTGTGGACGTACCAGATTCTCACATCTTCATTGTCTAATGGAAGCTGAAGTTTCCCAGTCTGATCCGGCTACCATTTCATTTCTGGCAATGACCATTCAATTGTGGACGTTCAGCTTTCTTCGGAATTCTCTTATACCGGCATGTTCCCGCGCCACATTAAGACCACTCGGTGGAGGTTCATGTGACTCAGGACAACTCTTTATTTCAGGCGTCTAGAACAAAGGGAATTCACAGAGGTTGATGATCACTTATTAAAGTCCCGTTTCTCTATGATGCCCACTGATGACACTTCTACATCTGAGGGCAAAGAGCTCGTGCAGCATGATATTCTCATTTCAGCCACGCCGCCTGCAGTTTCTTCCTTGCAGAGAAATCTTTCCCAGTGTACTTCTTTAAAATGCTGCAAAATAGTGGGAAAGAAGATTTCGGTTTAGCGTTAACTTTAAACGGGCATAGATACAGGCATGTGGGCATTTTAGACACAGTGTTTCACTGGTCTGGGGTAAAGGGTGGAGCGCCTGGGTTCTCGTGCTTCACTACCGTATGGCCTCAAGATGATGTTTGTAGGCACAGCGGCAAATCCATCGGTGGCAATACTCTCATATTGTCATTGCGATGGGAAGATTCCTTATTCGCTAGGAAATGTTTTACCGTGGAAGACGGGTCACCACAGAGCTGTCTCTTTTGTGTTGAGACAAAGTGTGCTGAATTTACCTGCCAGCAGTTCCCTGTCCTCCCTTTCTTTTAAGGTCGATGGAGACGCACGAGTGTAAGGAGAACGGTGAATGGTGGCCGTTCATAACCCTGGATCATCAGAAACCGCAGAGTAAATTTTAGGAACGTAGACGTAGGACAGCGGAGAAAACTTCACTCAGGGACTTCAGTGAAGCCTCCTTACAATGCTGAGGCCTGACACGCCTAGTGCCTGGGGGCAACCCCGGCTCCTGCCCTAGGTAGTTTTGTTGAGCGTGCCTCCCTCTGGGGGTGCCTTTTCTCTCCCAGCAATATTGCTCCGTGAAATTTGGCTGATGATGAAAACTATTTGCCATGGGTTTGTCCTTTCACCTCATTGGCCTCATCTTTGAAGTACAAATGCTTTTCTACACGGGTGCTGCCTCCCCGAGCTTTCCTTTGTCTTGGCTCAATCGATGCAGATTCCTGTGCTGAATACGCCATGGACTAGCACAGGTGGGTGCTTGTCAGTATACCGGGCACACGCAGCAATTTCGTTTGTCAAGACCCACCTGGCTTGATCAAGGTTCTTTATTCCAGTGAAAACGATTTTTATCCAAATTCTAGAGGAGCACCAGGGTGCCTCTGGGAGCTACACCCGGGCCTGCAGAACAGAGGCTCCGGAGTTTTCATTTTCTGACTAAAATTCTACCCGGAATTTCGTGGATCTAAGGAAACCGTGAATTGTGGACGTACCAGATTCTCACATCTTCATTGTCTAATGGAAGCTGAAGTTTCCCAGTCTGATCCGGCTGCCATTTCATTTCTGGCAATGACCATTCAATTGTGGACGTTCAGCTTTCTTCGGAATTCTCTTATACCGGCATGTTCCCGTGCCACATTAAGACCACTCGGTGGAGGTTCATGTGACTCAGGACAACTCTTTATTTCAGGCGTCTAGAACAAAGGGAATTCACAGAGGTTGATGATCACTTATTAAAGTCCCGTTTCTCTATGATGCCCACTGATGACACTTCTACATCTGAGGGCAAAGAGCTCGTGCAGCATGATATTCTCATTTCAGCCACGCCGCCTGCAGTTTCTTCCTTGCAGAGAAATCTTTCCCAGTGTACTTCTTTAAAATGCTGCAAAATAGTGGGAAAGAAGATTTCGGTTTAGCGTTAACTTTAAACGGGCATAGATACAGGCATGTGGGCATTTTAGACACAGTGTTTCACTGGTCTGGGGTAAAGGGTGGAGCGCCTGGGTTCTCGTGCTTCACTACTGTATGGCCTCAAGATGATGTTTGTAGGCACAGCGGCAAATCCATCGGTGGCAATACTCTCATATTGTCATTGCGATGGGAAGATTCCTTATTTGCTAGGAAATGTTTTACCGTGGAAGACGGGTCACCACATAGCTGTTTCTTTTGTGTTGAGACAAAGTGTGCTGAATTTACCTGCCAGCAGTTGCTTGTCCTCCCTTTCTTTTAAGGTCGATGGAGACGCACGAGTGTAAGGAGAACGGTGAATGGTGGCCGTTCATAACCCAGGATCATCAGAAACCGCAGAGTAAATTTTAGGAACGTAGACGTAGGACAGCGGAGAAAACTTCACTCAGGGACTTCAGTGAACCCTCCTTACAATGCTGAGGCCTGACACGCCTAGTGCCTTGGGCAACAGGGCTCCTGCCCCAGGTAGTTTTGTTGAGCGTGCCTTCCTCTGGGGGTGCCTTTTCTCTCCCAGCAATATTGCTCCGTGAAATTCGGCCGATGATGAAAACTATTTGCCATAGGTTTGTCCTTTCACCTCATTGGCCTCATCTTTGAAGTACAAATGCTTTTCTACACGGGTGCTGCCTCCCTGAGCTTTCCTTTGTCTTGGCTCAATCGATGCAGATTCCTGTGCTGAATACGCCATGGACTAGCACAGGTGGGTGCTTGTCAGTATACCGGGCACAAGCAGCAATTTCGTTTGTCAAGACCCACTTGGCTTGATCAAGGTTCTTTATTCCAGTGAAAACGATTTTTATCCAAATTCTAGAGGAGCACCAGTGTGCCTCTGGGAGCTACACCCGGGCCTGCTGAACAGAGTCTCCGGAGTTTTCATTTTCTGACTAAAATTCTACACGGAATTTCATGGATCTAAGGAAACCGTGAATTGTGGACGTACCAGATTCTCACATCTTCATTGTCTAATGGAAGCTGAAGTTTCCCAGTCTGATCCGGCTGCCATTTCATTTCTGGCAATGACCATTCAATTGTGGACGTTCAGCTTTCTTCGGAATTCTCTTATACCGGCATGTTCCCGCGCCACATTAAGGCCTCTCGGTGGATGTTCATGTGACTCAGGACAACTCTTTATTTCAGGCGTCTAGAACAAAGGGAATTCACAGAGGTTGATGATCACTTATTAAAGTCCCGTTTCTCTATGATGCCCACTGATGACACTTCTACATCTGAGGGCAAAGAGCTCATGCAGCATGATATTCTCATTTCAGCCACGCCGCCTGCAGTTTCTTCCTTGCAGAGAAATCTTTCCCAGTGTACTTCTTTAAAATGCTGCAAAATAGTGGGAAAGAAGATTTCGGTTTAGCGTTAACTTTAAACGGGCATAGATACAGGCATGTGGGCATTTTAGAAACAGTGTTTCACTGGTCTAGGGTAAAGGGTGGAGCGCCTGGGTTCCCGTGCTTCACTACTGTATGGCCTCAAGATGATGTTTGTAGGCACAGCGGCAAATCCATCGGTGGCAATTCTCTCATATTGTCATTGCGATGGGAAGATTCCTTATTCGCTAGGAAATGTTTTACCGTGGAAGACGGGTCACCACAGAGCTGTCTCTTTTGTGTTGAGACAAAGTGTGCTGAATTTACCTGCCAGCAGTTCCCTGTCCTCCCTTTCTTTTAAGGTCGATGGAGACGCACGAGTGTAAGGAGAACGGTGAATGGTGGCCGTTCATATCCCTGGATCATCAGAAACCGCAGAGTAAATTTTAGGAACGTAGACGTAGGACAGCGGAGAAAACTTCACTCAGGGACTTCAGTGAAGCCTCCTTACAATGCTGAGGCCTGACACGCCTAGTGCCTGGGGGCAACCCCGGCTCCTGCCCTAGGTAGTTTTGTTGAGCGTGCCTCCCACTGGGGGTGCCTTTTCTCTCCCAGCAATATTGCTCCGTGAAATTTGGCTGATGATGAAAACTATTTGCCATGGGTTTGTCCTTTCACCTCATTGGCCTCATCTTTGAAGTACAAATGCTTTTCTACACGGGTGCTGCCTCCCCGAGCTTTCCTTTGTCTTGGCTCAATCGATGCAGATTCCTGTGCTGAATACGCCATGGACTAGCACAGGTGGGTGCTTGTCAGTATACCGGGCACACGCAGCAATTTCGTTTGTCAAGACCCACCTGGCTTGATCAAGGTTCTTTATTCCAGTGAAAACGATTTTTATCCAAATTCTAGAGGAGCACCAGGGTGCCTCTGGGAGCTACACCCGGGCCTGCAGAACAGAGGCTCCGGAGTTTTCATTTTCTGACTAAAATTCTACACGGAATTTCGTGGATCTAAGGAAACCGTGAATTGTGGACGTACCAGATTCTCACATCTTCATTGTCTAATGGAAGCTTAAGTTTCCCAGTCTGATCCGGCTGCCATTTCATTTCTGGCAATGACCATTCAATTGTGGACGTTCAGCTTTCTTCGGAATTCTCTTATACCGGCATGTTCCCGTGCCACATTAAGACCACTTGGTGGAGGTTTATGTGACTCAGGACAACTCTTTATTTCAGGCGTCTAGAACAAAGGGAATTCACAGAGGTTGATGATCACTTATTAAAGTCCCGTTTCTCTATGATGCCCACTGATGACACTTCTACATCTGAGGGCAAAGAGCTCATGCAGCATGATATTCTCATTTCAGCCACGCCGCCTGCAGTTTCTTCCTTGCAGAGAAATCTTTCCCAGTGTACTTCTTTAAAATGCTGCAAATTAGTGGGAAAGAAGATTTCGGTTTAGCGTTAACTTTAAACGGGCATAGATACAGGCATGTGGGCATTTTAGAAACAGTGTTTCACTGGTCTAGGGTAAAGGGTGGAGCGCCTGGGTTCCCGTGCTTCACTACTGTATGGCCTCAAGATGATGTTTGTAGGCACAGCGGCAAATCCATCGGTGGCAATTCTCTCATATTGTCATTGCGATGGGAAGATTCCTTATTCGCTAGGAAATGTTTTACCGTGGAAGACGGGTCACCACAGAGCTGTCTCTTTTGTGTTGAGACAAAGTGTGCTGAATTTACCTGCCAGCAGTTCCCTGTCCTCCCTTTCTTTTAAGGTCGATGGAGACGCACGAGTGTAAGGAGAACGGTGAATGGTGGCCGTTCATAACCCTGGATCATCAGAAACCGCAGAGTAAATTTTAGGAACGTAGACGTAGGACAGCGGAGAAAACTTCACTCAGGGACTTCAGTGAAGCCTCCTTACAATGCTGAGGCCTGACACGCCTAGTGCCTGGGGGCAACCCCGGCTCCTGCCCTAGGTAGTTTTGTTGAGCGTGCCTCCCTCTGGGGGTGCCTTTTCTCTCCCAGCAATATTGCTCCGTGAAATTTGGCCGATGATGAAAACTATTTGCCATGGGTTTGTCCTTTCACCTCATTGGCCTCATCTTTGAAGTACAAATGCTTTTCTACACGGGTGCTGCCTCCCCGAGCTTTCCTTTGTCTTGGCTCAATCGATGCAGATTCCTGTGCTGAATACGCCATGGACTAGCACAGGTGGGTGCTTGTCAGTATACCGGGCACACGCAGCAATTTCGTTTGTCAAGACCCACCTGGCTTGATCAAGGTTCTTTATTCCAGTGAAAACGATTTTTATCCAAATTCTAGAGGAGCACCAGGGTGCCTCTGGGAGCTACACCCGGGCCTGCAGAACAGAGGCTCCGGAGTTTTCATTTTCTGACTAAAATTCTACACGGAATTTCGTGGATCTAAGGAAACCGTGAATTGTGGACGTACCAGATTCTCACATCTTCATTGTCTAATGGAAGCTGAAGTTTCCCAGTCTGATCCGGCTGCCATTTCATTTCTGGCAATGACCATTCAATTGTGGACGTTCAGCCTTCTTCGGAATTCTCTTATACCGGCATGTTCCCGCGCCACATTAAGACCACTCGGTGGAGGTTCATGTGACTCAGGACAACTCTTTATTTCAGGCGTCTAGAACAAAGGGAATTCACAGAGGTTGATGATCACTTATTAAAGTCCCGTTTCTCTATGATGCCCACTGATGACACTTCTACATCTGAGGGCAAAGAGCTCGTGCAGCATGATATTCTCATTTCAGCCACGCCGCCTGCAGTTTCTTCCTTGCAGAGAAATCTTTCCCAGTGTACTTCTTTAAAATGCTGCAAAATAGTGGGAAAGAAGATTTCGGTTTAGCGTTAACTTTAAACGGGCATAGATACAGGCATGTGGGCATTTTAGACACAGTGTTTCACTGGTCTGGGGTAAAGGGTGGAGCGCCTGGGTTCCCGTGCTTCACTACTGTATGGCCTCAAGATGATGTTTGTAGGCACAGCGGCAAATCCATCGGTGGCAATTCTCTCATATTGTCATTGCGATGGGAAGATTCCTTATTCGCTAGGAAATGTTTTACCGTGGAAGACGGGTCACTACAGAGCTGTCTCTTTTTTGTTGAGACAAAGTGTGCTGAATTTACCTGCCAGCAGTTCCCTGTCCTCCCTTTCTTTTAAGGTCGATGGAGACGCACGAGTGTAAGGAGAACGGTGAATGGTGGCCGTTCATAACCCAGGATCATCAGAAACCGCAGAGTAAATTTTAGGAACGTAGACGTAGGACAGCGGAGAAAACTTCACTCAGGGACTTCAGTGAACCCTCCTTACAATGCTGAGGCCTGACACGCCTATTGCCTAGGGGCAACCCGGCTCCTGCCCTAGGTAGTTTTGTTGAGCGTGCCTCCCTCTGGGGGTGCCTTTTCTCTCCCAGCAATATTGCTCCGTGAAATTTGGCCGATGATGAAAACTATTTGCCATGGGTTTGTCCTTTCACCTCATTGGCCTCATCTTTGAAGTACAAATGCTTTTCTACACGGGTGCTGCCTCCCTGAGCTTTCCTTTGTCTTGGCTCAATCGATGCAGATTCCTGTGCTGAATACGCCATGGACTAGCACAGGTGGGTGCTTGTCAGTATACCGGGCACACGCAGCAATTTCGTTTGTCAAGACCCACCTGGCTTGATCAAGGTTCTTTATTCCAGTGAAAACGATTTTTATCCAAATTCTAGAGGAGCACGAGGGTGCCACTGGGAACTACACCCGGGCCTGCAGAACAGAGGCTCCGGAGTTTTCATTTTCTGACTAAAATTCTACACGGAATTTCATGGATCTAAGGAAACCGTGAATTGTGGACGTACCAGATTCTCACATCTTCATTGTCTAATGGAAGCTGAAGTTTCCCAGTCTGATCCGGCTGCCACTTCATTTCTGGCAATGACCATTCAATTGTGGACGTTCAGCCTTCTTCGGAATTCTCTTATACTGGCATGTTCCCGCGCCACATTAAGACCACTCGGTGGAGGTTCATGTGACTCAGGACAACTCTTTATTTCAGGCGTCTAGAACAAAGGGAATTCACAGAGGTTGATGATCACTTATTAAAGTCCCGTTTCTCTATGATGCCCACTGATGACACTTCTACATCTGAGGGCAAAGAGCTCGTGCAGCATGATATTCTCATTTCAGCCACGCCGCCTGCAGTTTCTTCCTTGCAGAGAAATCTTTCCCAGTGTACTTCTTTAAAATGCTGCAAAATAGTGGGAAAGAAGATTTCGGTTTAGCGTTAACTTTAAACGGGCATAGATACAGGCATGTGGGCATTTTAGACACAGTGTTTCACTGGTCTGGGGTAAAGGGTGGAGCGCCTGGGTTCCCGTGCTTCATTACTGTATGACCTCAAGATGACGTTTGTAGGCACAGCGGCAAATCCATCGGTGGCAATTCTCTCATATTGTCATTGCGATGGGAAGATTCCTTATTCGCTAGGAAATGTTTTACCGTGGAAGACGGGTCACCACAGAGCTGTCTCTTTTTTGTTGAGACAAAGTGTGCTGAATTTACCTGCCAGCAGTTGCCTGTCCTCCCTTTCTTTTAAGGTCGATGGAGACGCACGAGTGTAAGGAGAACGGTGAATGGTGGCCGTTCATAACCCAGGATCATCAGAAACCGCAGAGTAAATTTTAGGAACCTAGACGTAGGACAGCGGAGAAAACTTCACTCAGGGACTTCAGTGAACCCTCCTTACAATGCTGAGGCCTGACACGCCTAGTGCCTGGGGGCAACCCGGCTCCTGCCCTAGGTAGTTTTGTTGAGCGTGCCTCCCTCTGGGGGTGCCTTTTCTCTCCCAGCAATATTGCTCCTTGAAATTCGGCCGATGATGAAAACTATTTGCCATGGGTTTGTCCTTTCACCTCATTGGCCTCATCTTTGAAGTACAAATGCTTTTCTACACGGGTGCTGCCTCCCTGAGCTTTCCTTTGTCTTGGCTCAATCGATGCAGATTCCTGTGCTGAATACGCCATGGACTAGCACAGGTGGGTGCTTGTCAGTATACCGGGCACACGCAGCAATTTCGTTTGTCAAGACCCACCTGGCTTGATCAAGGTTCTTTATTCCAGTGAAAACGATTTTTATCCAAATTCTAGAGGAGCACCAGTGTGCCTCTGGGAGCTACACCCGGGCCTGCAGAACAGAGGCTCCGGAGTTTTCATTTTCTGACTAAAATTCTACACGGAATTTCACGGATCTAAGGAAACCGTGAATTGTGGACGTACCAGATTCTCACATCTTCATTGTCTAATGGAAGCTGAAGTTTCCCAGTCTGATCCGGCTGCCACTTCATTTCTGGCAATGACCATTCAATTGTGGACGTTCAGCCTTCTTCGGAATTCTCTTATACCGGCATGTTCCCGCGCCACATTAAGACCTCTCGGTGGAGGTTCATGTGACTCAGGACAACTCTTTATTTCAGGCGTCTAGAACAAAGGGAATTCACAGAGGTTGATGATCACTTATTAAAGTCCCGTTTCTCTATGATGCCCACTGATGACACTTCTACATCTGAGGGCAAAGAGCTCGTGCAGCATGATATTCTCATTTCAGCCACGCCGCCTGCAGTTTCTTCCTTGCAGAAAAATCATTCCCAGTGTACTTCTTTAAAATGCTGCAAAATAGTGGGACAGAAGATTTCGGTTTAGCGTTAACTTTAAACGGGCATAGATACAGGCATGTGGGCATTTTAGACACAGTGTTTCACTGGTCTAGGGTAAAGGGTGGAGCGCCTGGGTTCCCGTGCTTCACTACTGTATGGCCTCAAGATGATGTTTGTAGGCACAGCGGCAAATCCATCGGTGGCAATTTTCTCATATTGTTATTGCGATGGGAAGATTCCTTATTCGCTAGGAAATGTTTTACCGTGGAAGACGGGTCACCACAGAGCTGTCTCTTTTTTGTTGAGACAAAGTGTGCTGAATTTACCTGCCAGCAGTTGCTTGTCCTCCCTTTCTTTTAAGGTCGATGGAGACGCACGAGTGTAAGGAGAACGGTGAATGGTGGCCGTTCATAACCCAGGATCATCAGAAACCGCAGAGTAAATTTTAGGAACGTAGACGTAGGACAGCGGAGAAAACTTCACTCAGGGACTTCAGTGAACCCTCCTTACAATGCTGAGGCCTGACACGCCTAGTGCCTTGGGCAACACGGCTCCTGCCCTAGGTAGTTTTGTTGAGCGTGCCTCCCTCTGGGGGTGCCTTTTCTCTCCCAGCAATATTGCTCCGTGAAATTCGGCCGATGATGAAAACTATTTGCCATGGGTTTGTCCTTTCACCTCATTGGCCTCATCTTTGAAGTACAAATGCTTTTCTACACGGGTGCTGCCTCCCTGAGCTTTCCTTTGTCTTGGCTCAATCGATGCCGATTCCTGTGCTGAATACGCCATGGACTAGCACAGGTGGGTGCTTGTCAGTATACCGGGCACACGCAGCAATTTCGTTTGTCAAGACCCACCTGGCTTGATCAAGGTTCTTTATTCCAGTGAAAACGATTTTTATCCAAATTCTAGAGGAGCACCAGTGTGCCTCTGGGAGCTACACCCGGGCCTGCAGAACAGAGGCTCCGGAGTTTTCATTTTCTGACTAAAATTCTACACGGAATTTCATGGATCTAAGGAAACCGTGAATTGTGGACGTACCAGATTCTCACATCTTCATTGTCTAATGGAAGCTGAAGTTTCCCAGTCTGATCCGGCTGCCACTTCATTTCTGGCAATGACCATTCAATTGTGGACGTTCAGCCTTCTTCGGATTCTCTTATACCGGCATGTTCCCGCGCCACATTAAGACCACTCTGTGGAGGTTCATGTGACTCAGGACAACTCTTTATTTCAGGCGTCTAGAACAAAGGGAATTCAGAGAGGTTGATGATCACTTATTAAAGTCCCGTTTCTCTATGATGCCCACTGATGACACTTCTACATCTGAGGGCAAAGAGCTCGTGCAGCATGATATTCTAATTTCAGCCACGCCGCCTGCAGTTTCTTCCTTGCAGAAAAATCTTTCCCAGTGTACTTCTTTAAAATGCTGCAAAATAGTGGGAAAGAAGATTTCGGTTTAGCGTTAACTTTAAACGGGCATAGATACAGGCATGTGGGTATTTTAGACACAGTGTTTCACTGGTCTAGGGTAAAGGGTGGAGCGCCTGGGTTCCCGTGCTTCACTACTGTATGGCCTCAAGATGATGTTTGTAGGCACAGCGGCAAATTCATTGTTGGCAATTTTCTCATATTGTCATTGCGATGGGAAGATTCCTTATTCGCTAGGAAATGTTTTACCGTGGAAGACGGGTCACCACAGAGCTGTCTCTTTTTTGTTGAGACAAAGTGTGCTGAATTTACCTGCCAGCAGTTGCCTGTCCTCCCTTTCTTTTAAGGTCGATGGAGACGCACGAGTGTAAGGAGAACGGTGAATGGTGGCCGTTCATAACCCAGGATCATCAGAAACCGCAGAGTAAATTTTAGGAACCTAGACGTAGGACAGCGGAGAAAACTTCACTCAGGGACTTCAGTGAACCCTCCTTACAATGCTGAGGCCTGACACGCCTAGTGCCTGGGGGCAACCCGGCTCCTGCCCTAGGTAGTTTTGTTGAGCGTGCCTCCCTCTGGGGGTGCCTTTTCTCTCCCAGCAATATTGCTCCTTGAAATTCGGCCGATGATGAAAACTATTTGCCATGGGTTTGTCCTTTCACCTCATTGGCCTCATCTTTGAAGTACAAATGCTTTTCTACACGGGTGCTGCCTCCCTGAGCTTTCCTTTGTCTTGGCTCAATCGATGCAGATTCCTGTGCTGAATACGCCATGGACTAGCACAGGTGGGTGCTTGTCAGTATACCGGGCACACGCAGCAATTTCGTTTGTCAAGACCCACCTGGCTTGATCAAGGTTCTTTATTCCAGTGAAAACGATTTTTATCCAAATTCTAGAGGAGCACCAGTGTGCCTCTGGGAGCTACACCCGGGCCTGCAGAACAGAGGCTCCGGAGTTTTCATTTTCTGACTAAAATTCTACACGGAATTTCACGGATCTAAGGAAACCGTGAATTGTGGACGTACCAGATTCTCACATCTTCATTGTCTAATGGAAGCTGAAGTTTCCCAGTCTGATCCGGCTGCCACTTCATTTCTGGCAATGACCATTCAATTGTGGACGTTCAGCCTTCTTCGGAATTCTCTTATACCGGCATGTTCCCGCGCCACATTAAGACCTCTCGGTGGAGGTTCATGTGACTCAGGACAACTCTTTATTTCAGGCGTCTAGAACAAAGGGAATTCACAGAGGTTGATGATCACTTATTAAAGTCCCGTTTCTCTATGATGCCCACTGATGACACTTCTACATCTGAGGGCAAAGAGCTCGTGCAGCATGATATTCTCATTTCAGCCACGCCGCCTGCAGTTTCTTCCTTGCAGAAAAATCATTCCCAGTGTACTTCTTTAAAATGCTGCAAAATAGTGGGACAGAAGATTTCGGTTTAGCGTTAACTTTAAACGGGCATAGATACAGGCATGTGGGCATTTTAGACACAGTGTTTCACTGGTCTAGGGTAAAGGGTGGAGCGCCTGGGTTCCCGTGCTTCACTACTGTATGGCCTCAAGATGATGTTTGTAGGCACAGCGGCAAATCCATCGGTGGCAATTTTCTCATATTGTTATTGCGATGGGAAGATTCCTTATTCGCTAGGAAATGTTTTACCGTGGAAGACGGGTCACCACAGAGCTGTCTCTTTTTTGTTGAGACAAAGTGTGCTGAATTTACCTGCCAGCAGTTGCTTGTCCTCCCTTTCTTTTAAGGTCGATGGAGACGCACGAGTGTAAGGAGAACGGTGAATGGTGGCCGTTCATAACCCAGGATCATCAGAAACCGCAGAGTAAATTTTAGGAACGTAGACGTAGGACAGCGGAGAAAACTTCACTCAGGGACTTCAGTGAACCCTCCTTACAATGCTGAGGCCTGACACGCCTAGTGCCTTGGGCAACACGGCTCCTGCCCTAGGTAGTTTTGTTGAGCGTGCCTCCCTCTGGGGGTGCCTTTTCTCTCCCAGCAATATTGCTCCGTGAAATTCGGCCGATGATGAAAACTATTTGCCATGGGTTTGTCCTTTCACCTCATTGGCCTCATCTTTGAAGTACAAATGCTTTTCTACACGGGTGCTGCCTCCCTGAGCTTTCCTTTGTCTTGGCTCAATCGATGCCGATTCCTGTGCTGAATACGCCATGGACTAGCACAGGTGGGTGCTTGTCAGTATACCGGGCACACGCAGCAATTTCGTTTGTCAAGACCCACCTGGCTTGATCAAGGTTCTTTATTCCAGTGAAAACGATTTTTATCCAAATTCTAGAGGAGCACCAGTGTGCCTCTGGGAGCTACACCCGGGCCTGCAGAACAGAGGCTCCGGAGTTTTCATTTTCTGACTAAAATTCTACACGGAATTTCATGGATCTAAGGAAACCGTGAATTGTGGACGTACCAGATTCTCACATCTTCATTGTCTAATGGAAGCTGAAGTTTCCCAGTCTGATCCGGCTGCCACTTCATTTCTGGCAATGACCATTCAATTGTGGACGTTCAGCCTTCTTCGGATTCTCTTATACCGGCATGTTCCCGCGCCACATTAAGACCACTCTGTGGAGGTTCATGTGACTCAGGACAACTCTTTATTTCAGGCGTCTAGAACAAAGGGAATTCAGAGAGGTTGATGATCACTTATTAAAGTCCCGTTTCTCTATGATGCCCACTGATGACACTTCTACATCTGAGGGCAAAGAGCTCGTGCAGCATGATATTCTAATTTCAGCCACGCCGCCTGCAGTTTCTTCCTTGCAGAAAAATCTTTCCCAGTGTACTTCTTTAAAATGCTGCAAAATAGTGGGAAAGAAGATTTCGGTTTAGCGTTAACTTTAAACGGGCATAGATACAGGCATGTGGGTATTTTAGACACAGTGTTTCACTGGTCTAGGGTAAAGGGTGGAGCGCCTGGGTTCCCGTGCTTCACTACTGTATGGCCTCAAGATGATGTTTGTAGGCACAGCGGCAAATTCATTGTTGGCAATTTTCTCATATTGTCATTGCGATGGGAAGATTCCTTATTCGCTAGGAAATGTTTTACCGTGGAAGACGGGTCACCACAGAGCTGTCTCTTTTTTGTTGAGACAAAGTGTGCTGAATTTACCTGCCAGCACCTACATAATCCAAGTACCCGCTAGTTAACCTAGATCGTCCAAGTGTCCGCTAATTAACCTACATAGTACAAGTGCCCGCTAGGGAACCTAGATAGTCTAAGTGCCCGCTCTGGAACTTACATAGTCCAAGTGACTGCTAGGGAACCTACATAGTCCAAGTTCCCGCTCTGGAACATAAATAGTCCAAGTGCCCGCTAGGGAATCTACATAGTCCAAGGGCCCGCTAGTTAACGTAGATAGTCCAAGTGCCGCTAGTTAATCTACATAGTCCAAGTGCCCACTAGGTAACCTACATAGTCCAAGGGAACGCTAGTTAACCTACATAGTCCAAGGGCCCGCTAGTTAACCTAGATAGTCCAAGTGCCCGCTAGGTAAGCTAGACATTTCAAGTGACCACTAGGTTACCTACATAGTTCAAGTGCCCGTTTGTTAACCTACATAGTCCAAGTGCCCGCTAGGTAACCAATATAGTCCAAATGCACGCTAGGGGCCCTAATAGTCCATATGTCCGCTAGTTAACCTAGATAGTCCAAGTGCTCGCTAGTTAACCTAGATAGACCAAGTGCCCGCTAGGGAACCTATCTAGTCCAAGTACCCGCTAGGAAACGTACATAGTCCAAGTGCCCGCTAGGTAACGTACATAGTCCAAGTGCCCGCTAGGTAACGTAGATAGTCCAAGTGCCCGCTAGGGAACGTATATAGTCCAAGTGCCTGCTAGGTAACCTAGATAGTACAAGCGCCCACTAGTTAACCTACATAGTCCAGGTTTCCCCTAGGTAACCTAGATAGTCCAAGGGCCTGCTAGGTAACCTACATAGTCCTAGTGCCCCCTAGTTAACCTACATTGTCGAAGTGCCCGATAGGGAACCTACATAGTCCAAGTGCCCGCTAGGAAACCTAGACATTTCAAGTGACCACTAGGTTACCTACATAGTCCAAGTGCCCGTTCGTAACCTACATAGTCCAAGTGCCCGCTAAGAAACCTAGATAGTCCAAGTGCACGCTAGTTAACCTACATAGTCTAAGTACCCGCTAGCTAACCTAGATCGTCCAAGTGCACGCTAGTTAACCTACATAGTCCAAGGGCCCGCTAGTTAACCTACATAGTCCAAGGGCCCGCTAGTTAACCTACATCGTCCAAGGGCCCGCTAGTTAACCTACGTAGTCCAAGTGCCCGCTAGGTAACCTAGACAGTTCAAGTGACCACTAGGTTACTTACATAGTCCAAGTGCCTGTTCGTTAACCTACATAGTCCAAGTGCCCGCTAGGTAACCTATATAGTCCAAATGCCCGCTAGGGACCCTAATAGTCCAAGTGCCCGCTAGTTATCCTAGATTGTCCAAGTGCTCGCTAGTTAACCTAGATAGACCAAGTGCCCGCTACGGACCCTACCTAGTCCAAGTGCCCGATAGGGAACTTACATAGTCCAAGGGCCCGCTAGGGAACCTACATAGTCCAAGTGCCCGTTAGTTAACCTAGATAGTCCAAGTGCCCGCTAGGTAACCTAGATAGTCCAACAGCCCGCTAGGTAACGTACATACTCCAAGAACCCGCTAGGCAACGTAGATAGTTCAAGTGCCAGCTAGGTAACCTAGATAGACCATGTGCCGCTAGGTAACCTACAAAGTCAAAGTGCCCGCTAGGTTATCTATATAGTCCAAATGCCCGCTAGGGTATCTACATAGTCCAAGGGCCCGCTAGTTAACGTAGATAGTCCAAGTGCCGCTAGTTATTCTACATAATTCAAGGGCCCACTAGTTAACCTACATAGTCCAAGTACCCGCTAAGAAACCTAGATAGTCCAAGTGCCCGTTACCTAACCTAGATAGTCCAAGTGCCATCTAGTTAACCTAGATCGTCCAAGTGCCCGCTAAGAAACCTAGATAGTTCAAGTGCCTGTTTCCTAACCTAGATAGTCCAATTGCCCGCTATGCAACATACATAGTCCAAGTGCCCGTTCGTTAACATAGAAGTCCAAGTGCCTGCTAGGTAACCTAGACTCTCCAAGTGCCCGCTAGGTTACCTACATAGTCCAAATGCCCGTTCGGTAACCTAGATAGTGCAAGTGCCCGGTAGTTAACCTACATAGTCCAAGTGCCCGCTAGGTAACCTAGATTGTCCAAAGGCCCGCTAGTTAACCTACATAGTCCAAGTGCCCGGTAGTTAACTTACATAGTTCAAGTGTCCGTAGGGAATATACAGAGTCCAAGTGCCCGCTAGAGAACCTACATAGTCCAAGTGCCCGCTAGTTAACCTATATAGTCCAAGTGCCCGCTAAGAAACCAAGATAGTCCAAGTGCCCGTTAGGTAACCTAGATAGTCCAAGTGCCCGCTAGGTAACCTACATAGTCCAAGTTCCCGCTAGGTAACCTAGATAGTCCAAGTGCCCGTTACCTAACCTAGATAATCCAATTGCCCGCTATGCAACATACATAGTTCAAGTGCCCATTCGTTAACCTAGATGTCCAAGTGCCCGCTAGGTAACCTACATAGTCCAAAAGCCCGTTCGTTAACCTACATAGTCCAAGGGCCCACTATTTAACCTAGATCGTCCAAGTGTCTTTGGTTAACCTACATAGTCCAAGTGCCCGCAAGATAACCTAGATAGTCCAACAGACCGCTAGGTAACCTACATACTCGAAGAACCCGATAGGTAACGTAGATATTTCAAGTGCCAGCTAGGTAACCTAGATAGTCCAAGTGCCCGCTAGGTAACCTACAGATTCTAAGTGCCCGCTAGGTTATCTATATAGTCCAAATGCCCGCTAGGGAACCTACATAGTCCAAGTGCCCGCTAGGTAACCTAGATAATCCAAGTGCCTGCTAATTAACCTATATCGTCCAAGTGCCCGCTAGTTAACCTAGATCGTCCAAGTGCCCACTAGTTAACCTACATAGTGCAAGAGCCCGCTAGTTAACCTAGATCGTGCAAGTGTCCGCTAGTTAACCTACATAGTCCAAGTGTTACTTAGCTAACCTAGATAGTCCAAGGGCCTGCTAGTTAACCTACATAGTCCAAGTGCCCGCTAGGTAACCTACATAGTCCAAGTGCCCGTTCGGTAACCTAGATATTCCAAGTGCCCTTTAGGGAACCTACATAGTCCAAGTGCCCGCTAGGGAACCTACATAATCCAATTGCCCGCTCTGGAACATACATATTCCAAGTGCCTGTTAGTTAACCTAGATAATCCAAGTGCCCGCTAGTTAACCTAGATAGTCCAAGTGCCCGCTAGTTAACCTAGATAGTCCAAGTGCCCGCTAGGTAACCTATATAGTCCAAGTGCCCGCTAGGTAACCTATATAGTCCAAATGCCCGCTATGGAACCTACATAGTCCAAGTGCCCGCTAGTTAACCTAGATAGCCAAGTGCCCGCTAGGTAACCTAGACAGTCCAAGTGTCTGCTAGGTAACCTACATAGTCCAAATGCCCGTTCGTTAACCTACATAGTCCAAGGGCCCACTAGTGAACCTAGATCGTCTAAGTGTTCTCTAGTTAAGCTATATAGTCCAAATGCACCCTAGTTAACCTACATAGTCCAAGTGCCGCTAGGTAACCTACATAGTGCAATTGTCCCCTAGTTAACCTACATAGTCCAAGTGCCCGGTAGTTAACATAGATAGTCCAAGTGCCCACTAGTTAACATAGATAGTCCAAGTGCCCGCTAGGGAACGTACATAGTCCAAGTGCCCGCTAGGTAACCTAGATAGTGCATGTGCCCGGTAGTTAACCTACATAGTCCAAATGCCCGCTAGGTAACCTAGATAGTCCAAGGGCCCGCTAGTTAACCTACATGGTCCAAGTGCCCAGTAGTTTACTTACATAGTCCAAGTGCCCGCTCTGGAACCTACATATCCAAGTGCCTGCTAGGGAACCTACATAGTCCAAGGGCCCGCTAGTAAACGTAGATAGTCCAAGTGCCGCTAGATAATCTACATAGTCCAAGGGCCCGCTAGTTAACCTACATAGTCCAAGTACCCGCTAGTTAGCCTAGATCGTCCAAGTGCACGCTAGTTAACCTACATAGTCCAAGGGCCCGCTAGTTAACCTATATAGTCCAAGTGCCCGCTAGGGAACCTACATAGTCAAAGTGCCCGCTAGGGTACCTACATAGTCCAAGTGCCCGCTAGTTAACCTAGATAGTCCAAGTGCCTGCTAGTTAACCAGGATCATCAAAGTGTCCTCTAGTTAACTTACATAGTCCAAAGGCCTGCTAGTTAACCTACATAGAGCAAGGGCCCGCTAGTTAACCTTGATAGTCCAAGTGCCCGCTAGTTAACCTACATAGTCCAAGTTCTGGCTAGGTAACCTAGACAGTCCAAGTGACCATTAGGTTACCTACATAGTCCAAGTGCCCGTTCATTAACCTACATAGTCCAAGTGCCCGCTAGGTAACGTAGATAGCCCAAGTGCCCGCTCGGGAACGTACATAGTCCAAGTGACCGGTAGGTAACCTAGATAGTGCAAGTGCCCGCTAGTTAACCAACATAGTCCAAGTGCCTCCTAGGTAAACTACATAGTCCAAGTGCCCACTAGGTAATCTAGACTGTCCAATTGCCCGCTAGTTAACCTAGACAGTCCATGTACCCGATAGGGAACCTACATAGTCCAAGTGCTCGCTAGGGAACCTACATAGTCCAAGTGCCTGCTAGGTAACCTAGATAGTCCAATTGCCCGTTAGCTAACCTAGATAGTCGAAGTGTCCGCTAGTTAACCTACATAGTCCAAGTGCCAGTTAGCTAACCTGGATAGACAAAGCCCCCCTAGTTGACTTACATAGTCCAAGTGCCCGCTAGTTGACCTAGATAGTCCAAGTGCCCGCTAGTTAACCTAGATAGTCCAATTGCCCGCTAGTTAACCTAAGTAGTCCAAATGTCCGATAGGGATCCTACATAGTCCACGTGCCCGCTAGGTAACCTACATAGTCCAAGTGCCCGTTCGTTAACCTAGATAGTCAAAGTGCCCGCTAGGTAACCTAGACAGTCAAGTGCCCGCTAGGTTACCTACATAGTCCAAGTGCCCGTTCGTTAACCTAGATAGTACAAGTGCCCGCTAGGTTACCTAGACAGTCCAAGTGCCCGCTAGTTAACCTACATAGTCCAAGTGCCCGATAGGGAACCTAAATAATCCAAGTGCCCAATAGGGAACCAACATAATCCAAGTGCCCGCTAGGGAACCTACATAGTCCAAGTGCCCGCTAGGAAACCTACATAGTCCAAGTGCCCGTTAGTTAACCTAGATAGTCCAAGTGCCCACTAGAGGACGTACATAGTCCAAGTGCCCGCTAGGTAACCTACATAGTCCAAGTGCCCGTTCGTTAACCTAGATAGTCAAAGTGCCCGCTAGGTAACCTAGACAGTCAAGTGCCCGCTAGGTTACCTACATAGTCCAAGTGCCCGTTCGTTAACCTAGATAGTACAAGTGCCCGCTAGGTTACCTAGACAGTCCAAGTGCCCGCTAGTTAACCTACATAGTCCAAGTGCCCGATAGGGAACCTAAATAATCCAAGTGCCCAATAGGGAACCAACATAATCCAAGTGCCCGCTAGGGAACCTACATAGTCCAAGTGCCCGCTAGGAAACCTACATAGTCCAAGTGCCCGTTAGTTAACCTAGATAGTCCAAGTGCCCACTAGAGGACGTACATAGTCCAAGTGCCCGCTAGGTAACCTACATAGTCCAAGTTCCCGTTGGTAACCTAAATAGTCCAAATGCCTGCTAGGGAAACTATATAGTCCAAGTGCCTGCTAGTTAACCTAGATAGTCCAAGTGCCTGCAAGTAAACCTACATAATCCATGGGCCCGCTAGTTAACCTACATAGTCCAAGGGCCCGCTAGTTAACCTAGATCGTGCAAGTGTCCGCTAGTTAACATACATAGTCCACGTGCCTGCTAGGTAACCTAGATAGTCCAAGTGCCCGCTAGGCATTCTTCATAATCCAAGTGCCTGCTAGGTAACCTAGATAGTCCAAGTGCCCACTAGGGGACGTATATAGACCAAGTGCCCGCTAGTTAACCTACATAGTCCAAGGTCCGTTAGTCAACCTAGATAGTCCAAGTGCCCGCTAGTTAACCTACATAGTACAAGGGCCCGCTAGTTGACCTAGATAGTCCAAGTGCCCGCTAGTTAACCTATATAGTCCAAGTGCCCGCTGGTTAACCTAGATAGTCCTAGTGGCCGTTAGTTAACCTAGATAGTCCAAGTGCCGACTAGGGGACGTACATAGACCAAGGGCCCGCTAGTTAACCTACATAGTGCAAGGGCCCGCAAGTTAACCTAGATCGTGCAAGTGTCCACTAGTTAACCTACATAGTCCAAGTGCCCGCTACTTAACCTAGATAGTCCAAGTGCCCACTAGGGGATGTACATTGTCCAAGTGCCCGCTAGTTAACCTACATAGTCCAAGGTCCGTTAGTTAACCTAGATAGTCCAAGTGCCCGCTAGTTAACTTACATAGTACAAGGGCCCGCTAGTTGACCTAGATAGTCAAAGTGCCCACTAGTTAACCTAAGTAGTACAAATGTCCGATAGGGATCCTACATAGTCCAAGTGCCCGCTAGTTAACCTACATAGTCCAAGTCCCCGCTAGGTAATCTAGACAGTCCAAGTGACCATTAGGTTACCTACATTGTCCACATGCCCATTCGTTAACCTACATAGTCCAAATGCCCGCTAGGTAACGTAGATAGCCCAAGTGCCCGCTAGGGAACGTACATAGTTCAAGTGCCCTCTAGGTAACCTAGATAGTCCAAGTGCCCGCTAGTTAACTTACATAGTCCAAGTGCCCGCTAGTTAACCTAGATAGTCCAAGTGCCCGCTAGTAAATCTAGATAGACCAAGGACCCGGTAGTTAATCTAGATGGTCCAAGTGCCTGCTAGGTAACCTAGATAGTCCAAGGGCCCGCTAGTTAATCTAGATAGTCCAAGTGTCCGCTAGTTAACCTAACTAATCCAAGTGCCCGCTAGTTAACCTAGATAGTCCAAGGGCCCTCTAGTTAATCTAGATATTCCAAGTGCCCGCTAGGGTATGTACATAGTCCAAGTGCCCGCTAGGTAACCTAGATAGTCCAAGTGCCCACTAGGGGACGTACATAGTCCAAGTGCCCGCCAGGTAACCTAGATAGTCCAAGTGCGCCCTAGGGTATGTACATAGTCCGAGTGCCGGCTAGGAAACCTAGATAGTCCAAGTTCCTGCTAGTTAACTTACATAGTCCAAGGGCCCGCTAGTTAACCTATATAGTCCAAGTGCCCGCTAGTTAACCTACATAGTACAAGGGCCCGCTAGTTGACCTAGATAGTCCAAGTGCCCGCTAGTTAACCTAGATAGTCCAAGTGCCCGCGAGTTAACCTAGATAGACCAAGGACCCGGTACTTAATCTAGATGGTCCAAGTGCCTGCTAGTTAACCTAGATAGTCCAAGGGCCCGCTAGTTAATCTAGATAGTCCAAGTGCCCGCTAGTTAACCTAACTAATCCTAGTGCCCGCTAGTTAACCTACATAGTCCAAGGGCCCTCTAGTTAATCTAGATAGTCCAAGTGCCCACTAGGGTACGTACATAGTCCAAGTGCCCGCTAGGTAACCTAGGTAATCCAAGTGCCCGCTAGGGTATGTACATAGTTCAAGTGCCCGCTAGGTAACCTAAGTAGTCCAAATGTCCGATAGGAATCCTACATAGTCCAAGTGCCCGCTAGGTAACCTACATAGTCCAAGTGCCCGTTCGTTAACCTAGATAGGCCAAGTGCCCGCTAGGTAACCTAGACAGTCCAAGTGCCTGCTATGTTACCTACATAGTCCAAGTGCACGTTCGTTAACCTAGATAATCCAACTGCCCGCTGGTAACCTACATAGTCCAAGGGCCCGCTAGGTAACCTACATAGTCCAAGTGCCTTCTAGTTAACCTACATAGTCCAAGTTCCCGCTAGGTAACCTACATAGTGCAAGTGCCCACTAGGTAACCTAAATAATCTAAATGCCCGCTAGGGAAACTACATAGTCCAAGTGCCCGTTAGTTAACCTAGATTGTCCAAGTGCCCACTAGGGGACGTACATAGTCCAAGTGCCCGCCAGGTAACCTAGATAGTCCAAGTGCGCGCTAGGGTATGTACATAGTCCGAGTGCCGGCTATGAAACCTAGATAGTCCAAGTTCCTGCTAGTTAACTTACATAGTCCAAGGGCCCGCTAGTTAACCTACATAGTCCAAGGTCCACTAGTTAACCTATATAGTCAAAGTGCCCGCTAGTTAACCTACATAGTACAAGGGCCCGCTAGTTGACCTAGATAGTCCAAGTGCCCGCTAGTTAACCTAGATAGTCCAAGTGCCCGCGAGTTAACCTAGATAGACCAAGGACCCGGTAGTTAATCTAGATGGTCCAAGTGCCTGCTAGTTAACCTAGATAGTCCAAGGGCCCGCTAGTTAATCTAGATAGTCCAAGTGCCCGCTAGTTAACCTAACTAATCCTAGTGCCCGCTAGTTAACCTACATAGTCCAAGGGCCCTCTAGTTAATCTAGATAGTCCAAGTGCCCACTAGGGTACGTACATAGTCCAAGTGCCCGCTAGGTAACCTAGGTAGTCCAAGTGCCCGCTAGGGTATGTACATAGTTCAAGTGCCCGCTATGTAACCTAAGTAGTCCAAATGTCTGATAGGAATCCTACATAGTCCAAGTGCCCGCTAGGTAACCTACATAGTCCAAGTGCCCGTTCGTTAACCTAGATAGGCCAAGTGCCCGCTAGGTAACCTAGACAGTCCAAGTGCCTGCTATGTTACCTACATAGTCCAAGTGCACGTTCGTTAACCTAGATAATCCAAGTTCCCGCTGGTAACCTACATAGTCCAAGGGCCCGCTAGGTAACCTACATAGTCCAAGTGCCTTCTAGTTAACCTACATAGTCCAAGTGCCCGCTAGGTAACCTACATAGTGCAAGTGCCCACTAGGTAACCTAAATAATCCAAATGCCCGCTAGGGAAACTACATAGTCCAAGTGCCCGTTAGTTAACCTAGATTGTCCAAGTGCCCACTAGGGGACGTACATAGTCCAAGTGCCCGCTAGGTAACCTAGATAGTCCAAGTGCGCGCTAGGGTATGTACATAGTCCGAGTGCCGGCTAGGAAACCTAGATAGTCCAAGTTCCTGCTGGTTAACTTACATAGTCCAAGGGCCCGCTAGTTAACCTACATAGTCCAAGGTCTGCTAGTTAACCTATATAGTCCAAGTGCCCGCTAGTTAACCTACATAGTACAAGGGCCCGCTAGTTGACCTAGATAGTCCAAGTGCCCGCTAGTTAACCTAGATAGTCCAAATGCCCGCTAGTTTACCTAAGTAGTCCAAATGTCCGATAGGGATCCTACATAGTCCAAGTGCCCGCTAGGTAACCTACATAGTCCAAGTGCCCGTTCGTTAACCGAGATAGTCCAAGTGCCCGCTAGGTAACCTAGACAGTCAAGTGCCCACTAGGTTACCTACATAGTCCAAGTGCCCGTTCGTTAACCTAGATAGTCCAAGTGCCCGCTAGGTTACCTAGACAGTCCAAGTGCCCGCTAGTTAACCTACATAGTCCAAGTGCCCGATAGGGAACCTACATAATCCAAGTGCCCAATAGGGAACCTACATAATTCAAGTGCCCGCTAGGGAACCTACATAGTCCAAGTGCCTGCTAGGCAACCTACATAGTCCAAGTGCCCGTTAGTTAACCTAGATAGTCCAAGTGCCCACTAGGGGACGTACATAGTCCAAGTGCCCGCTAGGAAACCTACATAGTCCAAGTTCCCGATGGTAACCTAAATAGTCCAAATGCCCGCTAGGGAAACTACATAGTCCAAGTGCCTGCTAGTTAACCTAGATAGTCCAAGTGCCTGCAAGTAAACCTACATAATCCATGGGCCCGCTAGTTAACCTACATAGTCCAAGGGCCCGCTAGTTAACCTAGATCGTGCAAGTGTCCGCTAGTTAACATACATAGTCCACGTGACTGCTAGGTAACCTAGATAGTCCAAGTGCCCGCTAGGCATCCTTCATAATCCAAGTGCCTGCTAGGTAACCTAGATAGTCCAAGTGCCCGCTAGTTAACCTAGATAGTCCTAGTGCCCGTTAGTTAACCTAGATAGTCCAAGTGCCCACTAGGGGACGTATATAGACCAAGTGCCCGCTAGTTAACCTACATTGTCCAAGGTCCGTTAGTTAACCTAGATAGTCCAAGTGCCCGCTAGTTAACCTACATAGTACAAGGGCCCGCTAGTTGACCTAGATAGTCCAAGTGCCCGTTAGTTAACCTAGATAGTCCAAGTGCCCGCTGGTTAACCTAGATAGTCCTAGTGCCTGTTAGTTAACCTAGATAGTCCAAGTGCCCACTAGGGGACGTACATAGACCAAGGGCCCGCTAGTTAACCTACATAGTGCAAGGGCCCGCAAGTTAACCTAGATCGTGCAAGTGTCCACTAGTTAACCTACATATTCCAAGTGCCTGCTAGGTAACCTAGATAGTCCAAGTGCCCGCTACTTAACCTAGAGAGTCCAAGTGCCCACTTGGGGATGTACATAGTCCAAGTGCCCGCTAGTTAACCTACATAGTCCAAGGTCCGTTAGTTAACCTAGATAGTCCAAGTGCCCGCTAGTTAACCTACATAGTACAAGGGCCCGCTAGTTGACCTAGATAGTCAAAGTGCCCACTAGTTAACCTAAGTAGTACAAATGTCCGATAGGGATCCTACATAGTCCAAGTGCCCGCTAGTTAACCTACATAGTCCAAGTCCCCGCTAGGTAACCTAGACAGTCCAAGTGACCATTAGGTTACCTACATTGTCCACATGCCCATTCGTTAACCTACATAGTCCAAATGCCCGCTAGGTAACGTAGATAGCCCAAGTGCCCGCTAGGGAACGTACATAGTTCAAGTGCCCTCTAGGTAACCTAGATAGTCCAAGTGCCCGCTAGTTAACTTACATAGTCCAAGTGCCCGCTAGTTAACCTAGATAGTCCAAGTGCCCGCTAGTAAATCTAGATAGACCAAGGACCCGGTAGTTAATCTAGATGGTCCAAGTGCCTGCTAGGTAACCTAGATAGTCCAAGGGCCCGCTAGTTAATCTAGATAGTCCAAGTGTCCGCTAGTTAACCTAACTAATCCAAGTGCCCGCTAGTTAACCTAGATAGTCAAGGGCCCTCTAGTTAATCTAGATATTCCAAGTGCCCGCTAGGGTATGTACATAGTCCAAGTGCCCGCTAGGTAACCTAGATAGTCCAAGTGCCCGCTAGGTTATGTACATAGTTCAAGTGCCCACTAGGTAACCTAAGTAGTCCAAATGTCCGATAGGGATCCTACATAGTCCAAGTGCCCGCTAGGTAACCTACATAGTCCAAGTGCCCGTTCGTTAACCTAGATAGGCCAAGTGCCCGCTAGGTAACCTAGACAGTCCAAGTGCCTGCTATGTTACCTACATAGTCCAAGTGCACGTTCGTTAACCTAGATAATCCAACTGCCCGCTGGTAACCTACATAGTCCAAGGGCCCGCTAGGTAACCTACATAGTCCAAGTGCCTTCTAGTTAACCTACATAGTCCAAGTTCCCGCTAGGTAACCTACATAGTGCAAGTGCCCACTAGGTAACCTAAATAATCTAAATGCCCGCTAGGGAAACTACATAGTCCAAGTGCCCGTTAGTTAACCTAGATTGTCCAAGTGCCCACTAGGGGACGTACATAGTCCAAGTGCCCAGCAGGTAACCTAGATAGTCCAAGTGCGCGCTAGGGTATGTACATAGTCCGAGTGCCGGCTAGGAAACCTAGATAGTCCAAGTTCCTGCTAGTTAACTTACATAGTCCAAGGGCCCGCTAGTTAACCTACATAGTCCAAGGTCCGCTAGTTAACCTATATAGTCCAAGTGCCCGCTAGTTAACCTACATAGTACAAGGCCCGCTAGTTGACCTAGATAGTCCAAGTGCCCGCTAGTTAACCTAGATAGTCCAAGTGCCCGCGAGTTAACTTAGATAGACCAAGGACCCGGTAGTTAATCTAGATGGTCCAAGTGCCTGCTAGTTAACCTAGATAGTCCAAGGGCCCGCTAGTTAATCTAGATAGTCCAAGTGCCCGCTAGTTAACCTAACTAATCCTAGTGCCCGCTAGTTAACCTACATAGTCCAAGGGCCCTCTAGTTAATCTAGATAGTCCAAGTGCCCACTAGGGTACGTACATAGTCCAAGTGCCCGCTAGGTAACCTAGGTAGTCCAAGTGCCCGCTAGGGTATGTACATAGTTCAAGTGCCCGCTATGTAACCTAAGTAGTCCAAATGTCCGATAGGAATCCTACATAGTCCAAGTGCCCGCTAGGTAACCTACATAGTCCAAGTGCCCGTTCGTTAACCTAGATAGGCCAAGTGCCCGCTAGGTAACCTAGACAGTCCAAGTGCCTGCTATGTTACCTACATAGTCCAAGTGCACGTTCGTTAACCTAGATAATCCAAGTGCCCGCTGGTAACCTACATAGTCCAAGGGCCCGCTAGGTAACCTACATAGTCCAAGTGCCTTCTAGTTAACCTACATAGTCCAAGTGCCCGCTAGGTAACCTACATAGTGCAAGTGCCCACTAGGTAACCTAAATAATCCAAATGCCCGCTAGGGAAACTACATAGTCCAAGTGCCCGTTAGTTAACCTAGATTGTCCAAGTGCCCACTAGGGGACGTACATAGTCCAAGTGCCCGCTAGGTGACCTAGATAGTCCAAGTGCGCGCTAGGGTATGTACATAGTCCGAGTGCCGGCTAGGAAACCTAGATAGTCCAAGTGCCTGCTAGTTAACTTATATAGTCCAAGGGCCCGCTAGTTAAACTACATAGTCCAAGGTCCGCTAGTTAACCTATATAGTCCAAGTGCCCGCTAGTTAACCTACATAGTACAAGGGCCCGCTAGTTGACCTAGATAGTCCAAGTGCCCGCTAGTTAAACTAGATAGTCCAATTGCCCGCTAGTTAACCTAAGTAGTCCAAATGTCCGATAGGGATCCTACATAGTCCACGTGCCCGCTAGGTAACCTACATAGTCCAAGTGCCCGTTCGTTAACCTAGATAGTCAAAGTGCCCGCTAGGTAACCTAGACAGTCAAGTGCCCGCTAGATTACCTACATAGTCCAAGTGCCCGTTCGTTAACCTAGATAGTACAAGTGCCCGCTAGGTTACCTAGACAGTCCAAGTGCCCGCTAGTTAACCTACATAGTCCAAGTGCCCGATAGGGAACCTAAATAATCCAAGTGCCCAATAGGGAACCAACATAATCCAAGTGCCCGCTAGGGAACCTACATAGTCCAAGTGCCCGCTAGGAAACCTACATAGTCCAAGTGCCCGTTAGTTAACCTAGATAGTCCAAGTGCCCACTAGAGGACGTACATAGTCCACGTTCCCGCTAGGTAACCTACATAGTCCAAGTTCCCGATGGTAACCTAAATAGTCCAAATGCCTGCTAGGGAAACTATATAGTCCAAGTGCCTGCTAGTTAACCTAGATAGTCCAAGTGCCTGCAAGTAAACCTACATAATCCATGGGCCCGCTAGTTAACCTACATAGTCCAAGGGCCCGCTAGTTAACCTAGATCGTGCAAGTGTCCGCTAGTTAACATACATAGTCCACGTGCCTGCTAGGTAACCTAGATAGTCCAAGTGCCCGCTAGGCATTCTTCATAATCCAAGTGCCTGCTAGGTAACCTAGATAGTCCAAGTGCCCACTAGGGGACGTATATAGACCAAGTGCCCGCTAGTTAACCTACATAGTCCAAGGTCCGTTAGTCAACCTAGATAGTCCAAGTGCCCGCTAGTTAACCTACATAGTACAAGGGCCCGCTAGTTGACCTAGATAGTCCAAGTGCCCGCTAGTTAACCTATATAGTCCAAGTGCCCGCTGGTTAACCTAGATAGTCCTAGTGGCCGTTAGTTAACCTAGATAGTCCAAGTGCCGACTAGGGGACGTACATAGACCAAGGGCCCGCTAGTTAACCTACATAGTGCAAGGGCCCGCAAGTTAACCTAGATCGTGCAAGTGTCCACTAGTTAACCTACATAGTCCAAGTGCCCGCTACTTAACCTAGATAGTCCAAGTGCCCACTAGGGGATGTACATTGTCCAAGTGCCCGCTAGTTAACCTACATAGTCCAAGGTCCGTTAGTTAACCTAGATAGTCCTAGTGCCCGCTAGTTAACCTACATAGTACAAGGGCCCGCTAGTTGACCTAGATAGTCAAAGTGCCCACTAGTTAACCTAAGTAGTACAAATGTCCGATAGGGATCCTACATAGTCCAAGTGCCCGCTAGTTAACCTACATAGTCCAAGTCCCCGCTAGGTAACCTAGACAGTCCAAGTGACCATTAGGTTACCTACATTGTCCACATGCCCATTCGTTAACCTACATAGTCCAAATGCCCGCTAGGTAACGTAGATAGCCCAAGTGCCCGCTAGGGAACGTACATAGTTCAAGTGCCCTCTAGGTAACCTAGATAGTCCAAGTGCCCGCTAGTTAACTTACATAGTCCAAGTGCCCGCTAGTTAACCTAGATAGTCCAAGTGCCCGCTAGTAAATCTAGATAGACCAAGGACCCGGTAGTTAATCTAGATGGTCCAAGTGCCTGCTAGGTAACCTAGATAGTCCAAGGGCCCGCTAGTTAATCTAGATAGTCCAAGTGTCCGCTAGTTAACCTAACTAATCCAAGTGCCCGCTAGTTAACCTAGATAGTCCAAGGGCCCTCTAGTTAATCTAGATATTCCAAGTGCCCGCTAGGGTATGTACATAGTCCAAGTGCCCGCTAGGTAACCTAGATAGTCCAAGTGCCCGCTAGGTTATGTACATAGTTCAAGTGCCCACTAGGTAACCTAAGTAGTCCAAATGTCCGATAGGGATCCTACATAGTCCAAGTGCCCGCTAGGTAACCTACATAGTCCAAGTGCCCGTTCGTTAACCTAGATAGGCCAAGTGCCCGCTAGGTAACCTAGACAGTCCAAGTGCCTGCTATGTTACCTACATAGTCCAAGTGCACGTTCGTTAACCTAGATAATCCAACTGCCCGCTGGTAACCTACATAGTCCAAGGGTCCGCTAGGTAACCTACATAGTCCAAGTGCCTTCTAGTTAACCTACATAGTCCAAGTTCCCGCTAGGTAACCTACATAGTGCAAGTGCCCACTAGGTAACCTAAATAATCCAAATGCCCACTAGGGAAACTACATAGTCCAAGTGCCCGTTAGTTAACCTAGATTGTCCAAGTGCCCACTAGGGGACGTACATAGTCCAAGTGCCCGCCAGGTAACCTAGATAGTCCAAGTGCGCGCTAGGGTATGTACATAGTCCGAGTGCCGGCTAGGAAACCTAGATAGTCCAAGTTCCTGCTAGTTAACTTACATAGTCCAAGGGCCCGCTAGTTAACCTACATAGTCCAAGGTCCGCTAGTTAACCTATATAGTCCAAGTGCCCGCTAGTTAACCTACATAGTACAAGGGCCCGCTAGTTGACCTAGATAGTCCAAGTGCCCGCTAGTTAACCTAGATAGTCCAAGTGCCCGCGAGTTAACCTAGATAGACCAAGGACCCGGTAGTTAATCTAGATGGTCCAAGTGCCTGCTAGTTAACCTAGATAGTCCAAGGGCCCGCTAGTTAATCTAGATAGTCCAAGTGCCCGCTAGTTAACCTAACTAATCCTAGTGCCCGCTAGTTAACCTACATAGTCCAAGGGCCCTCTAGTTAATCTAGATAGTCCAAGTGCCCACTAGGGTACGTACATAGTCCAAGTGCCCGCTAGGTAACCTAGGTAGTCCAAGTGCCCGCTAGGGTATGTACATAGTTCAAGTGCCCGCTAGGTAACCTAAGTAGTCCAAATGTCCGATAGGAATCCTACATAGTCCAAGTGCCCGCTAGGTAACCTACATAGTCCAAGTGCCCGTTCGTTAACCTAGATAGGCCAAGTGCCCGCTAGGTAACCTAGACAGTCCAAGTGCCTGCTATGTTATCTACATAGTCCAAGTGCACGTTCGTTAACCTAGATAATCCAAGTGCCCGCTGGTAACCTACATAGTCCAAGGGCCCGCTAGGTAACCTACATAGTCCAAGTGCCTTCTAGTTAACCTACATAGTCCAAGTGCCCGCTAGGTAACCTACATAGTGCAAGTGCCCACTAGGTAACCTAAATAATCTAAATGCCCGCTAGGGAAACTACATAGTCCAAGTGCCCGTTAGTTAACCTAGATTGTCCAAGTGCCCACTAGGGGACGTACATAGTCCAAGTGCCCGCCAGGTAACCTAGATAGTCCAAGTGCGCGCTAGGGTATGTACATAGTCCGAGTGCCGGCTAGGAAACCTAGATAGTCCAAGTTCCTGCTAGTTAACTTACATAGTCCAAGGGCCCGCTAGTTAACCTACATAGTCCAAGGTCCGCTAGTTAACCTATATAGTCCAAGTGCCCGCTAGTTAACCTACATAGTACAAGGGCCCGCTAGTTGACCTAGATAGTCCAAGTGCCCGCTAGTTAACCTAGATAGTCCAAGTGCCCGCGAGTTAACCTAGATAGACCAAGGACCCGGTAGTTAATCTAGATGGTCCAAGTGCCTGCTAGTTAACCTAGATAGTCCAAGGGCCCGCTAGTTAATCTAGATAGTCCAAGTGCCCGCTAGTTAACCTAACTAATCCTAGTGCCCGCTAGTTAACCTACATAGTCCAAGGGCCCTCTAGTTAATCTAGATAGTCCAAGTGCCCACTAGGGTACGTACATAGTCCAAGTGCCCGCTAGGTAACCTAGGTAGTCCAAGTGCCCGCTAGGGTATGTACATAGTTCAAGTGCCCGCTATGTAACCTAAGTAGTCCAAATGTCCGATAGGAATCCTACATAGTCCAAGTGCCCGCTAGGTAACCTACATAGTCCAAGTGCCCGTTCGTTAACCTAGATAATCCAAGTTCCCGCTGGTAACCTACATAGTCCAAGGGCCCGCTAGGTAACCTACATAGTCCAAGTGCCTTCTAGTTAACCTACATAGTCCAAGTGCCCGCTAGGTAACCTACATAGTGCAAGTGCCCACTAGGTAACCTAAATAATCCAAATGCCCGCTAGGGAAACTACATAGTCCAAGTGCCCGTTAGTTAACCTAGATTGTCCAAGTGCCCACTAGGGGACGTACGTAGTCCAAGTGCCCGCTAGGTAACCTAGATAGTCCAAGTGCGCGCTAGGGTATGTACATAGTCCGAGTGCCGGCTAGGAAACCTAGATAGTCCAAGTGCCTGCTACTTAACTTACATAGTCCAAGGGCCCGCTAGTTAACCTACATAGTCCAAGGGCCCGCTAGTTAACCTATATAGTCCAAGTGCCCGCTAGTTAACCTACATAGTACAAGGGCCCGCTAGTTGACCTAGATAGTCCAAGTGCCCGCTAGTTACCCTAGATAGTCCAAATGCCCGCTAGTTAACCTAAGTAGTCCAAATGTCCGATAGGGATCCTACATAGTCCAAGTGCCCGCTAGGTAACCTACATAGTCCAAGTGCCCGTTCGTTAACCTAGATAGTCAAAGTGCCCGCTAGGTAACCTAGATAGTCCAAGGGCCTGCTAGTTAACCTACATAGTCCAAGTGCCCGCTAGGTAACCTACATAGTGCAAGTGCCCGCTAGTTAACCTACATAGTCCAAGTGCCCGATAGGGAACCTACATAATCCAAGTGCCCAATAGGGAACCTACATAATCCAAGTGCCCGCTAGGGAACCTACATAGTCCAAGTGCCTGCTAGGCAACCTACATAGTCCAAGTGCCCGTTAGTTAACCTAGATAGTCCAAGTGCCCACTAGGGGACGTACATAGTCCAAGTGACCGCTAGGAAACCTACATAGTCCATGTTCCCGATGGTAACCTAAATAGTCCAAATGCCCGCTAGGGAAACTACATAGTCCAAATGCCTGCTAGTTAACCTAGATAGTCCAATTGCCTGCAAGTAAACCTACATAATCCATGGGCCCGCTAGTTAACCTACATAGTCCAAGGGCCCGCTAGTTAACCTAGATCGTGCAAGTGTCCGCAAGTTAACATACATAGTCCACGTGCCTGCTAGGTAACCTAGATAGTCCAAGTGCCCGCTAGGCATCCTTCATAATCCAAGTGCCTGCTAGGTAACCTAGATTGTCCAAGTGCCCGCTAGTTAACCTAGATAGTCCTAGTGCCCGTTAGTCAACCTAGATAGTCCAAGTGCCCACTAGGGGACGTATATAGACCAAGTGCCCGCTAGTTAACCTACATAGTCCAAGGTCCGTTAGTTAACCTAGATAGTCCAAGTGCCCGCTAGTTAACCTATATAGTCCAAGTGCCCGCTGGTTAACCTAGATAGTCCTAGTGGCCGTTAGTTAACCTAGATAGTCCAAGTGCCCACTAGGGGACGTACATAGACCAAGGGCCCGCTAGTTAACCTACATAGTGCAAGGGCCCGCAAGTTAACCTAGATCATGCAAGTGTCCACTAGTTAACCTACATAGTCCAGGGGCCCGCTAGTTGACCTAGATAGTCAAAGTGCCCGCTAGTTAACCTAAGTAGTACAAATGTCCGATAGGGATCCTACATAGTCCAAGTGCCCGCTAGTTAACCTACATAGTCCAAGTCCCCGCTAGGTAACCTAGACAGTCCAAGTGACCATTAGGTTACCTACATAGTCCACATGCCCGTTCGTTAACCTACATAGTCCAAGTGCCCGCTAGGTAACGTAGATAGCCCAAGTGCCCGCTAGGGAACGTGCATAGTTCAAGTGCCCTCTAGGTAACCTAGATAGTCCAAGTGCCCGCTAGTTAACCTACATAGTCCAAGTGCCCGCTAGGGTATGTACATAGTTCAAGTGCCCGCCAGGTAACCTAAGTAATCCAAATGTCCAATAGGGATCCTACATAGTCCAAGTGCCCGCTAGGTAACCTACATAGTCCAAGTGCCCGTTCGTTTACCTAGATAGGCCAAGTGCCCTCTAGGTAACCTAGACAGTCCAAGTGCCTGCTATGTTACCTACAAAGTCCAAGTGCACGTTCGTTAACCTAGATAATCCAAGTGCCCGCTGGTAACCTACATAGTCCAAGGGCCCGCTAGGTAACCTACATAGTCCAAGTGCCTTCTAGTTAACCTACATAGTCCAAGTGCCCGCTAGGTAACCTACATAGTGCAAGTGCCCACTAGGTAACCTAAATAATCCAAATGCCCGCTAGGGAAACTACATAGTCCAAGTGCCCGTTAGTTAACCTAGATTGTCCAAGTGCCCACTAGGGGACGTACATAGTCCAAGTGCCCGCTAGGTAACCTAGATAGTCCAAGTGCGCGCTAGGGTATGTACATAGTCCGAGTGACGGCTAGGAAACCTAGATAGTCCAAGTGCCTGCTAGTTAACTTACATAGTCCAAGGGCCCGCTAGTTAAACTACATAGTCCAAGGTCCGCTAGTTAACCTATATAGTCCAAGTGCCCGCTAGTTAACCTACATAGTACAAGGGCCCGCTAGTTGACCTAGATAGTCCAAGTGCCCGCTAGTAAACCTAGATAGTCCAAGTGCCCGCTAGTTAACCTAAGTAGTCCAAATGTCCGATAGGGATCCTACATAGTCCAAGTGCCCGCTAGGTAACCTACATAGTCCAAGTGCCCGTTCGTTAACCTAGATAGTCAAAGTGCCCGCTAGGTAACCTAGACAGTCAAGTGCCCGCTAGGTTACCTACATAGTCCAAGTGCCCGTTCGTTAACCTAGATAATACAAGTGCCCGCTAGGTTACCTAGACAGTCCAAGTGCCCGCTAGTTAACCTACATAGTCCAAGTGCCCGATAGGGAACCTAAATAATCCAAGTGCCCAATAGGGAACCTACATAATCCAAGTGCCCGCTAGGGAACCTACATAGTCCAAGTGCCCGCTAGGAAACCTACATAGTCCAAGTGCCCGTTAGTTAACCTAGATAGTCCAAGTGCCCACTAGGGGACGTACATAGTCCAAGTGCCCGCTAGGTAACCTACATAGTCCAAGTTCCCGATGGTAACCTAAATAGTCCAAATGCCCGCTAGGGAAACTACATAGTCCAAGTGCCTGCTAGTTAACCTAGATAGTCCAAGTGGCTGCAAGTAAACCTACATAATCCATGGGCCCGCTAGTTAACCTACATAGTCCAAGGGCCCGCTAGTTAACCTAGATCGTGCAAGTGTCCGCTAGTTAACATACATAGTCCACGTGCCTGCTAGGTAACCTAGATGGTCCATGTGCCCGCTAGGCATTCTTCATAATCCAAGTGCCTGCTAGGTAACCTAGATAGTCCAAGTGCCCACTAGGGGACGTATATAGACCAAGTGCCCGCTAGTTAACCTACATAGTCCAAGGTCCGTTAGTCAACCTAGATAGTCCAAGTGCCCGCTAGTTAACCTACATAGTACAAGGGCCGCTAGTTGACCTAGATAGTCCAAGTGCCCGCTAGTTAACCTATATAGTCCAAGTGCCCGCTGGTTAACCTAGATAGTCCTAGTGCCCGTTAGTTAACCTAGATAGTCCAAGTGCCCACTAGGGGACGTACATAGACCAAGGGCCCGCTAATTAACCTACATAGTGCAAGGGCCCGCAAGTTAACCTAGATCGTGCAAGTGTCCACTAGTTAACCTACATAGTCCAAGGGCCTGCTAGGTAACCTAGATAGTCCAAGTGCCCGCTACTTAACCTAGATAGTCCAAGTGCCCACTAGGGGATGTACATTGTCCAAGTGCCCGCTAGTTAACCTACATAGTCCAAGGTCCGTTAGTTAACCTAGATAGTCCAAGTGCCCGCTAGTTAACCTACATAGTACAAGGGCCCGCTAGTTGACCTAGATAGTCAAAGTGCCCGCTAATTAACCGAAGTAGTACAAATGTCCGATAGGGATCCTCCATAGTCCAAGTGCCCGCTAGTTAACCTACATAGTCCAAGTCCCCGCTAGGTAACCTAGACAGTCCAAGTGACCATTAGGTTACCTACATAGTCCACATGCCCGTTCGTTAACCTACATACTCCAAGTGCCTGCTAGGTAACGTAGATAGCCCAAGTGCCCGCTAGGGAACGTGCATAGTTCAAGTGCCCTCTAGGTAACCTAGATAGTCCAAGTGTCCGCTAGTTAACCTACATAGTCCAAGTGCCCGCTAGTTAACCTAGATAGTCCAAGTGCCCGCTAGTAAACCTAGATAGACCAAGGACCCGGTAGTTAATCTAGATGGTCCAATTGCCTGCTAGTTAACCTAGATAGTCCAATGGCCCGCTAGTTAATCTAGATAGTCCAAGTGCCCGCTAGTTAACCTAACTAATCCAAGTGCCCGCTAGTTAACCTACATAGTCCAAGGGCCCTCTAGTTAATCTAGATAGTCCAAGTGTCCGCTAGGGTACGTACATAGTCCAAGTGCCCGCTAGGTAACCTAGATAGTCCAAGTGCCCGCTAGGGTACGTACATAGTTCAAGTGCCCGCTAGGTAACCTAAGTAGTCCCAATGTCTGATAGGGATCCTACATAGTCCAAGTGCCCGCTAGGTAACCTAGACAGTCCAAGTGCCTGCTATGTTACGTACATAGTCCAAGTGCACGTTCGTTAACCTAGATAGTCCAAGTGCTCGCTGGTAACCTACATAGTCCAAGGGCCCGCTAGGCAACCTTGATAGTCCAAGTGCCTTCTAGTTAACCTACAAAGTCCAAGTGCCCGCTAGGTAACCTACATAGTCCAAGTGCCCACTAGGTAACCTAAGTAATCCAAATGCCCGCTAGGAAAACTACATAGTCCAAGTGCCCGCTAGTTAACCTAGATAGTCCAAGTGCCCGCTAGTAAACCTAGATAGTCCAAGGGCCCGCTAGTTAATCTAGATAGTCCAAGTGCCCTCTAGTTAACCTAGATAGTCCAAGGGCCCGCTAGTTAACTTAGATAATCCAAGTGCCCGCTAGTTAACCTACATAGTCCAATGCCCGATAGGGAACCTACATAGTCCAAGTGCCCGATAGGGAACGTATATAGTCCAAGTGCCCGCTAGGGAACCTACATAGTCAAAGTGCCCGCTAGGGAACCTGTATTGTGCAAGTGGCTGCTAGTTAACCTAGATAGTCCAAGTGCCCGCTAGTTAACCTACATACTCCAAGGTCAGCCTGTTAACCTAGATAGTCCAAGTGCCCGCTAGTTAACCTACATAGGCCAAGGTCAGCTAGTTAACCTAGATATTCCAAGTGTCCGCTAGTTAACCTACATAGTCCAAGTTTCCGTTTGGTAACCTAGATTGTATAAGTGCCCGCAAGGTAACCTACATAGTCCAAGTGCCTGCTAGGTAACCCAGATAGTCCAATGCCCGTTACCTAACCTAGATAGTCCAATTGCCCGCTATGCAACATACATAGTCCAAGTGCCCGTTCGTTAACCTTGAAGTCCAAGTGCCCGTTCGTTAACCTAGATAGTCCAATTGCCCGCTAGGTAACCTAGATGTCCAAGTGTCCACCAGGTTACCTCCATAGTCCAAGTGCCCGGACGTTAATCTTGATAGTCCATGTGCCTGCTAGGTAACCTAGACTGTCCATGTGCCCGCAAGGTTACCTACATAGTCCAAGTGCCCGTTCGTTAACCTAGATAGTCCAAGTGCCCGCTAGGAAACCTACATAGTCCAAGGGCCTGCTAGGTAACCTAGATAGTCCAAGTGCCCGCTAGGTAACCTACAGTCCAAGTGCTCGCTAGTTAACCTACATCGTCCAAGTGCCCGCTATGTAACCTAGATAGTCAAAGTGCCCGTTCGTTAACCTAGATAGGCCAAGTGCCCTCTAGGTAATCTAGACAGTCCAAGTTCCCGCTAGGTTACCTACATAGTCCAAGTGCACGTTCGTTAACCTAGATAGTCCAAGTGCCCGCTGGTAACCTACATAGTCCAAGGGCCCGCTAGGTAACCTTGATAGTCCAAGTGCCTTCTAGTTAACCTACATAGTCCAAGTGCCTGCTAGGTAACCTACATAGTCCAAGTGCCCACTAGGTAACCTAAGTAATCCAAATGCCCGCTAGGGAAACTACATAGTCCAAGTGCCCGCTAGTTAACCTAGATAGTCCAAGTGCCCGCTAGTAAACCTAGATAGTCCAAGGGCCCGCTAGTTAATCTAGATAGTCCAAGTGCCCGCTAGGTAACCTTGATCGTCCAAGTGCCCGCTAGTTAACCTAGATAATCCAAGTGCCCTCTAGTTAACCTACATAGTCCAAGTCCCTCTAGTTAACCTACATAGTCCAAGTGCCGCTAGGGGACGTACATAGTCCAAGTGCCCGCTAGGGGACGTACATAGGCCAAGTGCCCACTAGGGTATGTACATAGTTCAAGTGCCCGCTAGGTAACCTAGATTGTCCAAGTGTCAGCTAGTTAACCTACATAGTCCAAGTGCCCGCTAGGTAACCTAGATAGTCCAAGGGCCTGCTAGTTAACCTACATAGTCCAATGCCCGTTAGGGAAACTACATAGTCCAAGTGCCCGCAGAGGAACCTACATAGTCCAAGTGCCCGATAGGGAACCTATATATTCCAAGTGCCCGTTAGGGAACCTAGATAGTCCAAGTGCCCGTAGGGAACCTATATAGTCCAAGTGCCCGCTAGGGAACCTACATAGTCAAAGTGTCCGCTAGGGAACCTGCATTGTGCAAGTGCCCGCTAGTTAACCTAGATAGTCCAAGTGCCCACTAGTTAACCTACATAGTCCAAGGGCCCGCTAGTTAACCTAGATATTCCAAGTGTCCGCTAGTTAACCTACATAGTCCAAGTTTCCGTTAGGTAACCTAGATAGTACAAGTGCCCGCAAGGTAACCTACATAGTCCAAGTGCCCGCTAGGTAACCTAGATATTCCAAGTTCCTGTTAGCTAACCTAGATAATCCAATTGCCCGCTAGGTAACCTACATAATCCAAATGCCCTTTCGTTAACCTAGATAGTCCAAGTGCCCGCTAGGTAACCTAGACTGTCCAATTGTCCGCTAGGTTACCTACATAGTCCAAGGGCACATTCATTAACCTTGATATTCCAAGTGCCCGCTAGGTAACCTACATAGTCCAAGTTCCCGCTAGGTAACCTAGATAGTCCAATGCCCGTTACCTAACCTAGATAGTCCAATTGCCCGCTATGCAACATACATAGTCCAAGTGCCTGTTCGTTAACCTAGAAGTCCAAGGGCCCGCTAGGTAACCTAGACTGTCCAAGTTCACGCTAGGTTACCTACATAGTCCAAATGCCCGTTCGTTAACCTAGATAGTCCAAGTGCCCGCTAGTTAACCTACATAGTCCAAGTGCCCGCTAGGTAACCTAGATAGTCCAAGTGCCCGCTAGGCAAATTACATAGACCAAGTGTCCGCTAGGTTACCTACATATTCCAAGTGCCCGTTCGTTAACCTAGATAGTCCAAGTGCCCGCTAAGAAACCTACATAGTCCAAGGGCCCGCTAGGTAACCTAGATAATCCAAGTGCCCGCTAGGTAACCTAGACTGTCCAAGTGCCCGCTAGGTTACCTACATAGTCCAAGTGCCCGTTCGTTAACCTAGATAGTCAAAGTGCCCGTTAGGTAACCTAGATAGTCCAAGAGCCCGCTAGGTAACTTACATTGTCCATGTTACAGCTAGGTAACCTAGATAGTCCAAGTGCCCCTTACCTAACCTATATAGTCCAAGTGCCCGCTAAGCAACCTACATAGTCCAAGTCCCCGCTAGGTAACCTAGACAGTCCAAGTGACCATTAGGTTACCTACATAGTCCAAGTGCCCGTTCGTTAACCTACATAGTCCAAGTGCCCGCTAGGTAACGTAGATAGCCCAAGTGCCCGCTAGGGAACGTACATAGTCCAAGTGCCCGCTAGTTAACCTAGACAGTCCAAGTACCCGATAGGGAACCTACATAGTCCAAGTGCCCGCTAGGGAACCTACATAGTCCAAGTGCTCGCTAGGCAACCTACAGAGTCCAAGTGCCCGTTAGTTAACCTAGATAGTCAAAGTGCCTGCTAGGTAACCTAAATTGTCCAAGTGCTCGCTAGGGAACCTACATAGTCCAAGTGCCCTCTAGGTAACCTAGATAGTCCAATTGCCCGTTAGCTAACATAGATAGTCGAAGTGTCCGCTAGTTAACTTACATCGTACAAGTGCCCGCTAGTTAACCTAGATAGTCCAAGTGCCCGCTAGTTAACCTAGCTAATCCAAGTGCCCGCTAGTTAACCTACATAGTCCAAGGGCCCTCTAGTTAACCTAGATACTCCAAGTGCCCGCTAGGGTACGTACATAGTCCAAGTGCCCGCTAGGTAACCTAGATAGTCCAAGTGCCCGCTAGGGTATGTACATAGTTCAAGTGCCCGCTAGGTAACCTAGATTGTCCAAGTGTCCGCTAGTTAACCTACATAGTCCAAGGGCCCGCTACGTAACCTAGATAGTTCAAGGGCCTGCTAGTTAACCTACATAGTCCAATGCCCAATAGGGAACCTACATAGTCCAAGTGCCCGCTGAGGAACCTACATAGTCCAAGTGCCCGATAGGGAACCTATATATTCCAAGTGCCCGTTAGGGAACCTAGATAATCCAAGTGCCCACAGGGAACCTATATAGTCCAAGTGCCCGCTAGGGAACCTACATAGTCAAAGTGCCCGTAGGGAACCTGCATTGTGCAAGTGCCCGCTAGTTAACCTAGATAGTCCAAGTGCCCGCTAGTTAACCTACATAGTCCAAGGTCAGCTAGTTAACCTAGATAGTCCAAGTGCCCGCTAGTTAACCTACATAGTCCAAGGTCAGCTAATTAACCTAGATAGTCCAATTTCCCGCTAGTTAACCTACATAGTCCAAGGGCCCGCTAGTTAACCTAGATCTTCCAAGTGTCCGCTAGTTAACCTACATAGTCCAAGTTCCCGTTAGGTAACCTAGATAGTGCAAGTGCCCGCAAGGTATCCTACATAGTCCATGTGCCCGTTAGGTAACCTAGATAGTACAAGTGCCCGCAAGGTAACCTACATAGTCCAAGTGCCCGCTAGGTAACCTAGATATTCCAAGTTCCTGTTAGCTAACCTAGATAATCCAAGTGCCCGCTAGGTAACCTACATAGTCCAAGTGCCCTTTCGTTAACCTAGATAGTCCAAGTGCCCGCTAGGTAACCTAGACTGTCCAATTGTCCGCTAGGTTACCTACATAGTCCAAGTGCACGTTCGTTAACCTAGATAGTCCAAGTGCCCGCTAGGTAACCTACATAGTCCAAGTTCCCGCTAGGTAACCCAGATAGTCCAATGCCCGTTACCTAACCTAGATAGTCCAATTGCCCGCTATGCAACATACATAGTCCAAGTGCCCGTTCGTTAACCTAGAAGTCCAAGTGCCCGCTAGGTAACCAAGACTGTCCAAGTTCATGCTAGGTTACCTCCATAGTCCAAATGTCCGTTCGGTAACCTAGATAGTCCTAGTGCCCGCTAGTTAACCTACATAGTCCAAGTGCCCTTTCGTTAACCTAGATAGTCCAATTGCCCGCTAGGTAACCTAGATGTCCAAGTGTCCGCTAGGTTACCTACATAGTCCAAGTGCCCGTTCGTTAACCTAGATAGTCCAAGTGCCCGCTAGGAAACCTACATAGTCCTAGGGCCCGCTAGGTAACCTAGATAATCCAAGTGCCCGCTAGGTAACCTAGACTGTCCAAGTGCCTGCTAGGTTACCTACATAGTCCAAGTGCCCGTTCGTTAACCTAGATAGTCAAAGTGCCCGTTAGCTAACCTAGATAGTCCAAGTGCCCGCTAGGTAACTTACATTGTCCATGTTACAGCTAGGTAACCTAGATAGTCCAAGTTCCCGTTACCTAAACTATATAGTCCAAGTGCCCGCTAAACAACCTACATAGTCCAAGTGCCCGTTAGTTAACCTAGAAGTCCATGTGCCCGCTAGGTAACCTAGACAGTCCAAGTGCCCGCTAGGTTACCTGCATATTCCAAGTGCCCGTTCGTTAACTAAGATAGTCCAAGTGCCCACCAGGTAACCTACATAGTCCAAGTGCCCGCTAGGTAACCTATATAGTCCAAGGGCCCGCTAGTTAACCTACATAGTCCAAGGGCTCACTTGTTAACTTTGATAGTCCAAGTGCCCGTTAGTTAACCTAGATCGTCCAAGTGCCCGCTAGTTAAACTAGATTTTCCAAGTGCCCGCTAGGGATCCTTCATAATCCATGTGCCTGCTAGGTAACCTAGATAGTCAAAGTGGCAGCTAGTTAACCTAGATAGTCCTAGTGCCCGTTAGTTAACCTAGATAGTCCAATTGCCCACTAGGGGACGTACATAGTCCAAGTGCCCGCTAGGTAACCTAAATAGTCCAAGTGCGCGCTAGGGTATGTACATAGTCCAAGTCCCTACTAGGAAACCTAGATAGTCCAAGTGCACGCTAGTTAACCTACATAGTCCAAGGGCCCGCTAGTTAACCTACATAGTCCAAGGTCCCTTAGTTAAGCTAGATAGTCCAAGTGCCCACTACTTAACCTACATAGTACAAGGGCCCGTTAGTTGACTTGGATAGTCAAAGTGCCCGCTAGTTAACCTAAGTAGTACAAATGTCCGATAGGGATCCTACATAGTCCAAGTGCCCGCTAGGTAACCTACATAATACAAGTGCCCATTCGTTAACCTAGATAGTCAAAGTGCACGCAAGGTAACCTAGACAGTCCAAGTGCCCGCTAGGTTACCTACATAGTCCAAGTGCCCGTTCGTTAACCTAGATAGTCCAAGTGCCCGCTAGGTTACCTAGACAGTCCAAGTGCCCGCTAGTTAACCTACATAGTCCAAGTGCCTGATATGGAACCTACATAATCCAAGTGCCCAATAGGGAACCTACATAATCCAAGTGCCCGCTAGGGAACCTACATAGTCCAAGTGCCCATTAGTTAACCTAGATAGTCAAAGTGCCTGCTAGGTAACCTAGATAGTCCAAGTGCCCGCTAGGTAACCTACATAGTCCAAGTTCCCGCTTGGTAACCTAAATAGTCCAAATACCCGCTAGGGAAACTACATAGTCCAAGTGCCCGCTAGTTAACCTAGATAGTCCAAGTGCCTGCTAGTAAACCTACATAATCCATGGGCGCGCTATTTAACCTACATAGTGCAAGGGCCCGCTAGTTAACCTAGATAGTCAAAGTGCCCGCTAGTTAACCTAGGTAGTACAAATGTCCGATAGGGATCCTACATAGTCCAAGTGCCCGCTAGTTAACCTACATAGTCCAAGTCCCCGCTAGGTAACCTAGACAGTCCAACTGACCATTAGGTTACCTACATAGTTCAAGTGCCCGTTCGTTAACCTACATAGTCCAAGTGCCCGCTAGGTAACGTAGATAGCCCAACTGCCCGCTAGGGAACGTACATATTCCAAGTGCCCTCTAGGTAACCTAGATAGTCCAAGTGCCCGCTAGTTAACCTACATAGTCCAAGTGCCCACTAGGTAACCTAGACAGTCCAATTGCCCGCTAGTTAACCTAGACAGTCCAAGTACCCGATAGGGAACCTACATAGTCCAAGTGCCCGCTAGGGAACCTACATAGTCCAAGTGCTCGCTAGGCAACCTACATAGTCCAAGTGCCCGTTAGTTAACCTAGATGGTCAAAGTGCCTGCTAGGTGACCTAAATTGTCCAAGTGCCCGCTAGGGAACCTACATAGTCCAAGTGCCTGCTAGGTAACCTAGATAGTCCAATTGCCCGTTAGCTAACCTAGATAGTCCAAGTGTCCGCTAGTTAACCTACGTAGTCCAACTGCCCGCTAGTTAACCTACATAGTCCAAGTGCCCGCTAGTTAACCTACATAGTCCAAGGGCCCTCTAGTTAACCTAGATCGTCAAAGTGCCCGCTAGGTTATGTACATAGTTCAACTGCCCGCTAGGTAACCTAGATTGTCCAAGTGTCCTCTAGTTAACCTACATAGTCCAAGTGCCCGCTAGGTAACCTAGATAGTCCAAGGTCCTGCTAGTTAACCTACATAGTCCAATGCCCGTTAGGGAACCTACATAGTCCAAGTGCCCGCTGAGGAACCTACATAGTCCAAGTGCCCGATAGGGAACCTATATATTCCAAGTGCCTGTTAGGGAACCTAGATAGTCCAAGTGCCCATAGGGAACCCATATAGTCCAAATGCCCGCTAGGGATCGTACATATTCAAAGTGCCCGCTAGGGAACCTGCATTGTGCAAGTTCCCGTTAGTTAACCTAGATTGTCCAAGTGCCCGCTAATTAACCTACATAGTCCAAGGTCAGCTAGTTAACCTATATAGTCCTAGTGCCCGCTAGTTAACCTACATTGTCCAAGGTCAGCTAGTTAACCGAGATAGTCCAAGTGCCCGCTAGTTAACCTACATAGTCCAAGTGCCCGCTAGTTAACCTAGATCGTCCAAATGTCCGCTAGTTAACCTACATAGTCCAAGTTCCCGTTTGGTAACCTAGATAGTACAAGTGCCCGCAAGGTAACCTACATTGTCCAAGTGCCCGCTAGGTAACCTAGATATTCCAAGTTCCTGTTAGCTAACCTAGATAATCCAAGTGCCCGCTAGGTAACCTACAGAGTCCAAGTGCCCTGTCGTTAACCTAGATAGTCAAAGTGCCTGCTAGGTAACCTAGACAGTCCAAGTGCCCGCTAGGTTACCTACATAGTCCAAGTGCCCGTTCGTTAACCTAGACAGTCCAAGTGCCCGCTAGTTAACCTACATAGTCCAAGTGCCCGATAGGGAACCTACATAATCCAAGTTCCCGATAGGGAACCTACATAATCCAAGTGCCCGCTAGGGAACCTACATAGTCCAAGTGCCCGCTAGGCAACCTACATAGTCCAAGTGCCCGTTAGTTAACCTAGATAGTCCAAGTGCCCACTATGGTACGTACATAGTCCAAGTGCCCGCTAGGTAACCTACATAGTCCAAGTTCCCGATGGTAACATAAATAGTCTAAATTCCAGCTAGGGAAACTACATAGTCCAAGTGCCTGCTAGTTAACCTAGATAGTCTAAGTGCCTGCTAGTAAACCTACATAATCCATGGGCCCGCTATTTAACCTACATAGTGCAAGGGCCCGCTAGTTAACCTACATCGTGCAAATGTCCACTAGTTAACCTACATAGTCCACGTGCCTGCAAAGTAACCTAGATAGTCCAAGTGCCCGCTAGTTAACCTAGATAGTCCAATGCCCGTTACTTAACCTAGATAGTCCAAGTGCCCACTAGGGGACGTACATAGTCCAAGTGCCCGCTTGTTAACCTACATAGTCCAAGGTCCGTTAGTTAACCTAGATAGTCAAAGTGCGTGCTAGGTAACCTAAATTGTCCAAGTGCCCGCTAGGGAATCTATATAGTCCAAGTGCCCGCTAGGTAACCTAGATAGTCCAATTGCCCGTTAGCTAACCTAGATAGTCGAAGTGTCCGCTAGTTAACCTACATAGTCCAAGTGCCCGTTGGTTAACCTAGATAGGCCAAGTGCCCGCTAGGTAACCTAGACGGTCCAAGTGCCCGCTAGGTTACCTACATAGTCCAAGTGCACGTTCGTTAACCTAGATAGTCCAAGAGCCCGCTGGTAAACTACATAGTCCAAGGGCCCGCTAGGTAACCTTGATAGTCCAAGTGCCTTCTAGTTAACCTACATAGTCCAAGTGCCCGCTAGGTAACCTACATAGTCCAAGTGTCCACTAGGTAACCTAAGTAATCCAAAAGCCCGCTAGGGAAACTACATAGTCCCAGTGCCCGCTAGTTAACCTTGATCTTCCAAGTGCCCGCTAGTTAACCTACATAGTCCACGTCCCTCTAGTTAACCTAGATAGTCCAAGTGCCCGCTAGGGGACGTACATAGTCCAAGTGCCTGCTAGGTAACTTAGATAGTCCAAGTGCCTGCTAGGTTATGTAAATAATTCAAGTGCCCGCTAGGTAACCTAGATTGTCCAAGTGTCCGCTAGTTAACCTACATAGTCCAAGGGCCCGCTACGTAACCTAGATAGTCCAAGGGCCTGCTAGTTAACCTACATAGTCCAATGCCCAATAGGGAACCTACATAGTCCAAGTGCCCGCTGAGGAACCTACATAGTCCAAGTGCCCGATAGGGAACCTATATATTCCAAGTGCCCATTAGGGAACCTAGATAATCCAAGTGCCCACAGGGAACCTATATAGTCCAAGTGCCCGCTAGGGAACCTACATAGTCAAAGTGCCCGTAGGGAACCTGCATTGTGCAAGTGCCCGCTAGTTAACCTAGATAGTCCAAGTGCCCGCTAGTTAACCTACATAGTCCAAGGTCAGCTAATTAACCTAGATAGTCCAATTTCCCGCTAGTTAACCTACATAGTCCAAGGGCCCGCTAGTTAACCTAGATCTTCCAAGTGTCCGCTAGTTAACCTACATAGTCCAAGTTCCCGTTAGGTAACCTAGATAGTGCAAGTGCCCGCAAGGTATCCTACATAGTCCATGTGCCCGTTAGGTAACCTAGATAGTACAAGTGCCCGCAAGGTAACCTACATAGTCCAAGTGCCCGCTAGGTAACCTAGATATTCCAAGTTCCTGTTAGCTAACCTAGATAATCCAAGTGCCCGCTAGGTAACCTACATAGTCCAAGTGCCCTTTCGTTAACCTAGATAGTCCAAGTGCCCGCTAGGTAACCTAGACTGTCCAATTGTCCGCTAGGTTACCTACATAGTCCAAGTGCACGTTCGTTAACCTAGATAGTCCATGTGCCCGCTAGGTAACCTACATAGTCCAAGTTCCCGCTAGGTAACCCAGATAGTCCAATGCCCGTTACCTAACCTAGATAGTCCAATTGCCCGCTATGCAACATACATAGTCCAAGTGCCCGTTCGTTAACCTAGAAGTCCAAGTGCCCGCTAGGTAACCAAGACTGTCCAAGTTCATGCTAAGTTACCTCCATAGTCCAAATGTCCGTTCGGTAACCTAGATAGTCCTAGTGCCCGCTAGTTAACCTACATAGTCCAAGTGCCCTTTCGTTAACCTAGATAGTCCAATTGCCCGCTAGGTAACCTAGATGTCCAAGTGTCCGCTAGGTTACCTACATAGTCCAAGTGCCCGTTCGTTAACCTAGATAGTCCAAGTGCCCGCTAGGAAACCTACATAGTCCTAGGGCCCGCTAGGTAACCTAGATAATCCAAGTGCCCGCTAGGTAACCTAGACTGTCCAAGTGCCTGCTAGGTTACCTACATAGTCCAAGTGCCCGTTCGTTAACCTAGATAGTCAAAGTGCCCGTTAGCTAACCTAGATAGTCCAAGTGCCCGCTAGGTAACTTACATTGTCCATGTTACAGCTAGGTAACCTAGATAGTCCAAGTTCCCGTTACCTAAACTATATAGTCCAAGTGCCCGCTAAACAACCTACATAGTCCAAGTGCCCGTTAGTTAACCTAGAAGTCCATGTGCCCGCTAGGTAACCTAGACAGTCCAAGTGCCCGCTAGGTTACCTGCATATTCCAAGTGCCCGTTCGTTAACTAAGATAGTCCAAGTGCCCACCAGGTAACCTACATAGTCCAAGTGCCCGCTAGGTAACCTATATAGTCCAAGGGCCCGCTAGTTAACCTACATAGTCCAAGGGCTCACTTGTTAACTTTGATAGTGCAAGTGCCCGTTAGTTAACCTAGATCGTCCAAGTGCCCGCTAGTTAAACTAGATTGTCCAAGTGCCCGCTAGGGATCCTTCATAATCCATGTGCCTGCTAGGTAACCTAGATAGTCCAAGTGGCAGCTAGTTAACCTAGATAGTCCTAGTGCCCGTTAGTTAACCTAGATAGTCCAATTGCCCACTAGGGGACGTACATAGTCCAAGTGCCCGCTAGGTAACCTAAATAGTCCAAGTGCGCGCTAGGGTATGTACATAGTCCAAGTCCCTGCTAGGAAACCTAGATAGTCCAAGTGCACGCTAGTTAACCTACATAGTCCAAGGGCCCGCTAGTTAACCTACATAGTCCAAGGTCCCTTAGTTAAGCTAGATAGTCCAAGTGCCCACTACTTAACCTACATAGTACAAGGGCCCGTTAGTTGACCTAGATAGTCAAAGTGCCCGCTAGTTAACCTAAGTAGTACAAATGTCCGATAGGGATCCTACATAGTCCAAGTGCCCGCTAGGTAACCTACATAATCCAAGTGCCCATTCGTTAACCTAGATAGTCAAAGTGCACGCAAGGTAACCTAGACAGTCCAAGTGCCCGCTAGGTTACCTACATAGTCCAAGTGCCCGTTCGTTAACCTAGACAGTCCAAGTGCCCGCTAGGTTACCTAGACAGTCCAAGTGCCCGCTAGTTAACCTACATAGTCCAAGTGCCCGATATGGAACCTACATAATCCAAGTGCCCAATAGGGAACCTACATAATCCAAGTGCCCGCTAGGGAACCTACATAGTCCAAGTGCCCATTAGTTAACCTAGATAGTCAAAGTGCCTGCTAGGTAACCTAGATAGTCCAAGTGCCCGCTAGGTAACCTACATAGTCCAAGTTCCCGCTTGGTAACCTAAATAGTCCAAATACCCGCTAGGGAAACTACATAGTCCAAGTGCCCGCTAGTTAACCTAGATAGTCCAAGTGCCTGCTAGTAAACCTACATAATCCATGGGCCCGCTATTTAACCTACATAGTGCAAGGGCCCGCTAGTTAACCTAGATAGTCAAAGTGCCCGCTAGTTAACCTAGGTAGTACAAATGTCCGATAGGGATCCTACATAGTCCAAGTGCCCGCTAGTTAACCTACATAGTCCAAGTCCCCGCTAGGTAACCTAGACAGTCCAAGTGACCATTAGGTTACCTACATAGTTCAAGTGCCCGTTCGTTAACCTACATAGTCCAAGTGCCCGCTAGGTAACGTAGATAGCCCAACTGCCCGCTAGGGAACGTACATATTCCAAGTGCCCTCTAGGTAACCTAGATAGTCCAAGTGCCCGCTAGTTAACCTACATAGTCCAAGTGCCCACTAGGTAACCTAGACAGTCCAATTGCCCGCTAGTTAACCTAGACAGTCCAAGTACCCGATAGGGAACCTACATAGTCCAAGTGCCCGCTAGGGAACCTACGTAGTCCAAGTGCTCGCTAGGCAACCTACATAGTCCAAGTGCCCGTTAGTTAACCTAGATGGTCAAAGTGCCTGCTAGGTGACCTAAATTGTCCAAGTGCCCGCTAGGGAACCTACATAGTCCAAGTGCCTGCTAGGTAACCTAGATAGTCTAATTGCCCGTTAGCTAACCTAGATAGTCCAAGTGTCCGCTAGTTAACCTACGTAGTCCAAGTGCCCGCTAGTTAACCTACATAGTCCAAGGGCCCGCTAGTTAACCTAGCTAATCCAAGTGCCCGCTAGTTAACCTACATAGTCCAAGGGCCCTCTAGTTAACCTAGATAGTCAAAGTGCCCGCTAGGTTATGTACATAGTTCAACTGCCCGCTAGGTAACCTAGATTTTCCAAGTGTCCTCTAGTTAACCTACATAGTCCAAGTGCCCGCTAGGTAACCTAGATAGTCCAAGGTCCTGCTAGTTAACCTACATAGTCCAATGCCCTTAGGGAACCTACATAGTCCAAGTGCCCGCTGAGGAACCTACATAGTCCAAGTGCCCGATAGGGAACCTATATATTCCAAGTGCCCATTAGGGAACCTAGATAGTCCAAGTGCCCATAGGGAACCCATATAGTCCAAGTGCCCGCTAGGGATCGTACATATTCAAAGTGCCCGCTAGGGAACCTGCATTGTGCAAGTGCCCGTTAGTTAACCTAGATAGTCCAAGTGCCCGCTAATTAACCTACATAGTCCAAGGTCAGCTAGTTAACCTATATAGTCCTAGTGCCCGCTAGTTAACCTACATTGTCCAAGGTCAGCTAGTTAACCGAGATAGTCCAAGTGCCCGCTAGTTAACCTACATAGTCCAAGGGCCCGCTAGTTAACCTAGATATTCCAAGTGCCCGCTAGTTAACCTAGATCGTCCAAGTGTCCGCTAGTTAACCTACATAGTCCAAGTTCCCGTTTGGTAACCTAGATAGTACAAGTGCCCGCAAGGTAACCTACATTGTCCAAGAGCCCGCTAGGTAACCTAGATATTCAAAGTTCCTGTTAGCTAACCTAGATAATCCAAGTGCCCGCTAGGTAACCTACATAGTCCAAGTGCCCTGTCGTTAACCTAGATAGTCAAAGTGCCCGCTAGGTATCCTAGACAGTCCAAGTGCCCGCTAGGTTACCTACATAGTCCAAGTGCCCGTTCGTTAACCTATACAGTCCAAGTGCCCACTAGTTAACCTACATAGTCCAAGTGCCCGATAGGGAACCTACATAATCCAAGTGCCCGATAGGGAACCTACATAATCCAAGTGCCCGCTAGGGAACCTACATAGTCCAAGTGCCCGCTAGGCAACCTACATAGTCCAAGTGCCCGTTAGTTAACCTAGATACTCCAAGTGCCCACTATGGTACGTACATAGTCCAAGTGCCCGCTAGGTAACCTACATAGTCCAAGTTCCCGATGGTAACATAAATAGTCTAAATTCCAGCTAGGGAAACTACATAGTCCAAGTGCCTGCTAGTTAACCTAGATAGTCTAAGTGCCTGCTAGTAAACCTACATAATCCATGGGCCCGCTATTTAACCTACATAGTGCAAGGGCCCGCTAGTTAACCTACATCGTGCAAATGTCCACTAGTTAAACTACATAGTCCACGTGCCTGCTAAGTAACCTAGATAGTCCAAGTGCCCGCTAGTTAACCTAGATAGTCCAATGCCCGTTAGTTAACCTAGCTAGTCCAAGTGCCCACTAGGGGACGTACATAGTCCAAGTGCCCGCTTGTTAACCTACATAGTCCAAGGTCCGTTAGTTAACCTAGATAGTCAAAGTGCCTGCTAGGTAACCTAAATTGTCCAAGTGCCCGCTAGGGAATCTATATAGTCCAAGTGCGCGCTAGGTAACCTAGATAGTCCAATTGCCCGTTAGCTAACCTAGATAGTCGAAGTGTCCGCTAGTTAACCTACATAGTCCAAGTGCCCGTTGGTTAACCTAGATAGGCCAAGTGCCCGCTAGGTAACCTAGACCGTCCAAGTGCCCGCTAGGTTACCTACATACTCCAAGTGAACGTTCGTTAACCTAGATAGTCCAAGTGCCCGCTGGTAACCTACATAGTCCAAGGGCCCGCTAGGTAACCTTGATAGTCCAAGTGCCTTCTAGTTAACCTATATAGTCCAAGTGGCCTCTAGATAACCTACATAGTCCAAGTGCCGACTAGGTAACCTAAGTAATCCAAAAGCCCGCTAGGGAAAGTACATAGTCCCAGTGCCCGCTAGTTAACCTAGATAATCCAAGTGCCCGCTAGTAAACCTAGATAGTCCAAGGGCCCACTAGTTAATCTAGATGGTCCAAGTGCCCGCTAGTTAACCTAGATAGTCCAAGTGTCCGCTAGTTAACCTAGATAACCAAGGGCCCGCTATTTAATCTAGATAGTCCAAGTGCCTGCTAGTTAACCTAGCTAATCCAAGTGCCCGCTAGTTAACCTACATAGTCCAAGGGCCCTCTAGTTAACGTAGACAGTCCAAGTGCCCGCTAGGGTACGTACATAGTCCAAGTGCCCGCTAGGTACCCTAGATAGTCCAAGTGCCCGCTAGGGTATGTACATAGATCAAGTGCCCGCTAGGTTACCTACATAGTCCAAGTGCCCGTTCATTAACCTAGATAGTCCAAGTGCCCGCTAGGTTACCTAGACAGTCCAAGTGCCCGCTAGTTAACCTACATAGTCCAAGTGCCCGATAGGGAACCTACATAATCCAAGTGCCCGCTAGAAACCTACATAGTCCAAGTGCCCACTTGGTAACCTACATAGTCCAAGTGCCCGTTAGTTAACCTAGATAGTCCAAGTGCCCACTAGGGTACGTACATAGTCCAAGTGCCCGCTAGGTAACCTAGATAGTCCAAGTTCCCGATGGTAACATAAATAGTCCAAATGCCCACTAAGGGACATACATAGTCCAAGTGCCCGCAGTTAACCTACATACTCCAAGGTCCGTTAGTTAACCTAGATAGTCCAAGTGCCAGCTAGTTAACCTACATAATACAAGGGCCCGCTAGTTGACCTAGATAGTCAAAGTGCCCGCTAGTTAACCTAAGTAGTCCAAATGTCCGATACGGATCCTACATAGTCCAAGTGCCCGCTAGTTAACCTACATAGTCCAAGTCCCCGCTAGGTAACCTAGACGGTCCAAGTGACCATTAGGTTACATACATAGTCCAAGTGCCCGTTCGTTAACCTTCATAGTCCAAGTGCCCGGTAGGTAACCTACATAGTCCAAGTGCCTGCTAGGTAAACTACATAGTCCAAGTGCCCATTACCTAACCTAGATAGTCCAATTGCCCTCTATGCAACATACATAGTCCAAGTGCCCGTTCGTTAACCTAGAAGTCCAAGAACCCGCTAGGTTACCTACATAGTCCAAATGCCCGTTCGGTAACCTAGATAGTCCAAGTGCCCGCTAGTTAACCTACATAGTCCAAGTGCCCGCTAGGTAACCTAGATAGTCCAAGGGCCCGCTAGGTAACTTACATAGTCCAAGTGCCCGCTAGGTAACCTAGATAGTCCAAGTGCCTGCTAGGTAACCTAGATTGTCCAAGTGTCCGCTAGGTTACCTACATAGTCCAAGTGCACGTTCGTTAACCTAGATATTCCAAGGGTCCGCTAGGTAATCTATATAGTCCAAGTGCCCGTTAGTTAACCTACATAGTCTACATAGTCCAAGTGCCCGCTAAGAAACCTAGATGGTCCATGTGTCCGTTAGGTAACCTAGATAGTCCAAGTGCCCGCTAGGTAAACTACATAGTCCAAGTTCCCGCTAGGTAACCTAGATAGTGCAAGTGCCCGTTACGTAACCTAGATAGTTCAATTGCCCGCTATGCAACATACATAGTTCAAGTGCCCGTTCGTTAACCTAGAAGTCCACGAACCCGCTAGGTAACCTAGACTGTCCATGTTCCCGCTAGGTTACCTACATAGTCCAAATGCCCGCTAGGTAAGCTAGATAGTCCCAGGGCCCGCTAGGTAACTTACATAGTCCAAGTGCCCGCTAGGTAACCTAGATAGTCCAAGTGCCCGTTCGTTAACCTAGATAGTCCAATTGCCCGCTAGGTAACCTAGATTGTCCAAGTGTCCGCTAGGTTACCTACATAGTCAAAGGGCACGTTCGTTAACCTAGATAGTCCAAGTGCCCGCTAGGTAACCTACATAGTCCAAGTGCCCGTAAAGTAACCTATATAGTCCAAGTTCCAGCTATGTAACCTAGATCGTGCAACTGTCCGCTAGTTAACCTACATAGTCCAAGTGCCCGCTAGTTAACCTAGATAGTCCAAGTGCCGCTAGGTAACCTACATAGTGCAAGTGTCCCCTAGTTAACCTACATAGTCCAAGTGCCCGCTAGGTAACCTAGATAGTGCAAGTGCCCGTTACGTAACCTAGATTGTCCAATTGCCCGCTATGCAACATACATAGTTCAAGTGCCCGTTAGTTAACCTAGAAGTCCACGAACCCGCTAGGTAACCTAGACTGTCCATGTTCCCGCTAGGTTACCTACATAGTCCAAATGCCCGTTCGGTAACCTAGATAGTCCAAGTGCCCGCTAGTTAACCTACATAGTCCAAGTGCCCGCTAGGTAACCTAGATAGTCCCAGGGCCCGCTAGGTAACTTACATAGTCCAAGTGCCCGCTAGGTAACCTAGATAGTCCAAGTGCCCGTTCGTTAACCTAGATAGTCCAATTGCCTGCTAGGTAACCTAGATTGTCCAAGTTTCCGCTAGGTTACCTACATAGTCAAAGGGCACGTTCGTTAACCTAGATAGTCCAAGTGCCCGCTAGGTAACCTACATAGTCCAAGTGCCCGCAAGGTAACCTATATAGTCCAAGTTCCAGCTATGTAACCTAGATCGTGTAACTGTCCGCTAGTTAACCTACATAGTCCAAGTGCCCGCTAGTTAACCTAGATCGTCCAAGTGCCCGGTAATTAACCTAGATTGTCCAAGTGCCCGCTAGGGATCCTTCATAATCCAAGTGACTGCTAGATAACCTAGATAGTCCAAGTGCCCGCTAGTTAACCTAGATAATCCTAGTGCCCGTTAGTTAACCTAGATAGTCCAAGTGCGCGCTAGGGTATGTACATAGTCCAAGTGCCTGCTAGGAAACATAGATAGTCCAAGTGCCCGCTAGTTAACCTACATAGTACAAGGGCCCGCTAGTTGACCTAGATAGTCCAAGTGCCCGCTAGTTAACCTAGAGTCAAAGTGCCTGCTAGTTAACCTAAGTACTACAATTGTCCGATAGGGATCCTACATAGTCCAAGTGCCCGCTAGGTAACGTACATAGTCCAAGTGCCCATTCGTTAACCTAGATAGTCAAAGTGCCCGCTAGGTAACCTAGACAGTCCAAGTGCCCGCTAGGTTACCTACATAGTCCAAATGCCCGTTCGTTAACCTAGATAGTCCAAGTGCCCGCTAGGTTACTTAGACAGTCCAAGTGCCTGCTAGTTAACCTACATAGTCCAAGTGCCCGATAGGGAACCTACATAATCCAAGTGCCCGATAGGGAATCTACATAATCCAAGTGCCCGCTAGGGAACTTACATAGTCCAAGTGCCCGCTAGGCAACCTACATAGTCCAAGTGCCCGTTAGTTAACCTAGATAGTCAAATTGCCTGCTAGGTAACCTACATAGTCCAAGTTCCCGCTTGGTAACCTAAATAGTCCAAATGCCCGCTAGGGAAACTACATATTCCAAGTGCCCGCTAGTTAACCTAGATAGTCCAAGTGCCTGCTAGTAAACCTACATAATCCATGGGCCCGCTAGTTAACCAACATAGTGCAAGGGCCCGCTAGTTAACCTAGATCTTGCAAGTGTCCGCTAGTTAACCTACATAGTCCAAATGCCCGCTAGGTAACCTAGATAGTCCAAGTGCCCGATAGGTATCCTTCATTATCCAAGTGCCTGCTAGATAACCTAGATAGTCCAAGTGCCCGTTAGTTAACCTAGATAGTCCTAGTGCCCGTTAGTTAACCTAGATAGTCCAAGTGCCCACTAGGGGACGTATATAGTCCAAGTGCCCGCTGGGTAACCTAAGTAGTACAAATGTCCGATAGGGATCCTACATAGTCCAAGTGCCCGTTCATTAACCTACATAGTCCAAGTGCCTGCTAGGTAACGTACATAGCCCAAGTGCCCGCTCGGGAACGTACATAGTCCAAGTCCCGTCGAGGTAACCTAGAGAGTCCAAGTGCCTGCTACTTAACCTAGATTTTACAAGTGCCCGCTAGGGATCCTTCATAATCCAAGTGCCTGCTAGGTAAGCTAGATAGTCCAAGTACCCGCTAGTTAACCTAGATAGTGCTAGTGCCCGTTAGTTAAACTAGATAGTCCAAGTGCGCGCTAGGGTATGTACATACTCCAAGTGCCTGCTAGGAAACCTAGATAGTCCAAGTGCCCGCTAGTTAACCTACATAGTCCAAGGGCACGCTAGGTAACGTACAAAGTCCAAGGTCTGCTAGTTAACCTAGATAGTCCAAGTGCCCGCTAGTTAACCTACATAGTACAAGGGCCCGCTAGTTGACCTAGATAGTCCAAGTGCCCGCTAGTTAACCTAGATAGTCAAAGTGCCCGCTAGTTATCCTAAGTAGTACAAATGTCCGTTAGGGATCCTACATAGGCCAAGTGCCCGCTAGGTAACCTACATAGTCCAAGTGCCCATTCGTTAACCTAGATAGTCCAAGTGCCCGCTAGGTTACCTACATAGTCCAAGTGCCCGTTCGTTAACCTAGATAGTCCAAGTGCCCGCTAGGTTACCTAGACAGTCCAAGTGCCCGCTAGTTAACCTACATAGTCCAAGTGCCCAATAGGGAACCTACATAATCCAAGTGCCCGATAGGGAACCTACATAATCCAAGTGCCCGCTAGGGAACCTACATAGACCAAGTGCCCGCTAGGCAACCTACATAGTCCAAGTGCCCGTTATTTAACCCAAATAGTCCAAGTGCCTGCTAGGTAACTTACATAGTCCAAGTTCCCGCTTGGTAACCTAAATAGTCCAAATGCCCGCTAGGGAAATTACATAGTCCAAGTGCCCGCTAGTTAACCTAGATAGTCCAAGTGCCTGCTAGTAAACCTACATAATCCATGGGCCCGCTTGTTAACCTACATAGTGCAAGGGCCCGCTAGTCAACCTAGATCGTGCAAGTGTCCGCTAGTTAACCTACATAGTCCAAGTGCCCGATGGGGAACCTACATATTCCAAGTGCCCCTTAGGGAACCTAGATAGTACAAGTGCCCGTAGGGAACCTATATAGTCCAAGTGCCCGCTAGGGAACCTAAATAGTCAAAATGCCCGCTAGGGAACCTGCATTGTGCAAGTGCCCGCTAGTTAACCTACATAGTCCAAGGTCAGCTAGTTAACCTAGATAGTCCAAGTGCCCGCTAGTAAACCTAGATAGACCAAGGACCCCCTAGTTAACCTACATAGTCCAAGGGCCATCTAGTTAACCTAGATATTCCAAGTGCCCGCTAGTTAACCTAGATCATCCAAGTGTCCGCTAGGTAACCTACATAGTCCAAGTTCCCGTTAGGTAACCTAGATAGTACAAGTGCCCCAAGGTAACCTACAAAGTCTACGTGCCCGCTAGGTAACCTAGATATTCCAAATTCCTGTTAGCTAACCTAGATAATCCAAGTGCCCGCTAGGTAACCTACATAGTCCAAGTGCCCTTTCGTTAACCTAGATAATCCAAGTGCCTTATGGTAACCTAGACTGTCCAATTGTCCGCTGGGTTACCTACATAGTCCAAGTGCACATTCGTTAACCTAGATAGTCCAAGTGCCCGCTAGGTAACCTACATAGTCCAAGGGTCCGCTAGGTAACCTATATAGTCCAAGTGCCCGTTAGTTAACCTACATAGTTCAAGTGCCCGCTAAGAAACCTAGATGGTCCAAGTGTCCGTTAGGTAACCTAGATAGTCCAAGTGCCCGCTAGGTAAACTACATAGTCCAAGTTCCTGCTAGGTAACCTAGATAGTCCAAGTGCCCGTTACCTCACCTAGATAGTCCAATTGCCCTCTATGCAACATACATAGTCCAAGTGCCCGTTCGTTAACCTAGAAGTCCAAGAACCCGCTAGGTTACCTACATAGTCCAAATGCCTGTTCGGTAACCTAGATAGTCCAAGTGCCCGCTAGTTAACCTACATAGTCCAAGTGCCCGCTAGGTAACCTAGATAGTCCAAGGGCCCGCTAGGTAACTTACATAGTCCAAGTGTCCGCTAGGTAACCTAGATAGTCCAAGTGCCTGCTAGGTAACCTAGATTGTCCAAGTGTCCGCTAGGTTACCTACATAGTCCACGTGCACGTTCGTTAACCTAGATATTCCAAGGGTCCGCTAGGTAACCTATATAGTCCAAGTGCCCGTTAGTTAACCTACATAGTCCAAGTGCCCGCTAAGAAACCTAGATGGTCCATGTGTCCGTTAGGTAACCTAGATAGTCCAAGTGCCCGCTAGGTAAACTAAATAGTCCAAGTTCCCGCTAGGTAACCTAGATAGTGCAAGTGCCCGTTACGTAACCTAGATAGTCCAATTGCCCGCTATGCAACATACATAGTTCAAGTGCCCGTTCGTTAACCTAGAAGTCCACGAACCCGCTAGGTAACCTAGACTGTCCATGTTCCCGCTAGGTTACCTACATAGTCCAAATGCCCGCTAGGTAACCTAGATAGTCCCAGGGCCCGCTAGGTAAACTACATAGTCCAAGTGCCCGCTAGGTAACCTAGATAGTCCAAGTGCCCGTTCGTTAACCTAGATAGTCCAATTGCCCACTAGGTAACCTAGATTGTCCAAGTGTCCGCTAGGTTACCTACATAGTCAAAGGGCACGTTCGTTAACCTAGATAGTCCAAGTGCCCGCTAGGTAACCTACACAGTCCAAGTGCCCGCAAGGTAACCTATATAGTCCAAGTTCCAGCTATGTAACCTAGATCGTGCAACTGTCCGCTAGTTAACCTACATAGTCCAAGTGCCCGCTAGTTAACCTAGATAGTCCAAGTGCCGCTTGGTAACCTACATAGTGCAAGTGTCCCCTAGTTAACCTACATAGTCCAAGTGCCCGCTAGGTAATCTAGATAGTTCAAGTGCCCGTTACGTAACCTAGATAGTCCAATTGCCCGCTATGCAACATACATAGTTCAAGTGCCCGTTAGTTAACCTAGAAGTCCACGAACACGCTAGGTAACCTAGACTGTCCATGTTCCCGCTAGGTTACCTACATAGTCCAAATGCCCGTTCGGTAACCTAGATAGTCCATGTGCCCGCTAGTTAACCTACATAGTCCAAGTGCCCGCTAGGTAACCTAGATAGTCCCAGCGCCCGCTAGGTAACTTACATAGTCCAAGTGCCCGCTAGGTAACCTAGATAGTCCAAGTGCCCGTTCGTTAACCTAGATAGTCCAATTGCCCGCTAGGTAACCTAGATTGTCCAAGTGTCCGCTAGGTTACCTACATAGTCAAAGGGCACGTTCGTTAACCTAGATAGTCCAAGTGCCCGCTAGGTAACCTACATAGTCCAAGTGCCCGCAAGGTAACCTATATAGTCCAAGTTCCAGCTATGTAACCTAGATCGTGCAACTGTCCGCTAGTTAACCTACATAGTCCAAGTGCCCGCTAGTTAACCTAGATAGTCCAAGTGCCGCTAGGTAACCGACATAGTGCAAGTGTCCCCTAGTTAACCTACATAGTCCAAGTGCCCGCTAGTTAACATAGATAGTCCAAGTGCCCGCTAGGGAACGTACATAGTCCAAGTGCCCGCTAGGTAACCTAGATAGTCCAAGTGTCCGTTCGTTAACCTAGATAGTCCAATTGCCCGCTAGGTAACCTAGATTGTCCAAGTGTCCGCTAGGTTACCTACATAGTCAAAGGGCACGTTCGTTAACCTAGATAGTCCAAGTGCCCGCTAGGTAACCTACATAGTCCAAGTGCCCGCAAGGTAACCTATATAGTCCAAGTTCCAGCTATGTAACCTAGATCGTGCAACTGTCCGCTAGTTAACCTACATAGTCCAAGTGCCCGCTAGTTAACCTAGATAGTCCAAGTGCCTGCTAGGTAACCTAGAGAGTCCAAGTGCTCGCTAGTTAACCTAGATAGTCCTAGTGCCCGTTAGTTAACCTAGATAGTCCAATTGCCCACTAGGGGACGTACATAGTCCAAGTGCCCGCTAGGTAACCTAGATAGTCCAAGAGTGCGCTAGGGTATGTACATAGTCCAAGTGCCTGCTAGGAAACCTAGATAGTCCAAGTGCCCGCTATTTAACCTACATAGTCAAATTGCCCGCTAGTTAACTTAAGTAGTACAAATGTCTGATAGGGATCCTACATAGTCCAAGTGCCGCTAGGTAACCTACATAGTGCAAGTGTCCCCTAGTTAACCTACATATTCCAAGTGCCCGCTAGGTAACATAGATAGTCCAAGTGCCCGCTAGGGAACGTACATAATCCAAGTGCCCGCTAGGTAACCTAGATAGTGCACGTGCCCGGTAGTTAACCTACATAGTCCAAGTACCCGCTAGGTAACCTAGATAGTCCAAGGGCCCGCTAGTTAACCTACATAGTCCAAGTGCCCTGTAGTTATCTTACATAGTTCAAGTGTCTGTAGGGAACATACAGAGTCCAAGTGCACCCTAGGGAACCTATGTAGTTCAAGTGCCCGCTAGGGAATCTACATAGTCCTAGGGCCTGCTAGTTAACGTAGATAGTCCAAGTGCCGCTAGTTAATCTACACTGTTCAAGGGCCCGCTAGTTAACCTACATAGTACAAGTGCCCGCTAGGGAACCGATATAGTCCAAGTGCCCGCTCTGGAACCTACATAGTCCAAGTGCCAGCTCTGGAACATACATAGTCCAAGAGCCCGCTAGGGAATCTACATTGTCCAAGGGCCCGCTAGTAACCTACATAGTCCAAGTACCCGCTAGTTAACCTATATCGTCCAAGGGCCCGCTAGTTAACCTACATAGTCCAAGGGCCCTCTAGTTAACCTATATCGTCCAAGGGCCCGCTAGTTAACCTACATCGTCCAAGGGCCCGCTAGTTAACCTAGATAGTCCAAGAGCCCGCTAGTTAACCTACATAGTCCAAGTGCCCGCTAGGTAACCTAGACAGTTCAAGTGACCACTAGGTTACCTACATAGTCCAAGTGCCCGTTCGTTAACCTACATAGTCCAAGTGACCGCTAGGTAACCAATATAGTCCAAATGCCCGTTAGGGACCCTAATAGTCCAAATGCCCGCTAGTTAACCTAGATAGATCAAGTGCTCGCTAGTTAACCTAGATAGTCCAAGTGCCCGCTAGTTAACCTAGGTAGACCAAGTGCCCGCTAGGGAACCAATCTAGTCCACGTGCCCGATAGGGAACCTACATAGTCCAAGTGCCCGCTAGTTAACATAGATAGTCCAAGTACCCGCTAGGTAACGTACATAGTCCAAGTGCCCGCTAGGTAACGTACATAGTCCAAGTGCCCGCTAGGTAACCTAGATAGTCCAATTGCCCACTAGTTAACCTACATAATCCAAGTGCCTGCTAGGTAACCTAGATAGTCCTAGTGCCCACTAGTTAACCTACATAGTCCAGGTTCCCCCTAGGTACCCTAGATAGTCCAAGGGCCCAGTAGGTAACCTACATTGTCCTAGTGCCCCCGAGTTAACCTACATCCTCCAAGTGCCCGCTAGGTAACCTACATAGTCCAAATGCCCGCTAGTTAACCTACATAGTCCAAGTGCCCGCTTGGGAACCTACATAATCCAAGTGCCCGCTAGGGAACCTACATAGTCCAAGTGCCCGTTAGGTAACCTAGATAGTCCAACAGCCCGCTAGGTAACCTACATATTCCAAGAACCCGCTAGGTAACGTAGATAGTTCAAGTGCCAGCTAGGTAACCTAGATAGTCCAAGTGCCCGCTAAGTAACCTACAAAGTCTAAGTGCCCCTAGGTAATCTATATAGTCCAAATGCCCGCTAGGGAGCCTACATAGTCCAAATTCCCGTTAGGTAACCTAGATAGTCCAAGGGCCCGCTAGGTAACCTACATAGTCGTAGTGCCCCCTAGTTAACCTACATTCTCCAAGTGCCCGATAGGGAACCTACATAGTCCAAATGCCCGCTAGTTAACCTACATAGTCCAAGGGCCCGCTAGTTAACCTACATAGTCCAAGTACCCGCTAGTTAACCTAGATCGTCCAAGTGCACGCTAGTTCACCTACATAGTCCAAGGGCCCGCTAGCTAACCTACATCGTCCAAGGGCCCGCTAGTTAACCTAGATAGTCCAAGTGCCCGCTAGTTAACCTACATAGTCCAAGTGCCCGCTAGTTAACCTAGACAGTTCAAGTGACCACTAGGTTACCTACATAATCCAAGTGCCCGTTCGTTAACCTACATAGTCCAAGTGCCCGCTAGGTAACCAATATAGTCCAAATGCCCGTTAGGGACCCTAATTGTCCAAATGCCCGCTAGTTTACCTAGATATATCAAGTGCTCGCTAGTTAACCTAGATAGTCCAAGTGCCCGCTAGTTAACCTAGATAGACCAAGTGCCCGCTAGGGAACCAATCTAGTCCACGTGCCCGATAGGGAACCTACATAGTCCACTGCCCGCTAGGTAACGTAGATAGTCCAAGTGCCCGCTAGGGAACGTACATAGTCCAAGTGCCCGCTAGGTAACCTAGATAGTCCAAGTACCCACTAGTTAACCTACATAGTCCAAGTGCCTGCTAGGTAACCTAGATAGTCCAAGTGCCCACTAGTTAACCTACATAGTCCAGGTTCCCCCTAGGTAACCTAGATAGTCCAAGGGCCCAGTAGGTAACCTACATTGTCCTAGTGCCCCCTAGTTAAACTACATCCTCCAAGTGCCCGATAGGGAACCTACATAGTCCAATTGCCCGCCAGTTAACTTATATAGTCCAAATGCCCGCTAGTTAACCCACATAGTCCAAGTGCCCACTAGGGAACTTACATAGTCCAAGGACCCCGCTAGGGAACCTACATATTCTTAGAACCCGCAAGGTAACGTAGATAGTTCAAGTGCCAACTAGGTAACCTAGATAGTCCAAGTGCTGCTAGGTAACCTACAAAGTCTAAGTGCCCCTAGGTAATCTATATAGTCCAAATGCCCGCTAGGGAGCCTACATAGTCCACATGCCCGTTAGGTAACCTAGATAGTCCAAGGGCCCGCTAGGTAACCTACATCGTCCTAGTGCCCCCTAGTTAACCTACATTCTCCAAGTGCCCGATAGGGAACCTACATAGTCCAAGTGCCCGTTCGTTTACCTAGAAAGTCCAAGTGCCCGCTTGGTAACCTAGATAGTCCAACATCCCGCTAGGTGACCTACATACTCCAAGAACCCGCTAGGTAACGTAGATAGTTCAAGTACCATCTAGGTAACCTAGATAGTCCAAGTGCCCGCTAGGTAACCTACAGAGTCTAAGTGCCCGCTAGCTTATCTATATAGTCCAAATGCTGCAAGGGACCCTACATAATCCAAGTGCCCGCTAGGTAACCCAGATAATCCAAGTGCCCGCTAGTTAACCTATATCGTCCAAGTGCCCGCTCGTTAACCTAGATCGTCGAAGTGCCCGCTAGTTAACCTACATAGTCAATGGGCCCGCTAGTTAACCTACATAATGCAAGAGCCCGCTAGTTAACCTAGATCGTGGAAGTGTCCGCTAGTTAACCTACATAGTCCAAGTGCCACTTAAGTAACCTAGATAGTCCAAGGACCCGCTAGTTGACCTACATAGTCCAAGTGCCCGCTAGGTAACCTAGATAATCCAAGTGTCCGATAGGGAACATTCATAGTCCAAGTGCCCGCTAGTTAACCTAGATAGTCCTAGAGCCCGTTAGTTAACCTAGATAGTCCAAGTGCCCAGTAGGGGACGTACTTAGTCCAAGTGCCCGTTAGCTAACCTAGATAGTCCAAGTGCCCTCTAGTTAACCTAGATCGTTCAAGTGCCCGCTAGTTAACCTACATAGTACAAGGGCCCGCTAGTTGACCTAGATAGTCCAAGTGCCCGCTAGTTAACCTAAGTAGTCCAAATGTCCCAGAGGGATCCTACATAGTCTAAGTGCCGCTAGGTAACCTGCATAGTCCAAATGCCCGTTCGTTAACCTAGATAGTCCAAGTGCCCGCTAGGTAACCTAGACTGTCCAAGTGCCCGCTAGGTTACCTATATAGTCCAAGTGCCTGTTCGTTAACCTAGATAGTCCAAGTGCCCGCTAGGAAACCTACATAGTCCAAGGGCCCTCTAGGTAACCTAGATAGTCCAAGTGCCCGCTAGGTAACCTAGAGTCCAAGTACTCGCTAGTTAACCTACATAGTCCATGTGCCTGCTAGGTAAACTAGATAGTCCAAGTGCCCGCTAAGGAAGCTACGTAGTCCAAGTGCACGCAGGTTAAACAAGATAGTCCAAGTGCCCGCTAGTTAACCTAGATAGTCCATGTGCCGCTAGGTAACCTACATAGTGCAAGTGTCCCCTAGTTAACCTACATAGTCCAAGTGCCCGCTAGTTAACATAGATAGTCCAAGTGCCGCTAGGGAACGTACATAGTCCAAGTGCCCGCCAGGTAACCTAGATAGTGCAAGTGCCCGGTAGTTAACCTACGTAGTCCAAGTGCCCGCTAGGTAACCTAGATAGTCCAAGGGCCCGCTAGTTAACCTACATAGTCCAAGTGCCTGGTGGTTAACTTACACAGTTCAAGTGTCCATAGGGAACATACATAGTCCAGGTGTCCGCTTGGGAACCTACATAGTCCAAGTGCCCGTTAGTTAACCTAGATAGTCCAAGTGCCCGCTAGGTAACCTAGATAATCAAACAGCCCGCTAGGTAACCTAGATAGTCCAAGGACCCGCTAGTTAACCTACATAGTCCAAGTGCCTGGTAGTTAACTTACATAGTTCAAGTGTCCGTAGGGAACATACATAGTCAAAGTGCCCGCTAGGGAACCTATATAGTCCAAGTGCCCGTTAGGTAACCGAGATAGTCCAAATGCCCGCTAGGGAACCCACATAGTCCAAGTGCCCGCTAGGGAACTTACATAGTCCAAGGGCCCGCTAGGGAACCTACATAGTCCAAGTGCCGGTTAGTTAACCTAGATAGTCCAAGTGCCCGCTAGGGAGCCTACATAGTCCAAATGCCCGCTAGGTAACCTAGATAGTCCAAGGGCCCGCTAGGTAACCTACATAGTCCTAGTGCCCCCTAGTTAACCTACATTCTCCAAGTGCCCGATAGTGAACCTACATAGTCCAAGTGCCCGTTAGTTAACCTAGATAGTCCAAGTGCCCGCTTGGTAACCTAGATAGTCCAACAGCCCGATTAGTAACCTACATACTCCAAGAACCCGCTAGGTAACATAGATAGTTCAAGTGCCAGCTAGGTAACCTAGATAGTCCAAGTGCCCGCTAGGTAACCTATATAGTCCAAGTGCCCGCTAGGTAACCTACTTAATCCAAGTGACCGCTAGTTAACCTATATCGTCCAAGTGCCCGCTAGTTAACCTAGATCGTCCAAATGCCCGCTAGTTAACCTACATAGTCAATGGGCCCGCTATTTTACCTACATAGTGCAAGAGCCCGCTAGTTAACCTAGATCGTGCAAGTGTCCGCTAGTTAACCTACATAGTCCAAGTGCCAGTTAGCTAACCTAGATAGTCCAAGGGCCCGCTAGTTGACCTACATAGTACAAGTGCCCGCTAGGTAACCTAGATAATCCATTTGCCCGCTAGGGAACATTCATAGTCCAAGTGCCAGCTAGGAAACCTAGTTAGTCCCAATGCCCTCTAGTTAACCTAGATAGTCTTAGTGCCCGTTAGTTAATCCAGATAGTGTATGTGCCCACTACGGGTCGTACTTAGTCCAAGTGCCCGTAGCTAACCTAGATAGTCCAAGTGCCCGCTAGTTAACATTGATCATCCAAGTGCCCTCTAGTTAACCTAGATCGTCCAAGTGCCCGCTCGTTAACCTACATAGTCCAAGGGCCCGCTCGTTGACCTACGTAGTCCAAGGTCCGCTAGTTAACCTAGATAGTCCAAGTGCTCGCTAGTTAACCTACATAGTACCTGGGCCCGCTAGTTGACCTAGATAGTCCAAGTGCCCTCTAGTTAACCTAGATAGTCCAAGTGGCCGCTAGGTAACCTAAGTAGTCCAAATGTCCCATAGGGATCCTACATAGTCCAAGTGCCCGCTAGGTAACCTACATAGTCCAAGAGCCCGTTCGTTAACCTAGATAGTCCAAGTGCCCGCTAGGTAACCTAGACTGTCGAAGTGACCGCTAGGTTACGTAGATAGTCCAAGTGCCCGCTAGGTAACCTACATAGTCCAAGTGCCCGCTATGTAACCTAGATAGTCAAAGTGCCCGTTAGGTAACCTAGATAGTCCAAGTGCCCTCTAGGTAACTTACATTGTCCAAGGTCCCGCTAGGTAACCTATATAGTCCAAGTGCCCGCTAGGTAACCTAGATAGTCCAAGGGCCCTCTAGGTAACTTACATAGTCCAAGTGCCCGCTAGGTAACCTATATAGTCCAAGTGCCCGCTAGGTAATCTAGATAGTCCAAGGGCCCGCTAGTTAACCTAGATAGTCCAATGCCCGCTAGTTAAACTACATACCAAGTGCCCGCTACGTAACCTAGATAGTCCAAGGGCACGCTAGTTAACCTACATAGTCCAAGTGCCCGCTAAGGAACCTACATAGTCCAAGTGCACGCTAGTTAACCTAGATAGTCCAAGTGCCCGCTAGTTAACCTAGATAGTCCAAGTGCCTGCTAGGTAACCTACATAGTGCAAGTGTCCGCTAGTTAACCTACATATTCCAAGTGCCCGCTAGTTAACATAGATAGTCCAAGTGCCCGCTAGGGAACATACATAGTCCAATTGCCCGCTAGTTAACCTACATAGTGCAAGAGCCCGCTAGTTAACCTAGATCGTGCAAGTGTCCGCTAGTTTACCTACATAGTCCAAGTGTCAGTTAGCTAACCTAGATAGTCCAAGGGCCCGCTAGTTGACCTACATAGTCCAAGTGCCCGATAGGTAACCTAGATAATCCAATTGCCCGCTAGGGAAAAATCATAGTCCAAGTGCCAGCTAGGCAACCTAGATAGTCCAAGTGGCCGCTAGTTAACCTAGATAGTCCTAGTGCCCGTTAGTTAATCTAGATAGTCCATGTGCCCACTAGGGGACGTACTTAATCCAAGTGCCCTTTAGCTAACCTAGATAGTCCAAGTGCCCGCTAGTTAACATTGATCATCCAAGTGCCCTCTAGTTAACCTAGATCGTCCAAGTGCATGCTAGTTAACCTAGATAGTCCAAGTGTCCTCTAGTTAACCTAGATCGTCCAAGTGCCCGCTAGTTAACCTACATAGTCAAAGGGTTCGCTAGTTGTCCTACGTAGTCCAAGGTCCGCTAGTTGACCTAGATAGTCCAAGTGCCTGCTAATTAACCTAGATTGTCCAAGTGCCCGATAGGTAACCTAAGTAGTCCAAATGTCCGATAGGGATCCTACATAGTCCAAGTGCCCGCTAGGTAACCTACATAGTCCTAGTGCCCGTTCGTTAACCTAAATAGTCCAAGTGCCCTCTAGGAAACCTAGACTGTCGAAGTGACCGCTAGGTAACCTAGATAGTCCAAGTGCCCGCTTGGTAACCTAAAGTCCAAGTGCTCGCTAGTTAACCTACACAGTCCAAGTGCCCGCTATGTAACCTAGGTAGTCCAAGTGCCCGCTATGTAACTTACATTGTCCAAGTTCCCGGTAGGTAACCTAGATAGTCCAAGTGCCCGTTACCTAACCTAGATAGTCCAAGTGCCCGGTAAGCAACCTACATAGTCCAAGTGCCCGTTCGTTAACCTAGAAGTCCAAGTGCCCGCTAGGTAACCTAGACAATCCAAGTGCCCGCTAGGTTACCTGCATATTCCAAGTGCCCGTTCGTTAACCTAGATAGTCCAAGTGCCCACTAGGTAACCTACATAGTCCAAGTGCCCGCTAGGTAACCTATATAGTCCAAGTGCCCGCTAGGTAACCTTGATAGTCCAAGGGCCCGCTATTTAACCTAGATAGACCAAGTGTCCTCTAGTTAACCTACATAGTACAAGTGCCCGCTAGTTAACCTACATACCAAGTTCCCGCTACGTAACCTAGATAGTCCAGGGCACGCTAGTTAAGCTACATCGTCCAAGTGCCCGCTAAGGAACCTACATAGTCCAAGTGCATGCTAGTTAACCTAGATAGTCCAAGTGCCCGCTAATTAACCTAGATAGTCCAAGTGCCTGCTAGGTAACCTACATAGTGCAAGTGTCCGTTAGTTAACTTACATATTCCAAGTGCCCGCTAGTTAACATAGATAGTCCAAGTGCCCGCTAGGGAACGTACATAGTCCAAGTGCCCGCTAGGTAACCTAGATAGTGCAAGTGTCCGCTAGTTAACCTAGATAGTTCAAGTACCCGCTAGGTAACCTAGATCGTCCAAGGATCCCCTAGTTAGCCTACATAGTCCAAGTGCCCGCTAGGTAACCTAGATAATCCAAGTGCCCGTTCGTTCACCTAGATAGTCCAAGTGCCCTTTAGGGAACCTAGATAGTCCAAGGGCCCGCTAGTAAACCTACATAGTCCATGGGCCCACTAGTTAACCTACATAGTGCAAGTGTCCGCTAGTTAACCTACATAATCTAAGTGCCCGTTAGCTAACCTAGGTAGTCCAAGGGCCCGCGAGTTGACCTACATAGTCCAAGTGCCAGCTCGGTATCCTAGATAGTACAAGTGCCCGCTAGGTAACCTAGACAGTCCAAGTGCCCGCTAGTTAACCTACATAGTCCAAGTGCCCGATAGGTAACCTAGATAATCCAATTTCCCGCTAGGGAACATTCATAGTCCAAGTGCCAGCTAGGTAACCTAGATAGTCCAAGTGGACGCTAGTTAACCTAGATAGTCCTAGTGCCCGTTAGTTAATCTAGATAGTCCATGTGCCCACTAGGGGACGTACTTAGTCCAAGTGCCCTTTAGCTAACCTAGATAGTCCAAGTGCCCTTTAGCTAACCTAGATAGTCCAAGTGCCCGCTAGTTAACATTGATCATCCAAGTGCCCGCTAGTTAACCTACATAGTCCAAGGGTTCGCTAGTTGTCCTACGTAGTCCAAGGTCCGCTAGTTGACCTAGATAGTCCAAGTGCCTGCTAGTTATCCTAGATTGTCCAAGTGCCCGATAGGTAACCTAAGTAGTCCAAATGTCCGATAGGGATCCTACATAGTCCAAGTGCCCGCTAGGTAACCTACATAGTCCTAGTGCCCGTTCGTTAACCTAGATAGTCCAAGTGCCCTCTAGGAAACCTAGACTGTCCAAGTGCCCGCTATGTAACCTAGATAGTCCAATTCCCCCTTGGTAACCTAGAGTCCAAGTGCTCGCTAGTTAACCTACATAGTCCAAGTGCCCGCTATGTAACCTAGATAGTCAAAGTGCCCGTTAGGTAACCTAGGTAGTCCAAGTGCCCGCTAGGTAACTTACATTGTCCAAGTTCCCGGTAGGTAACCTAGATAGTCCAAGTGCCCGTTACCTAACCTAGATAGTCCAAGTGCCCGGTAAGCAACCTACATAGTCCAAGTGCCCGTTCGTTAACCTAGAAGTCCAAGTGCCCGCTAGGTAACCTAGACAGTCCAAGTGCCCGCTAGGTTACCTGCATATTCCAAGTGCCCGTTCGTTAACCGAGATAGTCCAAGTGCCCACTAGGTAACCTACATAGTCGAAGTGCCCGCTAGGTAACTTATATAGTCCAAGTGCCCGCTAGGTAACCTAGATAGTCCAAGGGCCCGGTAGTTAACCTAGATAGTCCAAGTGTCCTCTAGTTAACCTACATAGTACAAGTGCCCGCTAGTTAACCTACATACCAAGTTCCCGCTACGTAACCTAGATAGTCCAGGGCACGCTAGTTAAGCTACATCGTCCAAGTGCCCGCTAAGGAACCTACATACTCCAAGTGCACGCTAGTTAACCTAGATAGTCCAAGTGCCCGCTAATTAACCTAGACAGTCCAAGTGCCTGCTAGGTTATCTACATAGTGCAAGTGTCCGCTAGTTAACCTACATATTCCAAGTGCCCGCTAGTTAACATAGATAGTCCAAGTGCCCGCTAGGGAACGTACATAGTCCAAGTGCCCGCTAGGTAACCTAGATAGTGCAAGTGTCCGCTAGTTAACCTAGATAGTTCAAGTACCCGCTAGGTAACCTAGATCGTCCAAGGGCCCCCTAGTTAGCCTACATAGTCCAAGTGCCCGCTAGGTAACCTAGATAATCCAAGTGCCCGTTCGTTCACCTGGATAGTCCAAGTGCCCTTTAGGGAACCTAGATAGTCCAAGGGCCCGCTAGTAAACCTACATAGTCCATGGGCCCACTAGTTAACCTACATAGTGCAAGTGTCCGCTAGTTAACCTACATATTCCAAGTGCCCGCTAGTTAACCTACATAATCTAAGTGCTCGTTAGCTAACCTAGGTAGTCCAAGGGCCCGCGAGTTGACCTACATAGTCCAAGTGCCAGCTCGGTATCCTAGATAGTACAATTGCCCGCTAGGGAACCTAGATAGTCCAAATGCCTGTTAGCTAACATAGATAGTCCAATTGGCGGCTAGGTAACCTACATAGTCCAAGTGCCCGTTCGTTAACCTAGATAATCCAAATGCCCGCTAGGTAACCTAGACAGTCCAAGTGCCCGCTAGTTAACCTACATAGTCCAAGTGCCCGATAGGGAACCTACATAATCCAAGTTCCCGCTAGGGAACCTACATAGTCCAAGTGCCCGCTAGGCAACCTACACCGTCCAAGTTCCTGTGAGTTAACCTAGATAGTCAAAGTGCCTGCTAGGTAACCTAGATATTCCAAGTGCTCGCTAGGTAACCTACATAGTCCAAGTGCCCGCTTGGTAACCTAAATAGTCCAAATGCCCGCTAGGGAAACTACATAGTCCAAGTGCCCGCTAGTTAACCTAGATAGTCCAAGTGCCTGCTAGTAAACCTACATAATCCATGGGCCCGTTAGTTAACCTATATAGTGCAAGGGCCCGCTAGTTAACTTAGACAGTCCAAGTGCCCGCTAGGAATCCTTCATAATCCAAGTACCTGCTAGGTAACCTAGATAGTCCAGGTGCCCTCTAGTTAACCTAGATAGTCCTAGTGCCCGTTAGTTAACCTAGATAGTCCAAGTGCCCACTAGGGGACGTACATAGTCCAAGTGCCCGCTAGGGATCCTTCATAATCCAAGTGCCTGCTAGGTAACCTAGATAGTCAAAGTGCCCGCTAGTTAACCTAGATAATCCTAGTGCCCGTTAGTTAACCTAGATAGTCAAAGTGCCCACTAGGTAACCTAGATAGTCCAAGTGTGCGCTAGGGTATGTACATAGCCCAAGTGCCTGCTAGGAAACCTAGATTGTGCAAGTGCCCACTAGTTAACCTACATAGTCCAAGGTCCGCTACTTAACCTAGATAGTCCAAGTGCCCGCTAGTTAACCTACATAGTACAAGGGCCCGCTAGTTGACCTAGATAGTCCAAGTGCCTGCTAGTTAACCAAGATAGTCAAAGTGCCCGTTAGTTAACCTAAGTAGTACAAATGTCCTATAGTGATCCTACATAGTCCAAGTGCCAGCTCGGTATCCTAGATAGTACAAGTGCCCGCTAGGTAACCTAGATATTCCAAGTGCCTGCTAGTTAACCTAGATAATCCTAGTGGCCGTTAGTTACCCTAGATAGTCCAAGTGCCCACTAGGGAACGTACATAGTCCAAGTGCCCGCTAGATAACCTAGATAGTCCCAGTGCACGCTAGGGTATGTACATAGTCCAAGTGCCTGCTAGGAAACCTAGATAATCCAAGTGCCCGCTAGGGATCCTTCATAATCCAAGTGCCTGCTATGTAACCTAGATATTCCAAGTGCCTGCTAGTTAACCTAGATAGTCCTGGTGCCCTTTAGTTAACCTAGATAGTCCAAGTGCCCACTAGGTAACCTAGATAGTACAAGTGCGCGCTGGGGTATGTACATAGTCCAAGGGCCTGCTAGTTAACCTTCATAGTCCAAGTGCCCTCTAGGTAACCTACACTGTCCAAGTGCCCGCTAAAGAACATACATAGTCCAAATGCCCGCTGGGAACCTACGTAGACCAAGTGCCCGCTACGGAATCTACATGGTCCAAGGGCCCGCTAGTTAACGTATATAGTCCAAGTGCCGCTAGTTAATCTACATAGTCCAACGGCCCGCTAGTTAACCTACATAGTCCAAGTGCCCGCTAGTTAACCTAGATAGTCCTGGTGCCCGTTAGTTAACCTAGATAGTCCAAGTGCCCACTAGGTAACCTAGATAGTCCATTTGCGCGCTGGGGTATGTACATAGTCCAAGGGCCTGCTAGTTAACCTTCATAGTCTAAGTGCCCGCTAGGTAACCTACATAGTACAAGTGTCCGCTAGTTAACCTACATAGTCCAAGTGCTCGCTAGTTAACTTACATAGTTCAAGTGTCCGTAGGGTACATACATAGTCGAAGTTCCCGCTAGGGAACATACATAGTCCAAATGCCCGCTAGGGAACCTACGTAGTCCAAGTGCCCGCTAGGGAATCTACATAGTCCAAGGGCCCGCTAGTTAACGTAGATAGTCCAAGTGCCGCTATTCATCTACATGGTCCAAGGGCCCGCTAGTTAACCTACATAGTCCAAGTACCCGCTAGTTGACCTAGATCGTCCAAGTGTCCGCTAGTTAACCTACATAGTCCAAGTGCTAGTTAGGGAACCTAGATAGTCCAAGTGCCCGCTCTGGAACATACATAGTCCAAGTGCCCGCTAGGGAATCTACATAGTCCAAGGGCCCGCTAGTTAACGTAGATAGTCCAAGTGCAGCTAGTTAATCTACATAGTCCAAGTGCCCTCTAGGTAACCTACACTGTCCAAGTGCCCGCTAAAGAACATACATAGTCCAAATGCCCGCTGGGAACCTACGTAGACCAAGTGCCCGCTACGGAATCTACATGGTCCAAGGGCCCGCTAGTTAACGTATATAGTCCAAGTGCCGCTAGTTAATCTACATAGTCCAACGGCCCGCTAGTTAACCTACATAGTCCAAGTGCCCGCTAGTTAACCTAGATAGTCCTGGTGCCCGTTAGTTAACCTAGATAGTCCAAGTGCCCACTAGGTAACCTAGATAGTCCATTTGCGCGCTGGGGTATGTACATAGTCCAAGGGCCTGCTAGTTAACCTTCATAGTCTAAGTGCCCGCTAGGTAACCTACATAGTACAAGTGTCCGCTAGTTAACCTACATAGTCCAAGTGCTCGCTAGTTAACTTACATAGTTCAAGTGTCCGTAGGGTACATACATAGTCGAAGTTCCCGCTAGGGAACATACATAGTCCAAATGCCCGCTAGGGAACCTACGTAGTCCAAGTGCCCGCTAGGGAATCTACATAGTCCAAGGGCCCGCTAGTTAACGTAGATAGTCCAAGTGCCGCTATTCATCTACATGGTCCAAGGGCCCGCTAGTTAACCTACATAGTCCAAGTACCCGCTAGTTGACCTAGATCGTCCAAGTGTCCGCTAGTTAACCTACATAGTCCAAGTGCTAGTTAGGGAACCTAGATAGTCCAAGTGCCCGCTCTGGAACATACATAGTCCAAGTGCCCGCTAGGGAATCTACATAGTCCAAGGGCCCGCTAGTTAACGTAGATAGTCCAAGTGCAGCTAGTTAATCTACATAGTCCAAGGGCCTGTTAGTTAGCCTACATAGTCCAAGTACCCGCTAGTTAACCTAGATCATCCAAGTGCCCGCTCGTTAACCTACGTAGTCCAAGTGCCCGCTACGGAATCTACATGGTCCAAGGGCCCGCTAGTTAACGTATATAGTCCAAGTGCCGCTAGTTAATCTACATAGTCCAACGGCCCGCTAGTTAACCTACATAGTCCAAGTGCCCGCTAGTTAACCTAGATAGTCCTGGTGCCCGTTAGTTAACCTAGATAGTCCAAGTGCCCACTAGGTAACCTAGATAGTCCATTTGCGCGCTGGGGTATGTACATAGTCCAAGGGCCTGCTAGTTAACCTTCATAGTCTAAGTGCCCGCTAGGTAACCTACATAGTACAAGTGTCCGCTAGTTAACCTACATAGTCCAAGTGCTCGCTAGTTAACTTACATAGTTCAAGTGTCCGTAGGGTACATACATAGTCGAAGTTCCCGCTAGGGAACATACATAGTCCAAATGCCCGCTAGGGAACCTACGTAGTCCAAGTGCCCGCTAGGGAATCTACATAGTCCAAGGGCCCGCTAGTTAACGTAGATAGTCCAAGTGCCGCTATTCATCTACATGGTCCAAGGGCCCGCTAGTTAACCTACATAGTCCAAGTACCCGCTAGTTGACCTAGATCGTCCAAGTGTCCGCTAGTTAACCTACATAGTCCAAGTGCTAGTTAGGGAACCTAGATAGTCCAAGTGCCCGCTCTGGAACATACATAGTCCAAGTGCCCGCTAGGGAATCTACATAGTCCAAGGGCCCGCTAGTTAACGTAGATAGTCCAAGTGCAGCTAGTTAATCTACATAGTCCAAGGGCCTGTTAGTTAGCCTACATAGTCCAAGTACCCGCTAGTTAACCTAGATCATCCAAGTGCCCGCTCGTTAACCTACATAGTCCAAGGGCCCGCTAGTTAACCTATATAGTCCAAGGGCCCGGTAGTTAACCTAAATCGTCCAAGGGCCCGCTAGTTAACCTAGATAGTCCAAGTGCCCGCTAGGTAACCTAGACAGTTCAAGTGAACACTAGGTTACCTACATAGTCCAAGTGCCTGTTCGTTAACCTACATAATCCACGTGCCCGCTAGGTAACCTATATAGTCCAAATGCCCGCTAGGGACCCTAATAGTCCAAGTGCCCGCTAGGTAACATATATAGTCCAAGTGCCCGCTAGGTAACATATATAGTCCAAGTGCCCGCTAGGTAACCTACATACCAAGTTCCCGCTACGTGACCTAGATAGTCCAGGGCACGCTAGTTAACCTACATCGTCCAAGTGCCCGCTAAGGAACCTACATAGTCCAAGTGCACGCTAGTTAACCTAGATAGTCCATGTGCCCGCTATTTAACCTAGATAGTCCAAGTGCCTGCTAGGTAACCTACATAGTGCAAGTGTTCGCTAGTTAAACTACATATTCCAAGTGCCCGCTAGTTAACATAGATAGTCCAAGTGCCCGCTAGGGAACGTACATAGTCCAAGTGCCCGCTAGGTAACCTAGATAGTGCAAGTGTCCGCTAGTTAACCTAGATAGTTCTAAGTACCCGCTAGGTAACCTAGATCGTCCAAGGGCCCCCTAGTTAGCCTACATAGTCCATGTGTCCGCTAGGTAACCTAGATAGTCCAAGTGCCCGTTCGGTCACCTAGATAGTCCAAGTGCCCTTTAGGGAACCTAGATAGTCCAAGGGCCCGCTAGTAAACCTACATAGACCATGGGCCCACTAGTTAACCTACATCGTGCAAGTGTCCGCTAGTTAATCTACATATTCCAAGGGCCTGCTAGTTAACCTATATAATCTAAGTGCCTGTTAGCTAACCTAGGTAGTCCAAGGGCCCGCGAGTTGACCTACATAGTCCAAGTGCCAGCTAGGTATCCTAGATAGTCCAAGTGCCCGCTAGTTAACCTACATACCAAGTGCCCGCTACGTAACCTAGATAGTCCAAGGGCACGCTAGTTAACCTACATAGTCCAAGTGCCCGCTAAGGAACCTAGATAGTCCAAGTGCCCGCTAGTTAACCTAGATAGTCCAAGTGCCCGCTAGTTAACCTAGATAGTCCAAGTGCCTGCTAGGTAACCTACATAGTGCAAGTGTCCGCTAGTTAACCTACATATTCCAAGTGCCCGCTAGTTAACATAGATAGTCCAAGTGCCCGCTAGGGAACGTACATAGTCCAAGTGTCCGCTAGTTAACCTACATAGTCCATGGGCCCGCTAGTTAACCTACATAGTGCAAGAGCCCGCTAGTTAACCTAGATCGTGCAAGTGTCCGCTAGTTTACCTACATAGTCCAAGTGTCAGTTAGCTAACCTAGATAGTCCAAGGGCCCGCTAGTTGACCTACATAGTCCAAGTGCCCGTTAGGTAACCTAGATAATCCAATTGCCCGCTAGGGAACATTTATAGTCCAAGTGCCAGCTAGGTAACCTAGATAGTCCAAGTGGCCGCTAGTTAACCTAGATAGTCCTAGTGCCCGTTAGTTAATCTAGATAGTCCATGTGCCCACTAGGGGACGTACTTAGTCCAAGTGCCCTTTAGCTAACCTAGATAGTCCAAGTGCCCACTAGTTAACATTGATCATCCAAGTGCCCGCTAGTTAACCTACATACCAAGTGCCCGCTACGTAACCTAGATAGTCCAAGGGCACGCTAGTTAACCTACATAGTCCAAGTGCCCGCTAAGGAACCTAGATAGTCCAAGTGTCCGCTAGTTAACCTACATATTCCAAGTGCCCGCTAGTTAACATAGATAGTCCAAGTGCCCGCTAGGGAACGTACATAGTCCAAGTGTCCGCTAGTTAACCTACATAGTCCATGGGCCCGCTAGTTAACCTACATAGTGCAAGAGCCCGCTAGTTAACCTAGATCGTGCAAGTGTCCGCTAGTTTACCTACATAGTCCAAGTGTCAGTTAGCTAACCTAGATAGTCCAAGGGCCCGCTAGTTGACCTACATAGTCCAAGTGCCCGTTAGGTAACCTAGATAATCCAATTGCCCGCTAGGGAACATTTATAGTCCAAGTGCCAGCTAGGTAACCTAGATAGTCCAAGTGGCCGCTAGTTAACCTAGATAGTCCTAGTGCCCGTTAGTTAATCTAGATAGTCCATGTGCCCACTAGGGGACGTACTTAGTCCAAGTGCCCTTTAGCTAACCTAGATAGTCCAAGTGCCCACTAGTTAACATTGATCATCCAAGTGCCCGCTAGTTAACCTAGATAGTCCAAGTGCATGCTAGTTAACCTAGATAGTCCAAGTGTCCTCTAGTTAACCTAGATCGTCCAAGTGCCCGCTAGTTAACCTACATAGTCCAAGGGTTCGCTGGTTGTCCTACGTAGTCCAAGGTCCGCTAGTTGACCTAGATAGTCCAAGTGCCTGCTAGTTAACCTAGATTGTCCAAGTGCCCGCTAGGTAACCTAAGTAGTCCAAATGTCCGATAGGGATCCTACATAGTCCAAGTGCACGCTAGGTAACCTACGTAGTCCTAGTGCCCGTTCGTTAACCTAGATAGTCCAAGTGCCCTCTAGGAAACCTAGACTGTCGAAGTGACCGCTAGGTAACCTAGATAGTCCAAGTGCCCGCTTGGTAACCTAGAGTCCAAGTGCTCGCTAGTTAACCTACACAGTCCAAATGCCCGCTATGTAACCTAGATAGTCAAAGTGCCCGTTAGGTAACCTAGGTAGTCCAAGTGCCCGCTAGGTAACTTACATTGTCCATGTTCCCGGTAGGTAACCTAGATAGTCCAAGTGCCCGTTACCTAACCTAGATAGTCCAAGTGCCCGGTAAGCAACCTACATAGTCCAAGTGCCCGTTCGTTAACCTAGAAGTCCAAGTGCCCGCTAGGTAACCTAGACAGTCCAAGTGCCCGCTAGGTTACCTGCATATTCCAAGTGCCCGTTCGTTAACCGAGATAGTCCAAGTGCCCACTAGGTAACCTACATAGTCCAAGTGCCCGCTAGGTAACCTATATAGTCCAAGTGCCCGCTAGGTAACCTAGATAGTTCAAGGGCCCGCTAGTTAACCTAGATAGACCAAGTGTCCTCTAGTTAACCAACATAGTCCAAGTGCCCGCTAGTTAACCTACATACCAAGTTCCCGCTACGTAACCTAGATAGTCCAGGGCACGCTAGTTAAGCTACATCGTCCAAGTGCCGGCTAAGGAACCTACATAGTCCAAGTGCATGCTAGTTAACCTAGATAGTCCAAGTGCCCGCTAATTAACCTAGATAGTCCAAGTGCCTGCTAGGTAACCTACATAGTGCAAGTGTCCGCTAGTTAACCTACATATTCCAAGTGCCCGCTAGTTAACATAGATAGTCCAAGTGCCCGCTAGGGAACGTACATAGTCCAAGTGCCCGCTAGGTAACCTAGATAGTGCAAGTGTCCGCTAGTTAACCTAGATAGTTCAAGTACCCGCTAGGTAACCTAGATCGTCCAAGGATCCCCTAGTTAGCCTACATAGTCCAAGTGCCCGCTAGGTAACCTAGATAATCCAAGTGCCCGTTCGTTCACCTAGATAGTCCAAGTGCCCTTTAGGGAACCTAGATAGTCCAAGGGCCCGCTAGTAAACCTACATAGTCCATGGGCCCACTAGTTAACCTACATAGTGCAAGTGTCCGCTAGTTAACCTACATATTCCAAGTGCCCGCTAGTTAACCTATATAATCTAAGTGCCCGTTAGCTAACCTAGGTAGTCCAAGGGCCCGCGAGTTGACCTACATAGTCCAAGTGCCAGCTCGGTATCCTAGATAGTACAAGTGCCTGCTAGGGAACCTAGATAGTCCAAGTGCCTGTTAGCTGACATAGATAGTCCAATTGGCGGCTAGGTAACCTACATACTCCAAGTGCCCGTTCGTTAACCTAGATAATCCAAATGCCCGCTAGGTAACCTAGACAGTCCAAGTGCCCGCTAATTATCCTACATAGTCCAAGTGCCCGATAGGGAACCTACATAATCCAAGTTCCCGCTAGGGAACCTACATAGTCCAAGTGCCCGCTAGGCAACCTACACAGTCCAAGTGCCCGTGAGTTAACCTAGATAGTCAAAGTGCCTGCTAGGTAACCTAGATAGTCCATGTGCTCGCTAGGTAACCTACATAGTCCAAGTGCCCGCTTGGTAACCTAAATAGTCCAAATGCCCGCTAGGGAAACTACATAGTCCAAGTGCCCGCTAGTTAACCTAGATAGTCCAAGTGCCTGCTAGTAAACCTACATAATCCATGGGCCCGTTAGTTAACCTACATAGTGCAAGGGCCCGCTAGTTAACCTAGATCATGCAAGTGTCCGCTAGTTAACCTACATAGTCCAAGTGCCCGCTAGTTAACCTAGATAGTCCAAGTGCCCGCTAGGGATCCTTCATAATCCAAGTACCTGCTAGGTAACCTAGATAGTTCAAGTGCCCGCTAGTTAATATAGATAGTCCAAGTTCCCCCTAGGGAACGTACATAGTCCAAGTGCCCGCTAGTTAACCTACATAGTCAATTGGCCCGCTAGTTAACCTACATAGTGCAAGAGCCCGCTAGTTAACCTAGATCATGCAAGTGTCCGCTAGTTAACCTACATTGTCCAAGTGTCCGTTAGCTAACCTAGATAGTCCAAGGGCCCGCTAGTTGACCTACATAGTCCAAGTGCCCGATAGGTAACCTAGATAATCCAATTGCCCGCTAGGGAACATTCATAGTCCAAGTGCCAGCTAGGTAACCTAGATAGTCCAAGTGGCCGCTAGTTAACCTAGATAGTCCTAGTGCCCGTTAGTTAATCTAGATAGTCCATGTGCCCACTAGGGGACGTACTTAGTCCAAGTGCCCTTTAGCTAACCTAGATAGTCCAAGTGCCCGCTAGTTAACCTATATAGTCCAAGGGTTCGCTAGTTGTCCTACGTAGTCCAAGGTCCGCTAGTTGACCTAGATAGTCCACGTGCCTGCTAGTTATCCTAGATTGTCCAAGTGCCCGCTAGGTAACCTAAGTAGTCCAAATGTCCGATAGGGATCCTACATAGTCCAAGTGCCCGCTAGGTAACCTACATAGTCCTAGTGCCCGTTCGTTAACCTAGATAGTCCAAGTGCCCTCTAGGAAACCTAGACTGTCCAAGTGCCCGCTATGTAACCTAGATAATCCAAGCGCCCGCTTGGTAACCTAGAGTCCAAGTGCTCGCTAGTTAACCTACATAGTCCAAGTGCCCGCTATGTAACCTAGATAGTCAAAGTGCCCGTTAGGTAACCTAGGTAGTCCAAGTGCCCGCTAGGTAACTTACATTGTCCAAGTTCCCGGTAAGTAACCTAGATAGTCCAAGTGCCCGTTACCTAACCTAGATAGTCCAAGTGCCCGGTAAGCAACCTACATAGTCCAAGTGCCCGTTTGTTAACCTAGAAGTCCAAGTGCCCGCTAGGTAACCTAGACAGTCCAAGTGCCCGCTAGGTTACCTGCATATTCCAAGTGCCCGTTCGTTAACCTAGATAGTCCAAGTGCCCACTAGGTAACCTACATAGTCCAAGTGCCCGCTAGGTAACCTAGATAGTGCAAGTGTCCGCTAGTTAACCTAGATAGTTCAAGTACCCGCTAGGTAACCTAGATCGTCCAAGGAACCCCTAGTTAGCCTACATAGACCAAGTGCCCGCTAGGTAACCTAGATAATCCAAGTGCCCGTTCGTTCACCTAGATAGTCCAAGTGCCCTTTAGGGAACCTAGATAGTCCAAGGGCCCGCTAGTAAACCTACATAGTCCATGGGCCCATTAGTTAACTTACATAGTGCAAGTGTCCGCTAGTTAACCTACATATTCCAAGTGCCCGCTAGTTAACCTACATAATCTAAGTGCTCGTTAGCTAACCTAGGTAGTCCAAGGGCCCGCGGGTTGACCTACATAGTCCAAGTGCCAGCTCGGTATCCTAGATAGTACAAGTGCCCGCTAGGGAACCTAGATAGTCCAAATGCCTGTTAGCTAACATAGATAGTCCAAGTGGCGGCTAGGTAACCTACATAGTCCAAGTGCCCGTTCGTTAACTTAGATAATCCAAATGCCCGCTAGGTAACCTAGACAGTCCAAGTGCCCGCTAGTTAACCTACATAGTCCAAGTGCCCGATAGGGAACCTATATAATCCAAGTTCCTGCTAGGGAACCTACATAGTCCAAGTGGCCGCTAGGCAACCTACACAGTCCAAGTGCCTGTGAGTTAACCTAGATAGTCAAAGTGCCTGCTAGGTAACCTAGATAGTCCAAGTGCTCGCTAGGTAACCTACAGAGTCCAAGTGCCCGCTTGGTAACCGAAATAGTCCAAATGCCCGCTAGGGAAACTACATAGTCCAAGTGCCCGCTAGTTAACCTAGATAGTCCAAGTGCCTGCTAGTAAACCTACATAATCCATGGGCCCGTTAGTTAACCTATATAGTGCAAGGGCCCGCTAGTTAACCTAGATAGTCCAAGTGCCCACTAGGGATCCTTCATAATCCATGTACCTGCTAGGTAACCTAGATAGTCCAAGTGCCCGCTAGTTAACCTAGATAGTCCTAGTGCTCGTTAGTTAACCTAGATAGTCCAAGTGCCCACTAGGGGACGTACATAGTCCAAGTGCCCGCTAGGGATCCTTCATAATCCAAGTGCCTGCTAGGTAACCTAGATAGTCAAAGTGCCCGCTAGTTAACCTAGATAGTCCTAGTGCCCGTTAGTTAACCTAGATAGTCAAAGTGCCCACTAGGTAACCTAGATAGTCCAAGTGTGCGCTAGGGTATGTACATAGCCCAAGTGCCTGCTAGGAAACCTAGATTGTCCAAGTGCCCACTAGTTAACCTCTATAGTCCAAGGTCCGCTAGTTAACCTAGATAATCCAAGTGCCCGCTAGTTAACCTACATAGTACAAGGGCCCGCTAGTTGACCTAGATAGTCCAAGTGCCTGCTAGTTAACCTAGATAGTCAAAGTGCCCGTTAGTTAACCTAAGTAGTACAAATGTCCGATAGTGATCCTACATAGTCCAAGTGCCCGCTAGGGAACCTACATAGTCCAAGTGCCCATTCGTTAACCTAGATAGTCAAAAAGCCCGCTAGGTAACCTAGACAGTCCAAGTGCCCGCAAGGTTACCTACATAGTCCAAGGGCCCGCTAGGTAACCTAGATAGTCCAAGTGCCCTCTAGGTAACCTAGATAGTCCAAGAGACGGCTAGTTAACCTACATAGTCCAAGTGTCCGCTAGTTAACCTACATAGTCAAAGTGCCCTCTAGTTAACCTAGATAGTCCAAGTGCCTGCTAGGGATCCTTCATAATCCAAGTGCCTGCTAGGTAACCTAGATATTCCAAGTGCCCGCTAGTTAACCTAGATAGTCCTAGTGGCCGTTAGTTACCCTAGATTGTCCAAGTGCCCACTAGGGAACGTACATAGTCCAAGTGCCCGCTAGATAACCTAGATAGTCCCAGTGCCCGCTAGGTAACCTACATAGTCCAAGTGCCCGCTAAAGAACATACATAGTCCAAATGCCCGCTAGGGACCTACGTAGTCCAAGTGCCCGCTAGGGAATCTACATAGTCCAAGGGCCCGCTACTTAACGTATATAGTCCAAGTGCCGCTAGTTAATCTACATAGTCCAAGTGCCCGCTAGTTAACCTAGATAGTCCTGGTGCCCGTTAGTTAACCTAGATAGTCCAAGGGCCCACTAGGTAACCTAGATAGTCCATTTGCGCCCTGGGGTATGTACATAGTCCAAGGGCCTGTTAGTTAATCTTCATAGTCCAAGTGCCCGCTAGGTAACCTACATAGTACAAGTGTCCGCTAGTTAACCTACATAGTCCAAGTGCCCGCTAGTTAACTTACATAGTTCAAGTGTCCGTAGGGTACATACATAGTCGAAGTTCCCGCTAGGGAACATACATAGTCCAAATGCCCGCTAGGGAACCTACGTAGTCCAAGTGCCCGCTAGGGAATCTACATAGTCCAAGGGCCCGCTAGTTAACGTAGATAGTCCAAGTGCCGCTATTAATCTACATAGTCCAAGGGCCCGCTAGTTAACCTACATAGTCCAAGTACCCGCTAGTTGACCTAGATCGTCCAAGTGTCCGCTAGTTAACCTACATAGTCCAAGTGCTAGTTAGGGAACCTAGATAGTCCAAGTGCCCGCTCTGGAACATACATAGTCCAAGTGCCCGCTAGGGAATCTACATAGTCCAAGGGCCCGCTAGTTAACGTAGATAGTCCAAGTGCCGCTAGTTAATCTACATAGTCCAAGGGCCTGTTAGTTAGCCTACATAGTCCAAGTACCCGCTAGTTAACCTAGATCATCCAAGTGCCCGCTCGTTAACCTACATAGTCCAAGGGCCCGCTAGTTAACCTATATAGTCCAAGGGCCCGGTAGTTAACCTAAATCGTCCAAGGGCCCGCTAGTTAACCTAGATAGTCCAAGTGCCCGCTTGTTAACCTACATAGTCTAAGTGCCCGCTAGGTAACCTAGACAGTTCAAGTGAACACTAGGTTACCTACATAGTCCAAGTGCCTGTTCGTTAACCTACATAGTCCACGTGCTCGCTAGGTAACCTATATAGTCCAAATGCCCGCTAGGGACCCTAATAGTCCAAGTGCCCGCTAGGTAACCTATATAGTCCAAGTGCCCGCTAGGTAACCTACATACCAAGTTCCTGCTACGTAACCTAGATAGTCCAGGGCACACTAGTTAACCTACATCGTCCAAGTGCCCGCTAAGGAACCTACATAATCCAAGTGCACGCTAGTTAACCTAGATAGTCCAAGTGACCGCTTGTTAACCTAGATAGTCCAAGTGCCTGCTAGGTAACCTACATAGTGCAAGTGTCCGCTAGTTAACCTACATATTCCAAGGGCCCGCTAGTTAACCTAGATAGTCCAAGTGTCCTCTAGTTAACCTACATAGTCCAAGTGCCCGCTAGTTAACCTACATACCAAGTTCCCGCTACGTAACCTAGATAGTCCAGGGCACGCTAGTTAACCTACATCGTCCAAGTGCCCGCTAAGGAACCTACATAGTCCAAGTGCACGCTAGTTAACCTAGATAGTCCAAGTGCCCGCTAGTTAACCTAGATAGTCCAAGTGCCTGCTAGGTAACCTACATAGCGCAAGTGTCCTTTAGTTAACCTACATATTCCTAGTGCCCGCTAGTTAACATAGCTAGTCCAAGTGCCCGCTAGGGAACGTACATAGTCCAAGTGCCCGCTAGGTAACCTAGATAGTGCAAGTGTCCGCTAGTTAACCTAGATAGTTCTAAGTACCCGCTAGATAACCTAGATCGTCCAAGGGCCCCCTAGTTAGCCTACATAGTCCAAGTGTCCGCAAGGTAACCTAGATAGTCCAAGTGCCCGTTCGGTCACCTAGATAGTCCAAGTGCCCTTTAGGGAACCTAGATAGTCCAAGGGCCCGCTAGTAAACCTACATAGTCCATGGGCCCACTAGTTAACCTACATCGTGCAAGTGTCCGCTAGTTAACCTACATATTCCAAGGGCCCGCTAGTTAACCTATATAATCTAAGTGCCTGTTAGCTAACCTAGGTAGTCCAAGGGCCCGCGAGTTGACCTACATAGTCCAAGTGCCAGCTAGGTATCCTAGATAGTACAAGTGCCCGCTAGGCAACCTACGCAGTCCAAGTGCCCGTTAGTTAACCTAGATAGTCAAAGTGCCTGCTAGGTAACCCAGATAGTCCAAGTGCTCGCTAGGTAACCTACATAGTCCAAGTGCCCGCTTGGTAACCTAAATAGTCCAAATGCCCGCTAGGGAAACTACATAGTCCAAGTGCCCGCTAATTAACCTAGATAGTCCAAGTGCCTGCTAGTAAACCTACATAATCCATGGGCCCGTTAGTTAACCTACATAGTGCAATGGCCCGCTAGTTAACCTAGATTGTGCAAGTGTCCCCTAGTTAACCTACATAGTCCAAGTGCCCGCTAGGTAACCTAGATAGTCCAAGTGCCCGCTAATTAACCTAAGTAGTCCAAGTGCCCGATAGGGAACCAACATAATCCAAGTGCCCGCTAGGGAACCTACATAGTCCAAGTGCCAGTTAGGTAACCTAGATAGTCCATATGCCCGCCAGGAAACCCACATAGTCCATGTGCCCGCTAGGGAACTTACATAGTCCAAGGTCCCGTTAGGGAGCCTACATAGTCCAAGTGCCCGTTAATTAACCTAGATTGTCCAAATGCCCGCTAGGTAACCTAGATAATCCAACAGCCGGCTAGGTAACCTACATACTCCAAGACTCCGCTAGGCAACGTAGATAGTTCAAGTGCCAGCTAGGTAACCTAGATAGTCCATGTGCCCTCTAGTTAACCTTGATCGTCCAAGTGCCCGCTAGTTAACCTACATAGTCCAAGGTCTGCTAGTTAACCTAGATAGTCCAAGTGCTCGCTAGTTAACCTACATAGTACAAGGGCCCGCTAAGGAACATATATAGTCCAAATGCCCGCTAGGGAACCTACGTAGTCCAAGTGCCCGCTAGGGAATCTACATAGTCCAAGGGCCCGCTTGTTAACGTAGATAGTCCATGTGCCGCTAGTTAATCTACATAGTCCAACGGCCCGCTAGTTAACCTATATAGTCCAAGTGCCCGCTAGTTAACCTAGATAGTCCTGGTGCCCGTTAGTTAACCTAGATAGTCCAAGGGCCCACTAGGTAACCTAGATATTCCAAGTACGCGCTGGGGTATGTACATATTCCAAGGGCCTGCTACTTAACCTTCATAGTCCAAGTGCCCGCTAGGTAACCTACATAATGCAAGTGTCCGCTAGTTAACCTACATAGTCCAAGTGCCCGCTAGTTAACCTAGATAGTCCAAGTGTCCGCTAGTTAACCTACATAGTCCAAGTGCCCGGTAGTTAAATTACATAGTTCAAGTGTCCGTAGGGTACATACATAGTCCAAGTGCCCGCTAGGGAACATACATAGTCCAAATGCCCGCTAGGGAAGCTACGTAGTCCAAGTGCCCGCTAGGGAATCTACATAGTGCAAGGGCCCGCTAGTTAACGTAGATAGTCCAAGTGCCGCTAGTTAATCTACATAGTCCAAGGGCCCGCTAGTTAACCTACATAGTCCAAGTACCCGCTAGTTGACCTAGATCGTCCAAGTGTCCGCTAGTTAACCTACATAGTCCAAGTGCTAGTTAGGGAACCTAGATAGTCCAAGTGCCCGCTCTGGAACATAAATAGTCCAAGTGCCCGCTAGGGAATCTACATAGTCCAAGGGCCCGCTAGTTAACGTAGATAGTCCAAGTGCCGCTAGTTAATCTACATAGTCCAAGGGCCCGCTTGTTAGCCTACATAGTCCAAGGGCCCGCTAGTTAGCCTACATAGTCCAAGTACCCGCTAGTTAACCTAGATCGTCCAAGTTCCCGCTAGTTAACCTACATAGTCCAAGGGCCCGCTAGTTAACCTATATAGTCCAAGGGCCCGCTAGTTAACCTACATCGTCCAAGGGCCCGCTAGTTAACCTAGATAGTCCAAGTACCCGCTTGTTAACCTACATAGTCCAAGTGCCCGCTAGGTAACCTAGACCGTTCAAGTGAACACTAGGTTACCTACTTAGTCCAAGTGCCTGTTTGTTAACCTACATAGTGCAAGTGCCCGCTAGGTAACCTATATAGTCCAAATGCCCGCTAGGGACCCTAATAGTCCAATTGCCCGCTAGTGAACCTAGACAGTCCAAGAGCTCGCTAGTTAACCTAGATAGTCCAAGTGCGCGCTAGGTAACCTAGACAGTTCAAGTGACCACTAGGTTACCTACATAGTCCAAGTGCCCGATAGGGAATCTACATAGTCCAAGTGCCCGCTAGTTAACATAAATAGTCCAAGTACCCGCTAGGAAACGTACATAGTCCAAGTGCCTGCTAGGTAACCTAGATAGTCCAAGTGCCCGCTAGTTAACCTACATAGTCCAAGTGCCTGCTAGGCAACCTAGATAGTCCAAGTGCCCACTAGTAAACCTACATAGTCCAACTTCCCCCTAGGTAACCTAGATAGTCCAAAGGCCCGCTAGGTAACCTACATTGTCCTAGTGCCCCTTAGTTAACCTACATTCTCCAAGTGAACGATAGGGAACCTACATAGTCCAAGTGTCTACTAGGTAACCTACATAGTCCAAAGCCCGCTAGTTAACCTACATAGTCCAAGTGCCCATTAGGTAACCCAGATAGTCCTAATGCACGCTAGGGAACCCACATAGTCCAAGTGCCCTCTAGGGAACTTACATAGTCCAAGGGCCCGCTAGGGAACCTACATAGTCCAAGTGCCCGTTAGTTAACCTAGATAGTCCAAATGCCCGCTAGGTAACGTAGATAGTCCAACAGCCCGGTAGGTAACCTACATACTCCAAGTAACCGCTAGGTAACGTAGATAGTTCAAGTGCCAGCTAGGTAACCTAGATAGTCAAAGTGCCCGCTAGATAACCTACAAAGTCTAATTGCCCGCTAGGTAATCAATATAGTCCAAATGCCCGCTAGGGAGCCTACATAATCCAAATGCCCGCTAGGTAACCTACATACTCCAAGAACCCGCTAGGCAACGTAGATAGTTCAAGAGCCAGCTAGGTAACCTAGATAGTCCATGTGCCCTCTAGTTAACCTAGATCGTCCAAGTGCCCGCTAGTTAACCTACATAGTCCAAGGTCTGCTAGTTAACCTAGATATTCCAAGTGCTCGCTAGTTAACCTACATAGTACAAGGGCCCGCTAGTTAACCTAAGTAGTCCAAATGTCCGATAGGGATCCTACATAGTCCAAGTGCCCGCTAGGTAACCTACATAGTCCAAGTGCCCGTTCGTTAACCTAGATAGTCCAAGTGCCCGCTAGGAAACCTACATAGTCCAAGGGCCCGCTAGTTAACCTAGATAGTCATAGTGCCCGTTAGGTAACCTAGATAGTCCAAGTGCCCGCTAGGTAACTTACATTGTCCAAGTTCCCACGAGGTAACCTAGATAGTCCAAGTGCCCGTTACCTAACCTAGATAGTCCAAGTGCCCGCTAGGCAACCTACATAGTCCAAGAGCCCATTCGTTAAACTAGAAGTCCAAGTGCCCGCAAGGTAACCTAGAGAGTCCAAGTGCCCGCTAGGTTACCTGCATATTCCAAGTGCCCGTTCGTTAACCTAGATATTCCAAGTGCCCACTAGGTAACCTACATAGTCCAAGTGACCGCTAGGTAACCTATATAGTCCATGTGCCCGCAAGGTAACCTACATAGTGCAAGGGCTCACTTGTTAACTTTGATAGTCCAAGTGCCCGCTAGTTAACCTAGATTTTCCAAGTGTCTTCTAGTTAACCTACATAGTCCAAGTGTCAGTTAGCTAACCTAGATAGTCCAAGTGCCCGCTAGGTACCCTAAGTAGTCCAAATGTCCGATAGGGATCCTACATAGTCCAAGTGCCCGCTAGGTAACCTACATAGTCCTAGTGCCCATTTGTTAACCTAGATAGTCCAAGTGCCCGCTAGGTAACCTAGACTGTCCAAGTCCCCGCTAGGTAACCTAGATAGTCCAAGTGCTCGCTAGGTAACCTAGAGTCCAAGTGCTTGCTAGTTAACCTACATAGTCCAAGTGCCCGCTATGTAACCCAGATAGTCAAAGTGCCCGTTAGGTAACCTAGGTAGTCCAAGTGCCCGCTAGGTAACTTACATTGTCCAAGTTCCCGCTAGGTAACCTAGATAGTCCAAGTGCCAGTTACCTAACCTAGATAGTCCAAGTGCCCGGTAAGCAACCTACATAGTCCAAGTGCCCGTTCGTTAACCTAGAAGTCCAAGTGCCCGCTAGGTAACCTAGACAGTCCATATGCCCGCTATGTTACCTGCATATTCCAAGTGCCAGTTCGTTAACCTAGATAGTCAAAGTGCCCACTAGGTAACCTTCATAGTCCAAGTGCCCGCTGGGTAACCTAAATATTCCAAGTGCCCGCTAGGTAACCTTGATAGGCCAAGGGCCCGCTAGTTAACCTAGATAGTCCAAGTGCCCGCTAGTTAACCTACATAGTACAAGGGCCCGCTAGTTGAACTAGAGAGCCCAAGTGCCTGCTAGTTAACCAATATAGTCAAAGTGCCCGCTAGTTAACCTAAGTAGTACAAATGTCCAATAGTGATCCTACATAGTCCAAGTGCCCGCTAGGTAACCTACATAGTCCAAGTGCCCATTCGTTAACATAGATAGTCAAAAAGCCCGCTAGGTAACCTACACAGTCCAAGTGCCCGTAAGGTTACCTACATAGTCCAAGGGCCCGCTAGGTAACCTAGATAGTCCCAGTGCACGCTAGGGTATGTACATAGTCCAAGTGCCTGCTAGGAAACCTAGATAGTCCAAGTGCCCACTAGGGATCCTTCATAATCCAAGTGCCTGCTAGGTAACCTAGATAGTCCAAGGGCCCACTAGGTAACCTAGATTGTCCAAGTACGCGCAGGGGTATGTACATACTCCAAGGGCCTGCTACTTAACCTTCATAGTCCAAGTACCCGCTAGTTGACCTAGATCGTCCAAGTGTCCGCTAGTTAACCTACATAGTCCAAGTGCTAGTTAGGGAACCTAGATAGTCCAAGTGCCCGCTCTGGAACATAAATAGTCCAAGTGCCCGCTAGGGAATCTACATAGTCCAAGGGCCCGCTAGTTAACGTAGATAGTCCAAGTGCCGCTAGTTAATCTACATAGTCCAAGGGCCCGCTAGTTAGCCTACATAGTCCAAGTACCCGCTAGTTAACCTAGATCGTCCAAGTGCCCGCTAGTTAACCTACATAGTCCAAGGGCCCGCTAGTTAACCTATATAGTCCAAGGGCCCGCTAGTTAACCTACATCGTCCAAGGGCCCGCTAGTTAACCTAGATAGTCCAAGTACCCGCTTGTTAACCTACATAGTCCAAGTGCCTGCTAGGTAACCTAGACCGTTCAAGTGAACACTAGGTTACCTACTTAGTCCAAGTGCCTGTTCGTTAACCTACATAGTCCAAGTGCCCGCTAGGTAACCTATATAGTCCAAATGCCCGCTAGGGACCCTAATAGTCCAATTGCCCGCTAGTGAACCTAGATAGTCCAAGAGCTCGCTAGTTAACCTACATAGTCCAAGTGCGCGCTAGGTAACCTAGACAGTTCAAGTGACCACTAGGTTACCTACATAGTCCAAGTGCCCGATAGGGAATCTACATAGTCCAAGTGCCCGCTAGTTAACATAAATAGTGCAAGTACCCGCTAGGAAACGTACATAGTCCAAGTGCCTGCTAGGTAACCTAGATAGTCTAAGTGCCCGCTAGTTAACCTACATAGTCCAAGTGCCTGCTAGGCAACCTAGATAGTCCAAGTGCCCACTAGTAAACCTACATAGTCCAACTTCCCCCTAGGTAACCTAGATAGTCCAAAGGCCCGCTAGGTAACCTACATTGTCCTAGTGCCCCTTAGTTAACCTACATTCTCCAAGTGAACGATAGGGAACCTACATAGTCCAAGTGTCTACTAGGTAACCTACATAGTCCAAAGCCCGCTAGTTAACCTACATAGTCCAAGTGCCCGTTAGTTAACCCAGATAGTCCTAATGCCCGCTAGGGAACCCACATAGTCCAAGTGCCCTCTAGGGAACTTACATAGTCCAAGGGCCCGCTAGGGAACCTACATAGTCCAAGTGCCCGTTAGTTAACCTAGATAGTCCAAATGCCCGCTAGGTAACGTAGATAGTCCAACAGCCCGGTAGGTAACCTACATACTCCAAGTAACCGCTAGGTAACGTAGATAGTTCAAGTGCCAGCTAGGTAACCTAGATAGTCAAAGTGCCCGCTAGATAACCTACAAAGTCTAATTGCCCGCTAGGTAATCAATATAGTCCAAATGCCCACTAGGGAGCCTACATAATCCAAATGCCCGCTAGGTAACCTAGATAGTCCAAGGGCACGCTAGGTAACCTACATAGTCCTAGTGCCCCTAGTTAACCTACATTCTCCAAGTACCCGATAGGTAACCTACATAGTCCTAGTGCCCCTAGTTAACCTACGTTCTCCAAGTGCCCGCTAGGTAACCTACATAGTCCAAATACCCTCTAGTTAACCTACATAGTCCAAGTGCCCGATAGGGAATCAACATAATCCAAGTGCCCGCTAGGGAACCTACATAGTCCAAGTGCCAGTTAGGTAACCTAGATAGTCCAAATGAGCGCCAGAAAACCCACATAGTCCATGTGCCCGCTAGGGAACTTACATAGTCCAAGGGCCCGCTAGGGAGCCTACATAGTCCACGTGCCCGCTAGGTAACCTAGATAGGCCAAGGGCCCGCTAGTTAACCTAGATAGTCCAAGTGCCCGCTAGTTAACCTACATAGTACAAGGGCCCGCTAGTTGAACTAGAGAGCCCAAGTGCCTGCTAGTTAACCTATATAGTCAAAGTGCCCGCTAGTTAACCTAAGTAGTACAAATGTCCAATAGTGATCCTACATAGTCCAAGTGCCTGCTAGGTAACCTACATAGTCCAAGTGCCCATTCGTTAACCTAGATAGTCAAAAAGCCCGCTAGGTAACCTACACAGTCCAAGTGCCCGTAAGTTTACCTACATAGTCCAAGGGCCCCCTAGGTAACCTAGATAGTCCAAGTGCCCGCTAGGTAACCTAGATAGTCCAAGTGACCGCTAGTTAACCTACATAGTCCAAGTGTCCGCTAGTTAACCTACATAGTCCAAGTGCCCTCTAGTAAACCTAGATAGTCCAAGTGCCCGCTAGGGATCCTTCATAATCCAAGTGCCCGCTAGTTAACCTAGATAGTCCAAGTGCCCGCTAGTAAACCTAGATAGTCCAAGGGCCCGCTAGTTAATCTAGATAGTCCAAGTGCCCTCTAGTTAACCTAGATAGTCCAAGGGCCCGCTAGTTAACTTAGATAATCCAAGTGCCCGCTAGTTAACCTACATAGTCCAATGCCCGATAGGGAACCTACATAGTCCAAGTGCCCGATAGGGAACGTATATAGTCCAAGTGCCCGCTAGGGAACCTACATAGTCAAAGTGCCCGCTAGGGAACCTGTATTGTGCAAGTGGCTGCTAGTTAACCTAGATAGTCCAAGTGCCCGCTAGTTAACCTACATACTCCAAGGTCAGCCTGTTAACCTAGATAGTCCAAGTGCCCGCTAGTTAACCTACATAGGCCAAGGTCAGCTAGTTAACCTAGATATTCCAAGTGTCCGCTAGTTAACCTACATAGTCCAAGTTTCCGTTTGGTAACCTAGATTGTATAAGTGCCCGCAAGGTAACCTACATAGTCCAAGTGCCTGCTAGGTAACCCAGATAGTCCAATGCCCGTTACCTAACCTAGATAGTCCAATTGCCCGCTATGCAACATACATAGTCCAAGTGCCCGTTCGTTAACCTTGAAGTCCAAGTGCCCGTTCGTTAACCTAGATAGTCCAATTGCCCGCTAGGTAACCTAGATGTCCAAGTGTCCACCAGGTTACCTCCATAGTCCAAGTGCCCGGACGTTAATCTTGATAGTCCATGTGCCTGCTAGGTAACCTAGACTGTCCATGTGCCCGCAAGGTTACCTACATAGTCCAAGTGCCCGTTCGTTAACCTAGATAGTCCAAGTGCCCGCTAGGAAACCTACATAGTCCAAGGGCCTGCTAGGTAACCTAGATAGTCCAAGTGCCCGCTAGGTAACCTACAGTCCAAGTGCTCGCTAGTTAACCTACATCGTCCAAGTGCCCGCTATGTAACCTAGATAGTCAAAGTGCCCGTTCGTTAACCTAGATAGGCCAAGTGCCCTCTAGGTAATCTAGACAGTCCAAGTTCCCGCTAGGTTACCTACATAGTCCAAGTGCACGTTCGTTAACCTAGATAGTCCAAGTGCCCGCTGGTAACCTACATAGTCCAAGGGCCCGCTAGGTAACCTTGATAGTCCAAGTGCCTTCTAGTTAACCTACATAGTCCAAGTGCCTGCTAGGTAACCTACATAGTCCAAGTGCCCACTAGGTAACCTAAGTAATCCAAATGCCCGCTAGGGAAACTACATAGTCCAAGTGCCCGCTAGTTAACCTAGATAGTCCAAGTGCCCGCTAGTAAACCTAGATAGTCCAAGGGCCCGCTAGTTAATCTAGATAGTCCAAGTGCCCGCTAGGTAACCTTGATCGTCCAAGTGCCCGCTAGTTAACCTAGATAATCCAAGTGCCCTCTAGTTAACCTACATAGTCCAAGTCCCTCTAGTTAACCTACATAGTCCAAGTGCCGCTAGGGGACGTACATAGTCCAAGTGCCCGCTAGGGGACGTACATAGGCCAAGTGCCCACTAGGGTATGTACATAGTTCAAGTGCCCGCTAGGTAACCTAGATTGTCCAAGTGTCAGCTAGTTAACCTACATAGTCCAAGTGCCCGCTAGGTAACCTAGATAGTCCAAGGGCCTGCTAGTTAACCTACATAGTCCAATGCCCGTTAGGGAAACTACATAGTCCAAGTGCCCGCAGAGGAACCTACATAGTCCAAGTGCCCGATAGGGAACCTATATATTCCAAGTGCCCGTTAGGGAACCTAGATAGTCCAAGTGCCCGTAGGGAACCTATATAGTCCAAGTGCCCGCTAGGGAACCTACATAGTCAAAGTGTCCGCTAGGGAACCTGCATTGTGCAAGTGCCCGCTAGTTAACCTAGATAGTCCAAGTGCCCACTAGTTAACCTACATAGTCCAAGGGCCCGCTAGTTAACCTAGATATTCCAAGTGTCCGCTAGTTAACCTACATAGTCCAAGTTTCCGTTAGGTAACCTAGATAGTACAAGTGCCCGCAAGGTAACCTACATAGTCCAAGTGCCCGCTAGGTAACCTAGATATTCCAAGTTCCTGTTAGCTAACCTAGATAATCCAATTGCCCGCTAGGTAACCTACATAATCCAAATGCCCTTTCGTTAACCTAGATAGTCCAAGTGCCCGCTAGGTAACCTAGACTGTCCAATTGTCCGCTAGGTTACCTACATAGTCCAAGGGCACATTCATTAACCTTGATATTCCAAGTGCCCGCTAGGTAACCTACATAGTCCAAGTTCCCGCTAGGTAACCTAGATAGTCCAATGCCCGTTACCTAACCTAGATAGTCCAATTGCCCGCTATGCAACATACATAGTCCAAGTGCCTGTTCGTTAACCTAGAAGTCCAAGGGCCCGCTAGGTAACCTAGACTGTCCAAGTTCACGCTAGGTTACCTACATAGTCCAAATGCCCGTTCGTTAACCTAGATAGTCCAAGTGCCCGCTAGTTAACCTACATAGTCCAAGTGCCCGCTAGGTAACCTAGATAGTCCAAGTGCCCGCTAGGCAAATTACATAGACCAAGTGTCCGCTAGGTTACCTACATATTCCAAGTGCCCGTTCGTTAACCTAGATAGTCCAAGTGCCCGCTAAGAAACCTACATAGTCCAAGGGCCCGCTAGGTAACCTAGATAATCCAAGTGCCCGCTAGGTAACCTAGACTGTCCAAGTGCCCGCTAGGTTACCTACATAGTCCAAGTGCCCGTTCGTTAACCTAGATAGTCAAAGTGCCCGTTAGGTAACCTAGATAGTCCAAGAGCCCGCTAGGTAACTTACATTGTCCATGTTACAGCTAGGTAACCTAGATAGTCCAAGTGCCCCTTACCTAACCTATATAGTCCAAGTGCCCGCTAAGCAACCTACATAGTCCAAGTCCCCGCTAGGTAACCTAGACAGTCCAAGTGACCATTAGGTTACCTACATAGTCCAAGTGCCCGTTCGTTAACCTACATAGTCCAAGTGCCCGCTAGGTAACGTAGATAGCCCAAGTGCCCGCTAGGGAACGTACATAGTCCAAGTGCCCGCTAGTTAACCTAGACAGTCCAAGTACCCGATAGGGAACCTACATAGTCCAAGTGCCCGCTAGGGAACCTACATAGTCCAAGTGCTCGCTAGGCAACCTACAGAGTCCAAGTGCCCGTTAGTTAACCTAGATAGTCAAAGTGCCTGCTAGGTAACCTAAATTGTCCAAGTGCTCGCTAGGGAACCTACATAGTCCAAGTGCCCTCTAGGTAACCTAGATAGTCCAATTGCCCGTTAGCTAACATAGATAGTCGAAGTGTCCGCTAGTTAACTTACATCGTACAAGTGCCCGCTAGTTAACCTAGATAGTCCAAGTGCCCGCTAGTTAACCTAGCTAATCCAAGTGCCCGCTAGTTAACCTACATAGTCCAAGGGCCCTCTAGTTAACCTAGATACTCCAAGTGCCCGCTAGGGTACGTACATAGTCCAAGTGCCCGCTAGGTAACCTAGATAGTCCAAGTGCCCGCTAGGGTATGTACATAGTTCAAGTGCCCGCTAGGTAACCTAGATTGTCCAAGTGTCCGCTAGTTAACCTACATAGTCCAAGGGCCCGCTACGTAACCTAGATAGTTCAAGGGCCTGCTAGTTAACCTACATAGTCCAATGCCCAATAGGGAACCTACATAGTCCAAGTGCCCGCTGAGGAACCTACATAGTCCAAGTGCCCGATAGGGAACCTATATATTCCAAGTGCCCGTTAGGGAACCTAGATAATCCAAGTGCCCACAGGGAACCTATATAGTCCAAGTGCCCGCTAGGGAACCTACATAGTCAAAGTGCCCGTAGGGAACCTGCATTGTGCAAGTGCCCGCTAGTTAACCTAGATAGTCCAAGTGCCCGCTAGTTAACCTACATAGTCCAAGGTCAGCTAGTTAACCTAGATAGTCCAAGTGCCCGCTAGTTAACCTACATAGTCCAAGGTCAGCTAATTAACCTAGATAGTCCAATTTCCCGCTAGTTAACCTACATAGTCCAAGGGCCCGCTAGTTAACCTAGATCTTCCAAGTGTCCGCTAGTTAACCTACATAGTCCAAGTTCCCGTTAGGTAACCTAGATAGTGCAAGTGCCCGCAAGGTATCCTACATAGTCCATGTGCCCGTTAGGTAACCTAGATAGTACAAGTGCCCGCAAGGTAACCTACATAGTCCAAGTGCCCGCTAGGTAACCTAGATATTCCAAGTTCCTGTTAGCTAACCTAGATAATCCAAGTGCCCGCTAGGTAACCTACATAGTCCAAGTGCCCTTTCGTTAACCTAGATAGTCCAAGTGCCCGCTAGGTAACCTAGACTGTCCAATTGTCCGCTAGGTTACCTACATAGTCCAAGTGCACGTTCGTTAACCTAGATAGTCCAAGTGCCCGCTAGGTAACCTACATAGTCCAAGTTCCCGCTAGGTAACCCAGATAGTCCAATGCCCGTTACCTAACCTAGATAGTCCAATTGCCCGCTATGCAACATACATAGTCCAAGTGCCCGTTCGTTAACCTAGAAGTCCAAGTGCCCGCTAGGTAACCAAGACTGTCCAAGTTCATGCTAGGTTACCTCCATAGTCCAAATGTCCGTTCGGTAACCTAGATAGTCCTAGTGCCCGCTAGTTAACCTACATAGTCCAAGTGCCCTTTCGTTAACCTAGATAGTCCAATTGCCCGCTAGGTAACCTAGATGTCCAAGTGTCCGCTAGGTTACCTACATAGTCCAAGTGCCCGTTCGTTAACCTAGATAGTCCAAGTGCCCGCTAGGAAACCTACATAGTCCTAGGGCCCGCTAGGTAACCTAGATAATCCAAGTGCCCGCTAGGTAACCTAGACTGTCCAAGTGCCTGCTAGGTTACCTACATAGTCCAAGTGCCCGTTCGTTAACCTAGATAGTCAAAGTGCCCGTTAGCTAACCTAGATAGTCCAAGTGCCCGCTAGGTAACTTACATTGTCCATGTTACAGCTAGGTAACCTAGATAGTCCAAGTTCCCGTTACCTAAACTATATAGTCCAAGTGCCCGCTAAACAACCTACATAGTCCAAGTGCCCGTTAGTTAACCTAGAAGTCCATGTGCCCGCTAGGTAACCTAGACAGTCCAAGTGCCCGCTAGGTTACCTGCATATTCCAAGTGCCCGTTCGTTAACTAAGATAGTCCAAGTGCCCACCAGGTAACCTACATAGTCCAAGTGCCCGCTAGGTAACCTATATAGTCCAAGGGCCCGCTAGTTAACCTACATAGTCCAAGGGCTCACTTGTTAACTTTGATAGTCCAAGTGCCCGTTAGTTAACCTAGATCGTCCAAGTGCCCGCTAGTTAAACTAGATTTTCCAAGTGCCCGCTAGGGATCCTTCATAATCCATGTGCCTGCTAGGTAACCTAGATAGTCAAAGTGGCAGCTAGTTAACCTAGATAGTCCTAGTGCCCGTTAGTTAACCTAGATAGTCCAATTGCCCACTAGGGGACGTACATAGTCCAAGTGCCCGCTAGGTAACCTAAATAGTCCAAGTGCGCGCTAGGGTATGTACATAGTCCAAGTCCCTACTAGGAAACCTAGATAGTCCAAGTGCACGCTAGTTAACCTACATAGTCCAAGGGCCCGCTAGTTAACCTACATAGTCCAAGGTCCCTTAGTTAAGCTAGATAGTCCAAGTGCCCACTACTTAACCTACATAGTACAAGGGCCCGTTAGTTGACTTGGATAGTCAAAGTGCCCGCTAGTTAACCTAAGTAGTACAAATGTCCGATAGGGATCCTACATAGTCCAAGTGCCCGCTAGGTAACCTACATAATACAAGTGCCCATTCGTTAACCTAGATAGTCAAAGTGCACGCAAGGTAACCTAGACAGTCCAAGTGCCCGCTAGGTTACCTACATAGTCCAAGTGCCCGTTCGTTAACCTAGATAGTCCAAGTGCCCGCTAGGTTACCTAGACAGTCCAAGTGCCCGCTAGTTAACCTACATAGTCCAAGTGCCTGATATGGAACCTACATAATCCAAGTGCCCAATAGGGAACCTACATAATCCAAGTGCCCGCTAGGGAACCTACATAGTCCAAGTGCCCATTAGTTAACCTAGATAGTCAAAGTGCCTGCTAGGTAACCTAGATAGTCCAAGTGCCCGCTAGGTAACCTACATAGTCCAAGTTCCCGCTTGGTAACCTAAATAGTCCAAATACCCGCTAGGGAAACTACATAGTCCAAGTGCCCGCTAGTTAACCTAGATAGTCCAAGTGCCTGCTAGTAAACCTACATAATCCATGGGCGCGCTATTTAACCTACATAGTGCAAGGGCCCGCTAGTTAACCTAGATAGTCAAAGTGCCCGCTAGTTAACCTAGGTAGTACAAATGTCCGATAGGGATCCTACATAGTCCAAGTGCCCGCTAGTTAACCTACATAGTCCAAGTCCCCGCTAGGTAACCTAGACAGTCCAACTGACCATTAGGTTACCTACATAGTTCAAGTGCCCGTTCGTTAACCTACATAGTCCAAGTGCCCGCTAGGTAACGTAGATAGCCCAACTGCCCGCTAGGGAACGTACATATTCCAAGTGCCCTCTAGGTAACCTAGATAGTCCAAGTGCCCGCTAGTTAACCTACATAGTCCAAGTGCCCACTAGGTAACCTAGACAGTCCAATTGCCCGCTAGTTAACCTAGACAGTCCAAGTACCCGATAGGGAACCTACATAGTCCAAGTGCCCGCTAGGGAACCTACATAGTCCAAGTGCTCGCTAGGCAACCTACATAGTCCAAGTGCCCGTTAGTTAACCTAGATGGTCAAAGTGCCTGCTAGGTGACCTAAATTGTCCAAGTGCCCGCTAGGGAACCTACATAGTCCAAGTGCCTGCTAGGTAACCTAGATAGTCCAATTGCCCGTTAGCTAACCTAGATAGTCCAAGTGTCCGCTAGTTAACCTACGTAGTCCAACTGCCCGCTAGTTAACCTACATAGTCCAAGTGCCCGCTAGTTAACCTACATAGTCCAAGGGCCCTCTAGTTAACCTAGATCGTCAAAGTGCCCGCTAGGTTATGTACATAGTTCAACTGCCCGCTAGGTAACCTAGATTGTCCAAGTGTCCTCTAGTTAACCTACATAGTCCAAGTGCCCGCTAGGTAACCTAGATAGTCCAAGGTCCTGCTAGTTAACCTACATAGTCCAATGCCCGTTAGGGAACCTACATAGTCCAAGTGCCCGCTGAGGAACCTACATAGTCCAAGTGCCCGATAGGGAACCTATATATTCCAAGTGCCTGTTAGGGAACCTAGATAGTCCAAGTGCCCATAGGGAACCCATATAGTCCAAATGCCCGCTAGGGATCGTACATATTCAAAGTGCCCGCTAGGGAACCTGCATTGTGCAAGTTCCCGTTAGTTAACCTAGATTGTCCAAGTGCCCGCTAATTAACCTACATAGTCCAAGGTCAGCTAGTTAACCTATATAGTCCTAGTGCCCGCTAGTTAACCTACATTGTCCAAGGTCAGCTAGTTAACCGAGATAGTCCAAGTGCCCGCTAGTTAACCTACATAGTCCAAGTGCCCGCTAGTTAACCTAGATCGTCCAAATGTCCGCTAGTTAACCTACATAGTCCAAGTTCCCGTTTGGTAACCTAGATAGTACAAGTGCCCGCAAGGTAACCTACATTGTCCAAGTGCCCGCTAGGTAACCTAGATATTCCAAGTTCCTGTTAGCTAACCTAGATAATCCAAGTGCCCGCTAGGTAACCTACAGAGTCCAAGTGCCCTGTCGTTAACCTAGATAGTCAAAGTGCCTGCTAGGTAACCTAGACAGTCCAAGTGCCCGCTAGGTTACCTACATAGTCCAAGTGCCCGTTCGTTAACCTAGACAGTCCAAGTGCCCGCTAGTTAACCTACATAGTCCAAGTGCCCGATAGGGAACCTACATAATCCAAGTTCCCGATAGGGAACCTACATAATCCAAGTGCCCGCTAGGGAACCTACATAGTCCAAGTGCCCGCTAGGCAACCTACATAGTCCAAGTGCCCGTTAGTTAACCTAGATAGTCCAAGTGCCCACTATGGTACGTACATAGTCCAAGTGCCCGCTAGGTAACCTACATAGTCCAAGTTCCCGATGGTAACATAAATAGTCTAAATTCCAGCTAGGGAAACTACATAGTCCAAGTGCCTGCTAGTTAACCTAGATAGTCTAAGTGCCTGCTAGTAAACCTACATAATCCATGGGCCCGCTATTTAACCTACATAGTGCAAGGGCCCGCTAGTTAACCTACATCGTGCAAATGTCCACTAGTTAACCTACATAGTCCACGTGCCTGCAAAGTAACCTAGATAGTCCAAGTGCCCGCTAGTTAACCTAGATAGTCCAATGCCCGTTACTTAACCTAGATAGTCCAAGTGCCCACTAGGGGACGTACATAGTCCAAGTGCCCGCTTGTTAACCTACATAGTCCAAGGTCCGTTAGTTAACCTAGATAGTCAAAGTGCGTGCTAGGTAACCTAAATTGTCCAAGTGCCCGCTAGGGAATCTATATAGTCCAAGTGCCCGCTAGGTAACCTAGATAGTCCAATTGCCCGTTAGCTAACCTAGATAGTCGAAGTGTCCGCTAGTTAACCTACATAGTCCAAGTGCCCGTTGGTTAACCTAGATAGGCCAAGTGCCCGCTAGGTAACCTAGACGGTCCAAGTGCCCGCTAGGTTACCTACATAGTCCAAGTGCACGTTCGTTAACCTAGATAGTCCAAGAGCCCGCTGGTAAACTACATAGTCCAAGGGCCCGCTAGGTAACCTTGATAGTCCAAGTGCCTTCTAGTTAACCTACATAGTCCAAGTGCCCGCTAGGTAACCTACATAGTCCAAGTGTCCACTAGGTAACCTAAGTAATCCAAAAGCCCGCTAGGGAAACTACATAGTCCCAGTGCCCGCTAGTTAACCTTGATCTTCCAAGTGCCCGCTAGTTAACCTACATAGTCCACGTCCCTCTAGTTAACCTAGATAGTCCAAGTGCCCGCTAGGGGACGTACATAGTCCAAGTGCCTGCTAGGTAACTTAGATAGTCCAAGTGCCTGCTAGGTTATGTAAATAATTCAAGTGCCCGCTAGGTAACCTAGATTGTCCAAGTGTCCGCTAGTTAACCTACATAGTCCAAGGGCCCGCTACGTAACCTAGATAGTCCAAGGGCCTGCTAGTTAACCTACATAGTCCAATGCCCAATAGGGAACCTACATAGTCCAAGTGCCCGCTGAGGAACCTACATAGTCCAAGTGCCCGATAGGGAACCTATATATTCCAAGTGCCCATTAGGGAACCTAGATAATCCAAGTGCCCACAGGGAACCTATATAGTCCAAGTGCCCGCTAGGGAACCTACATAGTCAAAGTGCCCGTAGGGAACCTGCATTGTGCAAGTGCCCGCTAGTTAACCTAGATAGTCCAAGTGCCCGCTAGTTAACCTACATAGTCCAAGGTCAGCTAATTAACCTAGATAGTCCAATTTCCCGCTAGTTAACCTACATAGTCCAAGGGCCCGCTAGTTAACCTAGATCTTCCAAGTGTCCGCTAGTTAACCTACATAGTCCAAGTTCCCGTTAGGTAACCTAGATAGTGCAAGTGCCCGCAAGGTATCCTACATAGTCCATGTGCCCGTTAGGTAACCTAGATAGTACAAGTGCCCGCAAGGTAACCTACATAGTCCAAGTGCCCGCTAGGTAACCTAGATATTCCAAGTTCCTGTTAGCTAACCTAGATAATCCAAGTGCCCGCTAGGTAACCTACATAGTCCAAGTGCCCTTTCGTTAACCTAGATAGTCCAAGTGCCCGCTAGGTAACCTAGACTGTCCAATTGTCCGCTAGGTTACCTACATAGTCCAAGTGCACGTTCGTTAACCTAGATAGTCCATGTGCCCGCTAGGTAACCTACATAGTCCAAGTTCCCGCTAGGTAACCCAGATAGTCCAATGCCCGTTACCTAACCTAGATAGTCCAATTGCCCGCTATGCAACATACATAGTCCAAGTGCCCGTTCGTTAACCTAGAAGTCCAAGTGCCCGCTAGGTAACCAAGACTGTCCAAGTTCATGCTAAGTTACCTCCATAGTCCAAATGTCCGTTCGGTAACCTAGATAGTCCTAGTGCCCGCTAGTTAACCTACATAGTCCAAGTGCCCTTTCGTTAACCTAGATAGTCCAATTGCCCGCTAGGTAACCTAGATGTCCAAGTGTCCGCTAGGTTACCTACATAGTCCAAGTGCCCGTTCGTTAACCTAGATAGTCCAAGTGCCCGCTAGGAAACCTACATAGTCCTAGGGCCCGCTAGGTAACCTAGATAATCCAAGTGCCCGCTAGGTAACCTAGACTGTCCAAGTGCCTGCTAGGTTACCTACATAGTCCAAGTGCCCGTTCGTTAACCTAGATAGTCAAAGTGCCCGTTAGCTAACCTAGATAGTCCAAGTGCCCGCTAGGTAACTTACATTGTCCATGTTACAGCTAGGTAACCTAGATAGTCCAAGTTCCCGTTACCTAAACTATATAGTCCAAGTGCCCGCTAAACAACCTACATAGTCCAAGTGCCCGTTAGTTAACCTAGAAGTCCATGTGCCCGCTAGGTAACCTAGACAGTCCAAGTGCCCGCTAGGTTACCTGCATATTCCAAGTGCCCGTTCGTTAACTAAGATAGTCCAAGTGCCCACCAGGTAACCTACATAGTCCAAGTGCCCGCTAGGTAACCTATATAGTCCAAGGGCCCGCTAGTTAACCTACATAGTCCAAGGGCTCACTTGTTAACTTTGATAGTGCAAGTGCCCGTTAGTTAACCTAGATCGTCCAAGTGCCCGCTAGTTAAACTAGATTGTCCAAGTGCCCGCTAGGGATCCTTCATAATCCATGTGCCTGCTAGGTAACCTAGATAGTCCAAGTGGCAGCTAGTTAACCTAGATAGTCCTAGTGCCCGTTAGTTAACCTAGATAGTCCAATTGCCCACTAGGGGACGTACATAGTCCAAGTGCCCGCTAGGTAACCTAAATAGTCCAAGTGCGCGCTAGGGTATGTACATAGTCCAAGTCCCTGCTAGGAAACCTAGATAGTCCAAGTGCACGCTAGTTAACCTACATAGTCCAAGGGCCCGCTAGTTAACCTACATAGTCCAAGGTCCCTTAGTTAAGCTAGATAGTCCAAGTGCCCACTACTTAACCTACATAGTACAAGGGCCCGTTAGTTGACCTAGATAGTCAAAGTGCCCGCTAGTTAACCTAAGTAGTACAAATGTCCGATAGGGATCCTACATAGTCCAAGTGCCCGCTAGGTAACCTACATAATCCAAGTGCCCATTCGTTAACCTAGATAGTCAAAGTGCACGCAAGGTAACCTAGACAGTCCAAGTGCCCGCTAGGTTACCTACATAGTCCAAGTGCCCGTTCGTTAACCTAGACAGTCCAAGTGCCCGCTAGGTTACCTAGACAGTCCAAGTGCCCGCTAGTTAACCTACATAGTCCAAGTGCCCGATATGGAACCTACATAATCCAAGTGCCCAATAGGGAACCTACATAATCCAAGTGCCCGCTAGGGAACCTACATAGTCCAAGTGCCCATTAGTTAACCTAGATAGTCAAAGTGCCTGCTAGGTAACCTAGATAGTCCAAGTGCCCGCTAGGTAACCTACATAGTCCAAGTTCCCGCTTGGTAACCTAAATAGTCCAAATACCCGCTAGGGAAACTACATAGTCCAAGTGCCCGCTAGTTAACCTAGATAGTCCAAGTGCCTGCTAGTAAACCTACATAATCCATGGGCCCGCTATTTAACCTACATAGTGCAAGGGCCCGCTAGTTAACCTAGATAGTCAAAGTGCCCGCTAGTTAACCTAGGTAGTACAAATGTCCGATAGGGATCCTACATAGTCCAAGTGCCCGCTAGTTAACCTACATAGTCCAAGTCCCCGCTAGGTAACCTAGACAGTCCAAGTGACCATTAGGTTACCTACATAGTTCAAGTGCCCGTTCGTTAACCTACATAGTCCAAGTGCCCGCTAGGTAACGTAGATAGCCCAACTGCCCGCTAGGGAACGTACATATTCCAAGTGCCCTCTAGGTAACCTAGATAGTCCAAGTGCCCGCTAGTTAACCTACATAGTCCAAGTGCCCACTAGGTAACCTAGACAGTCCAATTGCCCGCTAGTTAACCTAGACAGTCCAAGTACCCGATAGGGAACCTACATAGTCCAAGTGCCCGCTAGGGAACCTACGTAGTCCAAGTGCTCGCTAGGCAACCTACATAGTCCAAGTGCCCGTTAGTTAACCTAGATGGTCAAAGTGCCTGCTAGGTGACCTAAATTGTCCAAGTGCCCGCTAGGGAACCTACATAGTCCAAGTGCCTGCTAGGTAACCTAGATAGTCTAATTGCCCGTTAGCTAACCTAGATAGTCCAAGTGTCCGCTAGTTAACCTACGTAGTCCAAGTGCCCGCTAGTTAACCTACATAGTCCAAGGGCCCGCTAGTTAACCTAGCTAATCCAAGTGCCCGCTAGTTAACCTACATAGTCCAAGGGCCCTCTAGTTAACCTAGATAGTCAAAGTGCCCGCTAGGTTATGTACATAGTTCAACTGCCCGCTAGGTAACCTAGATTTTCCAAGTGTCCTCTAGTTAACCTACATAGTCCAAGTGCCCGCTAGGTAACCTAGATAGTCCAAGGTCCTGCTAGTTAACCTACATAGTCCAATGCCCTTAGGGAACCTACATAGTCCAAGTGCCCGCTGAGGAACCTACATAGTCCAAGTGCCCGATAGGGAACCTATATATTCCAAGTGCCCATTAGGGAACCTAGATAGTCCAAGTGCCCATAGGGAACCCATATAGTCCAAGTGCCCGCTAGGGATCGTACATATTCAAAGTGCCCGCTAGGGAACCTGCATTGTGCAAGTGCCCGTTAGTTAACCTAGATAGTCCAAGTGCCCGCTAATTAACCTACATAGTCCAAGGTCAGCTAGTTAACCTATATAGTCCTAGTGCCCGCTAGTTAACCTACATTGTCCAAGGTCAGCTAGTTAACCGAGATAGTCCAAGTGCCCGCTAGTTAACCTACATAGTCCAAGGGCCCGCTAGTTAACCTAGATATTCCAAGTGCCCGCTAGTTAACCTAGATCGTCCAAGTGTCCGCTAGTTAACCTACATAGTCCAAGTTCCCGTTTGGTAACCTAGATAGTACAAGTGCCCGCAAGGTAACCTACATTGTCCAAGAGCCCGCTAGGTAACCTAGATATTCAAAGTTCCTGTTAGCTAACCTAGATAATCCAAGTGCCCGCTAGGTAACCTACATAGTCCAAGTGCCCTGTCGTTAACCTAGATAGTCAAAGTGCCCGCTAGGTATCCTAGACAGTCCAAGTGCCCGCTAGGTTACCTACATAGTCCAAGTGCCCGTTCGTTAACCTATACAGTCCAAGTGCCCACTAGTTAACCTACATAGTCCAAGTGCCCGATAGGGAACCTACATAATCCAAGTGCCCGATAGGGAACCTACATAATCCAAGTGCCCGCTAGGGAACCTACATAGTCCAAGTGCCCGCTAGGCAACCTACATAGTCCAAGTGCCCGTTAGTTAACCTAGATACTCCAAGTGCCCACTATGGTACGTACATAGTCCAAGTGCCCGCTAGGTAACCTACATAGTCCAAGTTCCCGATGGTAACATAAATAGTCTAAATTCCAGCTAGGGAAACTACATAGTCCAAGTGCCTGCTAGTTAACCTAGATAGTCTAAGTGCCTGCTAGTAAACCTACATAATCCATGGGCCCGCTATTTAACCTACATAGTGCAAGGGCCCGCTAGTTAACCTACATCGTGCAAATGTCCACTAGTTAAACTACATAGTCCACGTGCCTGCTAAGTAACCTAGATAGTCCAAGTGCCCGCTAGTTAACCTAGATAGTCCAATGCCCGTTAGTTAACCTAGCTAGTCCAAGTGCCCACTAGGGGACGTACATAGTCCAAGTGCCCGCTTGTTAACCTACATAGTCCAAGGTCCGTTAGTTAACCTAGATAGTCAAAGTGCCTGCTAGGTAACCTAAATTGTCCAAGTGCCCGCTAGGGAATCTATATAGTCCAAGTGCGCGCTAGGTAACCTAGATAGTCCAATTGCCCGTTAGCTAACCTAGATAGTCGAAGTGTCCGCTAGTTAACCTACATAGTCCAAGTGCCCGTTGGTTAACCTAGATAGGCCAAGTGCCCGCTAGGTAACCTAGACCGTCCAAGTGCCCGCTAGGTTACCTACATACTCCAAGTGAACGTTCGTTAACCTAGATAGTCCAAGTGCCCGCTGGTAACCTACATAGTCCAAGGGCCCGCTAGGTAACCTTGATAGTCCAAGTGCCTTCTAGTTAACCTATATAGTCCAAGTGGCCTCTAGATAACCTACATAGTCCAAGTGCCGACTAGGTAACCTAAGTAATCCAAAAGCCCGCTAGGGAAAGTACATAGTCCCAGTGCCCGCTAGTTAACCTAGATAATCCAAGTGCCCGCTAGTAAACCTAGATAGTCCAAGGGCCCACTAGTTAATCTAGATGGTCCAAGTGCCCGCTAGTTAACCTAGATAGTCCAAGTGTCCGCTAGTTAACCTAGATAACCAAGGGCCCGCTATTTAATCTAGATAGTCCAAGTGCCTGCTAGTTAACCTAGCTAATCCAAGTGCCCGCTAGTTAACCTACATAGTCCAAGGGCCCTCTAGTTAACGTAGACAGTCCAAGTGCCCGCTAGGGTACGTACATAGTCCAAGTGCCCGCTAGGTACCCTAGATAGTCCAAGTGCCCGCTAGGGTATGTACATAGATCAAGTGCCCGCTAGGTTACCTACATAGTCCAAGTGCCCGTTCATTAACCTAGATAGTCCAAGTGCCCGCTAGGTTACCTAGACAGTCCAAGTGCCCGCTAGTTAACCTACATAGTCCAAGTGCCCGATAGGGAACCTACATAATCCAAGTGCCCGCTAGAAACCTACATAGTCCAAGTGCCCACTTGGTAACCTACATAGTCCAAGTGCCCGTTAGTTAACCTAGATAGTCCAAGTGCCCACTAGGGTACGTACATAGTCCAAGTGCCCGCTAGGTAACCTAGATAGTCCAAGTTCCCGATGGTAACATAAATAGTCCAAATGCCCACTAAGGGACATACATAGTCCAAGTGCCCGCAGTTAACCTACATACTCCAAGGTCCGTTAGTTAACCTAGATAGTCCAAGTGCCAGCTAGTTAACCTACATAATACAAGGGCCCGCTAGTTGACCTAGATAGTCAAAGTGCCCGCTAGTTAACCTAAGTAGTCCAAATGTCCGATACGGATCCTACATAGTCCAAGTGCCCGCTAGTTAACCTACATAGTCCAAGTCCCCGCTAGGTAACCTAGACGGTCCAAGTGACCATTAGGTTACATACATAGTCCAAGTGCCCGTTCGTTAACCTTCATAGTCCAAGTGCCCGGTAGGTAACCTACATAGTCCAAGTGCCTGCTAGGTAAACTACATAGTCCAAGTGCCCATTACCTAACCTAGATAGTCCAATTGCCCTCTATGCAACATACATAGTCCAAGTGCCCGTTCGTTAACCTAGAAGTCCAAGAACCCGCTAGGTTACCTACATAGTCCAAATGCCCGTTCGGTAACCTAGATAGTCCAAGTGCCCGCTAGTTAACCTACATAGTCCAAGTGCCCGCTAGGTAACCTAGATAGTCCAAGGGCCCGCTAGGTAACTTACATAGTCCAAGTGCCCGCTAGGTAACCTAGATAGTCCAAGTGCCTGCTAGGTAACCTAGATTGTCCAAGTGTCCGCTAGGTTACCTACATAGTCCAAGTGCACGTTCGTTAACCTAGATATTCCAAGGGTCCGCTAGGTAATCTATATAGTCCAAGTGCCCGTTAGTTAACCTACATAGTCTACATAGTCCAAGTGCCCGCTAAGAAACCTAGATGGTCCATGTGTCCGTTAGGTAACCTAGATAGTCCAAGTGCCCGCTAGGTAAACTACATAGTCCAAGTTCCCGCTAGGTAACCTAGATAGTGCAAGTGCCCGTTACGTAACCTAGATAGTTCAATTGCCCGCTATGCAACATACATAGTTCAAGTGCCCGTTCGTTAACCTAGAAGTCCACGAACCCGCTAGGTAACCTAGACTGTCCATGTTCCCGCTAGGTTACCTACATAGTCCAAATGCCCGCTAGGTAAGCTAGATAGTCCCAGGGCCCGCTAGGTAACTTACATAGTCCAAGTGCCCGCTAGGTAACCTAGATAGTCCAAGTGCCCGTTCGTTAACCTAGATAGTCCAATTGCCCGCTAGGTAACCTAGATTGTCCAAGTGTCCGCTAGGTTACCTACATAGTCAAAGGGCACGTTCGTTAACCTAGATAGTCCAAGTGCCCGCTAGGTAACCTACATAGTCCAAGTGCCCGTAAAGTAACCTATATAGTCCAAGTTCCAGCTATGTAACCTAGATCGTGCAACTGTCCGCTAGTTAACCTACATAGTCCAAGTGCCCGCTAGTTAACCTAGATAGTCCAAGTGCCGCTAGGTAACCTACATAGTGCAAGTGTCCCCTAGTTAACCTACATAGTCCAAGTGCCCGCTAGGTAACCTAGATAGTGCAAGTGCCCGTTACGTAACCTAGATTGTCCAATTGCCCGCTATGCAACATACATAGTTCAAGTGCCCGTTAGTTAACCTAGAAGTCCACGAACCCGCTAGGTAACCTAGACTGTCCATGTTCCCGCTAGGTTACCTACATAGTCCAAATGCCCGTTCGGTAACCTAGATAGTCCAAGTGCCCGCTAGTTAACCTACATAGTCCAAGTGCCCGCTAGGTAACCTAGATAGTCCCAGGGCCCGCTAGGTAACTTACATAGTCCAAGTGCCCGCTAGGTAACCTAGATAGTCCAAGTGCCCGTTCGTTAACCTAGATAGTCCAATTGCCTGCTAGGTAACCTAGATTGTCCAAGTTTCCGCTAGGTTACCTACATAGTCAAAGGGCACGTTCGTTAACCTAGATAGTCCAAGTGCCCGCTAGGTAACCTACATAGTCCAAGTGCCCGCAAGGTAACCTATATAGTCCAAGTTCCAGCTATGTAACCTAGATCGTGTAACTGTCCGCTAGTTAACCTACATAGTCCAAGTGCCCGCTAGTTAACCTAGATCGTCCAAGTGCCCGGTAATTAACCTAGATTGTCCAAGTGCCCGCTAGGGATCCTTCATAATCCAAGTGACTGCTAGATAACCTAGATAGTCCAAGTGCCCGCTAGTTAACCTAGATAATCCTAGTGCCCGTTAGTTAACCTAGATAGTCCAAGTGCGCGCTAGGGTATGTACATAGTCCAAGTGCCTGCTAGGAAACATAGATAGTCCAAGTGCCCGCTAGTTAACCTACATAGTACAAGGGCCCGCTAGTTGACCTAGATAGTCCAAGTGCCCGCTAGTTAACCTAGAGTCAAAGTGCCTGCTAGTTAACCTAAGTACTACAATTGTCCGATAGGGATCCTACATAGTCCAAGTGCCCGCTAGGTAACGTACATAGTCCAAGTGCCCATTCGTTAACCTAGATAGTCAAAGTGCCCGCTAGGTAACCTAGACAGTCCAAGTGCCCGCTAGGTTACCTACATAGTCCAAATGCCCGTTCGTTAACCTAGATAGTCCAAGTGCCCGCTAGGTTACTTAGACAGTCCAAGTGCCTGCTAGTTAACCTACATAGTCCAAGTGCCCGATAGGGAACCTACATAATCCAAGTGCCCGATAGGGAATCTACATAATCCAAGTGCCCGCTAGGGAACTTACATAGTCCAAGTGCCCGCTAGGCAACCTACATAGTCCAAGTGCCCGTTAGTTAACCTAGATAGTCAAATTGCCTGCTAGGTAACCTACATAGTCCAAGTTCCCGCTTGGTAACCTAAATAGTCCAAATGCCCGCTAGGGAAACTACATATTCCAAGTGCCCGCTAGTTAACCTAGATAGTCCAAGTGCCTGCTAGTAAACCTACATAATCCATGGGCCCGCTAGTTAACCAACATAGTGCAAGGGCCCGCTAGTTAACCTAGATCTTGCAAGTGTCCGCTAGTTAACCTACATAGTCCAAATGCCCGCTAGGTAACCTAGATAGTCCAAGTGCCCGATAGGTATCCTTCATTATCCAAGTGCCTGCTAGATAACCTAGATAGTCCAAGTGCCCGTTAGTTAACCTAGATAGTCCTAGTGCCCGTTAGTTAACCTAGATAGTCCAAGTGCCCACTAGGGGACGTATATAGTCCAAGTGCCCGCTGGGTAACCTAAGTAGTACAAATGTCCGATAGGGATCCTACATAGTCCAAGTGCCCGTTCATTAACCTACATAGTCCAAGTGCCTGCTAGGTAACGTACATAGCCCAAGTGCCCGCTCGGGAACGTACATAGTCCAAGTCCCGTCGAGGTAACCTAGAGAGTCCAAGTGCCTGCTACTTAACCTAGATTTTACAAGTGCCCGCTAGGGATCCTTCATAATCCAAGTGCCTGCTAGGTAAGCTAGATAGTCCAAGTACCCGCTAGTTAACCTAGATAGTGCTAGTGCCCGTTAGTTAAACTAGATAGTCCAAGTGCGCGCTAGGGTATGTACATACTCCAAGTGCCTGCTAGGAAACCTAGATAGTCCAAGTGCCCGCTAGTTAACCTACATAGTCCAAGGGCACGCTAGGTAACGTACAAAGTCCAAGGTCTGCTAGTTAACCTAGATAGTCCAAGTGCCCGCTAGTTAACCTACATAGTACAAGGGCCCGCTAGTTGACCTAGATAGTCCAAGTGCCCGCTAGTTAACCTAGATAGTCAAAGTGCCCGCTAGTTATCCTAAGTAGTACAAATGTCCGTTAGGGATCCTACATAGGCCAAGTGCCCGCTAGGTAACCTACATAGTCCAAGTGCCCATTCGTTAACCTAGATAGTCCAAGTGCCCGCTAGGTTACCTACATAGTCCAAGTGCCCGTTCGTTAACCTAGATAGTCCAAGTGCCCGCTAGGTTACCTAGACAGTCCAAGTGCCCGCTAGTTAACCTACATAGTCCAAGTGCCCAATAGGGAACCTACATAATCCAAGTGCCCGATAGGGAACCTACATAATCCAAGTGCCCGCTAGGGAACCTACATAGACCAAGTGCCCGCTAGGCAACCTACATAGTCCAAGTGCCCGTTATTTAACCCAAATAGTCCAAGTGCCTGCTAGGTAACTTACATAGTCCAAGTTCCCGCTTGGTAACCTAAATAGTCCAAATGCCCGCTAGGGAAATTACATAGTCCAAGTGCCCGCTAGTTAACCTAGATAGTCCAAGTGCCTGCTAGTAAACCTACATAATCCATGGGCCCGCTTGTTAACCTACATAGTGCAAGGGCCCGCTAGTCAACCTAGATCGTGCAAGTGTCCGCTAGTTAACCTACATAGTCCAAGTGCCCGATGGGGAACCTACATATTCCAAGTGCCCCTTAGGGAACCTAGATAGTACAAGTGCCCGTAGGGAACCTATATAGTCCAAGTGCCCGCTAGGGAACCTAAATAGTCAAAATGCCCGCTAGGGAACCTGCATTGTGCAAGTGCCCGCTAGTTAACCTACATAGTCCAAGGTCAGCTAGTTAACCTAGATAGTCCAAGTGCCCGCTAGTAAACCTAGATAGACCAAGGACCCCCTAGTTAACCTACATAGTCCAAGGGCCATCTAGTTAACCTAGATATTCCAAGTGCCCGCTAGTTAACCTAGATCATCCAAGTGTCCGCTAGGTAACCTACATAGTCCAAGTTCCCGTTAGGTAACCTAGATAGTACAAGTGCCCCAAGGTAACCTACAAAGTCTACGTGCCCGCTAGGTAACCTAGATATTCCAAATTCCTGTTAGCTAACCTAGATAATCCAAGTGCCCGCTAGGTAACCTACATAGTCCAAGTGCCCTTTCGTTAACCTAGATAATCCAAGTGCCTTATGGTAACCTAGACTGTCCAATTGTCCGCTGGGTTACCTACATAGTCCAAGTGCACATTCGTTAACCTAGATAGTCCAAGTGCCCGCTAGGTAACCTACATAGTCCAAGGGTCCGCTAGGTAACCTATATAGTCCAAGTGCCCGTTAGTTAACCTACATAGTTCAAGTGCCCGCTAAGAAACCTAGATGGTCCAAGTGTCCGTTAGGTAACCTAGATAGTCCAAGTGCCCGCTAGGTAAACTACATAGTCCAAGTTCCTGCTAGGTAACCTAGATAGTCCAAGTGCCCGTTACCTCACCTAGATAGTCCAATTGCCCTCTATGCAACATACATAGTCCAAGTGCCCGTTCGTTAACCTAGAAGTCCAAGAACCCGCTAGGTTACCTACATAGTCCAAATGCCTGTTCGGTAACCTAGATAGTCCAAGTGCCCGCTAGTTAACCTACATAGTCCAAGTGCCCGCTAGGTAACCTAGATAGTCCAAGGGCCCGCTAGGTAACTTACATAGTCCAAGTGTCCGCTAGGTAACCTAGATAGTCCAAGTGCCTGCTAGGTAACCTAGATTGTCCAAGTGTCCGCTAGGTTACCTACATAGTCCACGTGCACGTTCGTTAACCTAGATATTCCAAGGGTCCGCTAGGTAACCTATATAGTCCAAGTGCCCGTTAGTTAACCTACATAGTCCAAGTGCCCGCTAAGAAACCTAGATGGTCCATGTGTCCGTTAGGTAACCTAGATAGTCCAAGTGCCCGCTAGGTAAACTAAATAGTCCAAGTTCCCGCTAGGTAACCTAGATAGTGCAAGTGCCCGTTACGTAACCTAGATAGTCCAATTGCCCGCTATGCAACATACATAGTTCAAGTGCCCGTTCGTTAACCTAGAAGTCCACGAACCCGCTAGGTAACCTAGACTGTCCATGTTCCCGCTAGGTTACCTACATAGTCCAAATGCCCGCTAGGTAACCTAGATAGTCCCAGGGCCCGCTAGGTAAACTACATAGTCCAAGTGCCCGCTAGGTAACCTAGATAGTCCAAGTGCCCGTTCGTTAACCTAGATAGTCCAATTGCCCACTAGGTAACCTAGATTGTCCAAGTGTCCGCTAGGTTACCTACATAGTCAAAGGGCACGTTCGTTAACCTAGATAGTCCAAGTGCCCGCTAGGTAACCTACACAGTCCAAGTGCCCGCAAGGTAACCTATATAGTCCAAGTTCCAGCTATGTAACCTAGATCGTGCAACTGTCCGCTAGTTAACCTACATAGTCCAAGTGCCCGCTAGTTAACCTAGATAGTCCAAGTGCCGCTTGGTAACCTACATAGTGCAAGTGTCCCCTAGTTAACCTACATAGTCCAAGTGCCCGCTAGGTAATCTAGATAGTTCAAGTGCCCGTTACGTAACCTAGATAGTCCAATTGCCCGCTATGCAACATACATAGTTCAAGTGCCCGTTAGTTAACCTAGAAGTCCACGAACACGCTAGGTAACCTAGACTGTCCATGTTCCCGCTAGGTTACCTACATAGTCCAAATGCCCGTTCGGTAACCTAGATAGTCCATGTGCCCGCTAGTTAACCTACATAGTCCAAGTGCCCGCTAGGTAACCTAGATAGTCCCAGCGCCCGCTAGGTAACTTACATAGTCCAAGTGCCCGCTAGGTAACCTAGATAGTCCAAGTGCCCGTTCGTTAACCTAGATAGTCCAATTGCCCGCTAGGTAACCTAGATTGTCCAAGTGTCCGCTAGGTTACCTACATAGTCAAAGGGCACGTTCGTTAACCTAGATAGTCCAAGTGCCCGCTAGGTAACCTACATAGTCCAAGTGCCCGCAAGGTAACCTATATAGTCCAAGTTCCAGCTATGTAACCTAGATCGTGCAACTGTCCGCTAGTTAACCTACATAGTCCAAGTGCCCGCTAGTTAACCTAGATAGTCCAAGTGCCGCTAGGTAACCGACATAGTGCAAGTGTCCCCTAGTTAACCTACATAGTCCAAGTGCCCGCTAGTTAACATAGATAGTCCAAGTGCCCGCTAGGGAACGTACATAGTCCAAGTGCCCGCTAGGTAACCTAGATAGTCCAAGTGTCCGTTCGTTAACCTAGATAGTCCAATTGCCCGCTAGGTAACCTAGATTGTCCAAGTGTCCGCTAGGTTACCTACATAGTCAAAGGGCACGTTCGTTAACCTAGATAGTCCAAGTGCCCGCTAGGTAACCTACATAGTCCAAGTGCCCGCAAGGTAACCTATATAGTCCAAGTTCCAGCTATGTAACCTAGATCGTGCAACTGTCCGCTAGTTAACCTACATAGTCCAAGTGCCCGCTAGTTAACCTAGATAGTCCAAGTGCCTGCTAGGTAACCTAGAGAGTCCAAGTGCTCGCTAGTTAACCTAGATAGTCCTAGTGCCCGTTAGTTAACCTAGATAGTCCAATTGCCCACTAGGGGACGTACATAGTCCAAGTGCCCGCTAGGTAACCTAGATAGTCCAAGAGTGCGCTAGGGTATGTACATAGTCCAAGTGCCTGCTAGGAAACCTAGATAGTCCAAGTGCCCGCTATTTAACCTACATAGTCAAATTGCCCGCTAGTTAACTTAAGTAGTACAAATGTCTGATAGGGATCCTACATAGTCCAAGTGCCGCTAGGTAACCTACATAGTGCAAGTGTCCCCTAGTTAACCTACATATTCCAAGTGCCCGCTAGGTAACATAGATAGTCCAAGTGCCCGCTAGGGAACGTACATAATCCAAGTGCCCGCTAGGTAACCTAGATAGTGCACGTGCCCGGTAGTTAACCTACATAGTCCAAGTACCCGCTAGGTAACCTAGATAGTCCAAGGGCCCGCTAGTTAACCTACATAGTCCAAGTGCCCTGTAGTTATCTTACATAGTTCAAGTGTCTGTAGGGAACATACAGAGTCCAAGTGCACCCTAGGGAACCTATGTAGTTCAAGTGCCCGCTAGGGAATCTACATAGTCCTAGGGCCTGCTAGTTAACGTAGATAGTCCAAGTGCCGCTAGTTAATCTACACTGTTCAAGGGCCCGCTAGTTAACCTACATAGTACAAGTGCCCGCTAGGGAACCGATATAGTCCAAGTGCCCGCTCTGGAACCTACATAGTCCAAGTGCCAGCTCTGGAACATACATAGTCCAAGAGCCCGCTAGGGAATCTACATTGTCCAAGGGCCCGCTAGTAACCTACATAGTCCAAGTACCCGCTAGTTAACCTATATCGTCCAAGGGCCCGCTAGTTAACCTACATAGTCCAAGGGCCCTCTAGTTAACCTATATCGTCCAAGGGCCCGCTAGTTAACCTACATCGTCCAAGGGCCCGCTAGTTAACCTAGATAGTCCAAGAGCCCGCTAGTTAACCTACATAGTCCAAGTGCCCGCTAGGTAACCTAGACAGTTCAAGTGACCACTAGGTTACCTACATAGTCCAAGTGCCCGTTCGTTAACCTACATAGTCCAAGTGACCGCTAGGTAACCAATATAGTCCAAATGCCCGTTAGGGACCCTAATAGTCCAAATGCCCGCTAGTTAACCTAGATAGATCAAGTGCTCGCTAGTTAACCTAGATAGTCCAAGTGCCCGCTAGTTAACCTAGGTAGACCAAGTGCCCGCTAGGGAACCAATCTAGTCCACGTGCCCGATAGGGAACCTACATAGTCCAAGTGCCCGCTAGTTAACATAGATAGTCCAAGTACCCGCTAGGTAACGTACATAGTCCAAGTGCCCGCTAGGTAACGTACATAGTCCAAGTGCCCGCTAGGTAACCTAGATAGTCCAATTGCCCACTAGTTAACCTACATAATCCAAGTGCCTGCTAGGTAACCTAGATAGTCCTAGTGCCCACTAGTTAACCTACATAGTCCAGGTTCCCCCTAGGTACCCTAGATAGTCCAAGGGCCCAGTAGGTAACCTACATTGTCCTAGTGCCCCCGAGTTAACCTACATCCTCCAAGTGCCCGCTAGGTAACCTACATAGTCCAAATGCCCGCTAGTTAACCTACATAGTCCAAGTGCCCGCTTGGGAACCTACATAATCCAAGTGCCCGCTAGGGAACCTACATAGTCCAAGTGCCCGTTAGGTAACCTAGATAGTCCAACAGCCCGCTAGGTAACCTACATATTCCAAGAACCCGCTAGGTAACGTAGATAGTTCAAGTGCCAGCTAGGTAACCTAGATAGTCCAAGTGCCCGCTAAGTAACCTACAAAGTCTAAGTGCCCCTAGGTAATCTATATAGTCCAAATGCCCGCTAGGGAGCCTACATAGTCCAAATTCCCGTTAGGTAACCTAGATAGTCCAAGGGCCCGCTAGGTAACCTACATAGTCGTAGTGCCCCCTAGTTAACCTACATTCTCCAAGTGCCCGATAGGGAACCTACATAGTCCAAATGCCCGCTAGTTAACCTACATAGTCCAAGGGCCCGCTAGTTAACCTACATAGTCCAAGTACCCGCTAGTTAACCTAGATCGTCCAAGTGCACGCTAGTTCACCTACATAGTCCAAGGGCCCGCTAGCTAACCTACATCGTCCAAGGGCCCGCTAGTTAACCTAGATAGTCCAAGTGCCCGCTAGTTAACCTACATAGTCCAAGTGCCCGCTAGTTAACCTAGACAGTTCAAGTGACCACTAGGTTACCTACATAATCCAAGTGCCCGTTCGTTAACCTACATAGTCCAAGTGCCCGCTAGGTAACCAATATAGTCCAAATGCCCGTTAGGGACCCTAATTGTCCAAATGCCCGCTAGTTTACCTAGATATATCAAGTGCTCGCTAGTTAACCTAGATAGTCCAAGTGCCCGCTAGTTAACCTAGATAGACCAAGTGCCCGCTAGGGAACCAATCTAGTCCACGTGCCCGATAGGGAACCTACATAGTCCACTGCCCGCTAGGTAACGTAGATAGTCCAAGTGCCCGCTAGGGAACGTACATAGTCCAAGTGCCCGCTAGGTAACCTAGATAGTCCAAGTACCCACTAGTTAACCTACATAGTCCAAGTGCCTGCTAGGTAACCTAGATAGTCCAAGTGCCCACTAGTTAACCTACATAGTCCAGGTTCCCCCTAGGTAACCTAGATAGTCCAAGGGCCCAGTAGGTAACCTACATTGTCCTAGTGCCCCCTAGTTAAACTACATCCTCCAAGTGCCCGATAGGGAACCTACATAGTCCAATTGCCCGCCAGTTAACTTATATAGTCCAAATGCCCGCTAGTTAACCCACATAGTCCAAGTGCCCACTAGGGAACTTACATAGTCCAAGGACCCCGCTAGGGAACCTACATATTCTTAGAACCCGCAAGGTAACGTAGATAGTTCAAGTGCCAACTAGGTAACCTAGATAGTCCAAGTGCTGCTAGGTAACCTACAAAGTCTAAGTGCCCCTAGGTAATCTATATAGTCCAAATGCCCGCTAGGGAGCCTACATAGTCCACATGCCCGTTAGGTAACCTAGATAGTCCAAGGGCCCGCTAGGTAACCTACATCGTCCTAGTGCCCCCTAGTTAACCTACATTCTCCAAGTGCCCGATAGGGAACCTACATAGTCCAAGTGCCCGTTCGTTTACCTAGAAAGTCCAAGTGCCCGCTTGGTAACCTAGATAGTCCAACATCCCGCTAGGTGACCTACATACTCCAAGAACCCGCTAGGTAACGTAGATAGTTCAAGTACCATCTAGGTAACCTAGATAGTCCAAGTGCCCGCTAGGTAACCTACAGAGTCTAAGTGCCCGCTAGCTTATCTATATAGTCCAAATGCTGCAAGGGACCCTACATAATCCAAGTGCCCGCTAGGTAACCCAGATAATCCAAGTGCCCGCTAGTTAACCTATATCGTCCAAGTGCCCGCTCGTTAACCTAGATCGTCGAAGTGCCCGCTAGTTAACCTACATAGTCAATGGGCCCGCTAGTTAACCTACATAATGCAAGAGCCCGCTAGTTAACCTAGATCGTGGAAGTGTCCGCTAGTTAACCTACATAGTCCAAGTGCCACTTAAGTAACCTAGATAGTCCAAGGACCCGCTAGTTGACCTACATAGTCCAAGTGCCCGCTAGGTAACCTAGATAATCCAAGTGTCCGATAGGGAACATTCATAGTCCAAGTGCCCGCTAGTTAACCTAGATAGTCCTAGAGCCCGTTAGTTAACCTAGATAGTCCAAGTGCCCAGTAGGGGACGTACTTAGTCCAAGTGCCCGTTAGCTAACCTAGATAGTCCAAGTGCCCTCTAGTTAACCTAGATCGTTCAAGTGCCCGCTAGTTAACCTACATAGTACAAGGGCCCGCTAGTTGACCTAGATAGTCCAAGTGCCCGCTAGTTAACCTAAGTAGTCCAAATGTCCCAGAGGGATCCTACATAGTCTAAGTGCCGCTAGGTAACCTGCATAGTCCAAATGCCCGTTCGTTAACCTAGATAGTCCAAGTGCCCGCTAGGTAACCTAGACTGTCCAAGTGCCCGCTAGGTTACCTATATAGTCCAAGTGCCTGTTCGTTAACCTAGATAGTCCAAGTGCCCGCTAGGAAACCTACATAGTCCAAGGGCCCTCTAGGTAACCTAGATAGTCCAAGTGCCCGCTAGGTAACCTAGAGTCCAAGTACTCGCTAGTTAACCTACATAGTCCATGTGCCTGCTAGGTAAACTAGATAGTCCAAGTGCCCGCTAAGGAAGCTACGTAGTCCAAGTGCACGCAGGTTAAACAAGATAGTCCAAGTGCCCGCTAGTTAACCTAGATAGTCCATGTGCCGCTAGGTAACCTACATAGTGCAAGTGTCCCCTAGTTAACCTACATAGTCCAAGTGCCCGCTAGTTAACATAGATAGTCCAAGTGCCGCTAGGGAACGTACATAGTCCAAGTGCCCGCCAGGTAACCTAGATAGTGCAAGTGCCCGGTAGTTAACCTACGTAGTCCAAGTGCCCGCTAGGTAACCTAGATAGTCCAAGGGCCCGCTAGTTAACCTACATAGTCCAAGTGCCTGGTGGTTAACTTACACAGTTCAAGTGTCCATAGGGAACATACATAGTCCAGGTGTCCGCTTGGGAACCTACATAGTCCAAGTGCCCGTTAGTTAACCTAGATAGTCCAAGTGCCCGCTAGGTAACCTAGATAATCAAACAGCCCGCTAGGTAACCTAGATAGTCCAAGGACCCGCTAGTTAACCTACATAGTCCAAGTGCCTGGTAGTTAACTTACATAGTTCAAGTGTCCGTAGGGAACATACATAGTCAAAGTGCCCGCTAGGGAACCTATATAGTCCAAGTGCCCGTTAGGTAACCGAGATAGTCCAAATGCCCGCTAGGGAACCCACATAGTCCAAGTGCCCGCTAGGGAACTTACATAGTCCAAGGGCCCGCTAGGGAACCTACATAGTCCAAGTGCCGGTTAGTTAACCTAGATAGTCCAAGTGCCCGCTAGGGAGCCTACATAGTCCAAATGCCCGCTAGGTAACCTAGATAGTCCAAGGGCCCGCTAGGTAACCTACATAGTCCTAGTGCCCCCTAGTTAACCTACATTCTCCAAGTGCCCGATAGTGAACCTACATAGTCCAAGTGCCCGTTAGTTAACCTAGATAGTCCAAGTGCCCGCTTGGTAACCTAGATAGTCCAACAGCCCGATTAGTAACCTACATACTCCAAGAACCCGCTAGGTAACATAGATAGTTCAAGTGCCAGCTAGGTAACCTAGATAGTCCAAGTGCCCGCTAGGTAACCTATATAGTCCAAGTGCCCGCTAGGTAACCTACTTAATCCAAGTGACCGCTAGTTAACCTATATCGTCCAAGTGCCCGCTAGTTAACCTAGATCGTCCAAATGCCCGCTAGTTAACCTACATAGTCAATGGGCCCGCTATTTTACCTACATAGTGCAAGAGCCCGCTAGTTAACCTAGATCGTGCAAGTGTCCGCTAGTTAACCTACATAGTCCAAGTGCCAGTTAGCTAACCTAGATAGTCCAAGGGCCCGCTAGTTGACCTACATAGTACAAGTGCCCGCTAGGTAACCTAGATAATCCATTTGCCCGCTAGGGAACATTCATAGTCCAAGTGCCAGCTAGGAAACCTAGTTAGTCCCAATGCCCTCTAGTTAACCTAGATAGTCTTAGTGCCCGTTAGTTAATCCAGATAGTGTATGTGCCCACTACGGGTCGTACTTAGTCCAAGTGCCCGTAGCTAACCTAGATAGTCCAAGTGCCCGCTAGTTAACATTGATCATCCAAGTGCCCTCTAGTTAACCTAGATCGTCCAAGTGCCCGCTCGTTAACCTACATAGTCCAAGGGCCCGCTCGTTGACCTACGTAGTCCAAGGTCCGCTAGTTAACCTAGATAGTCCAAGTGCTCGCTAGTTAACCTACATAGTACCTGGGCCCGCTAGTTGACCTAGATAGTCCAAGTGCCCTCTAGTTAACCTAGATAGTCCAAGTGGCCGCTAGGTAACCTAAGTAGTCCAAATGTCCCATAGGGATCCTACATAGTCCAAGTGCCCGCTAGGTAACCTACATAGTCCAAGAGCCCGTTCGTTAACCTAGATAGTCCAAGTGCCCGCTAGGTAACCTAGACTGTCGAAGTGACCGCTAGGTTACGTAGATAGTCCAAGTGCCCGCTAGGTAACCTACATAGTCCAAGTGCCCGCTATGTAACCTAGATAGTCAAAGTGCCCGTTAGGTAACCTAGATAGTCCAAGTGCCCTCTAGGTAACTTACATTGTCCAAGGTCCCGCTAGGTAACCTATATAGTCCAAGTGCCCGCTAGGTAACCTAGATAGTCCAAGGGCCCTCTAGGTAACTTACATAGTCCAAGTGCCCGCTAGGTAACCTATATAGTCCAAGTGCCCGCTAGGTAATCTAGATAGTCCAAGGGCCCGCTAGTTAACCTAGATAGTCCAATGCCCGCTAGTTAAACTACATACCAAGTGCCCGCTACGTAACCTAGATAGTCCAAGGGCACGCTAGTTAACCTACATAGTCCAAGTGCCCGCTAAGGAACCTACATAGTCCAAGTGCACGCTAGTTAACCTAGATAGTCCAAGTGCCCGCTAGTTAACCTAGATAGTCCAAGTGCCTGCTAGGTAACCTACATAGTGCAAGTGTCCGCTAGTTAACCTACATATTCCAAGTGCCCGCTAGTTAACATAGATAGTCCAAGTGCCCGCTAGGGAACATACATAGTCCAATTGCCCGCTAGTTAACCTACATAGTGCAAGAGCCCGCTAGTTAACCTAGATCGTGCAAGTGTCCGCTAGTTTACCTACATAGTCCAAGTGTCAGTTAGCTAACCTAGATAGTCCAAGGGCCCGCTAGTTGACCTACATAGTCCAAGTGCCCGATAGGTAACCTAGATAATCCAATTGCCCGCTAGGGAAAAATCATAGTCCAAGTGCCAGCTAGGCAACCTAGATAGTCCAAGTGGCCGCTAGTTAACCTAGATAGTCCTAGTGCCCGTTAGTTAATCTAGATAGTCCATGTGCCCACTAGGGGACGTACTTAATCCAAGTGCCCTTTAGCTAACCTAGATAGTCCAAGTGCCCGCTAGTTAACATTGATCATCCAAGTGCCCTCTAGTTAACCTAGATCGTCCAAGTGCATGCTAGTTAACCTAGATAGTCCAAGTGTCCTCTAGTTAACCTAGATCGTCCAAGTGCCCGCTAGTTAACCTACATAGTCAAAGGGTTCGCTAGTTGTCCTACGTAGTCCAAGGTCCGCTAGTTGACCTAGATAGTCCAAGTGCCTGCTAATTAACCTAGATTGTCCAAGTGCCCGATAGGTAACCTAAGTAGTCCAAATGTCCGATAGGGATCCTACATAGTCCAAGTGCCCGCTAGGTAACCTACATAGTCCTAGTGCCCGTTCGTTAACCTAAATAGTCCAAGTGCCCTCTAGGAAACCTAGACTGTCGAAGTGACCGCTAGGTAACCTAGATAGTCCAAGTGCCCGCTTGGTAACCTAAAGTCCAAGTGCTCGCTAGTTAACCTACACAGTCCAAGTGCCCGCTATGTAACCTAGGTAGTCCAAGTGCCCGCTATGTAACTTACATTGTCCAAGTTCCCGGTAGGTAACCTAGATAGTCCAAGTGCCCGTTACCTAACCTAGATAGTCCAAGTGCCCGGTAAGCAACCTACATAGTCCAAGTGCCCGTTCGTTAACCTAGAAGTCCAAGTGCCCGCTAGGTAACCTAGACAATCCAAGTGCCCGCTAGGTTACCTGCATATTCCAAGTGCCCGTTCGTTAACCTAGATAGTCCAAGTGCCCACTAGGTAACCTACATAGTCCAAGTGCCCGCTAGGTAACCTATATAGTCCAAGTGCCCGCTAGGTAACCTTGATAGTCCAAGGGCCCGCTATTTAACCTAGATAGACCAAGTGTCCTCTAGTTAACCTACATAGTACAAGTGCCCGCTAGTTAACCTACATACCAAGTTCCCGCTACGTAACCTAGATAGTCCAGGGCACGCTAGTTAAGCTACATCGTCCAAGTGCCCGCTAAGGAACCTACATAGTCCAAGTGCATGCTAGTTAACCTAGATAGTCCAAGTGCCCGCTAATTAACCTAGATAGTCCAAGTGCCTGCTAGGTAACCTACATAGTGCAAGTGTCCGTTAGTTAACTTACATATTCCAAGTGCCCGCTAGTTAACATAGATAGTCCAAGTGCCCGCTAGGGAACGTACATAGTCCAAGTGCCCGCTAGGTAACCTAGATAGTGCAAGTGTCCGCTAGTTAACCTAGATAGTTCAAGTACCCGCTAGGTAACCTAGATCGTCCAAGGATCCCCTAGTTAGCCTACATAGTCCAAGTGCCCGCTAGGTAACCTAGATAATCCAAGTGCCCGTTCGTTCACCTAGATAGTCCAAGTGCCCTTTAGGGAACCTAGATAGTCCAAGGGCCCGCTAGTAAACCTACATAGTCCATGGGCCCACTAGTTAACCTACATAGTGCAAGTGTCCGCTAGTTAACCTACATAATCTAAGTGCCCGTTAGCTAACCTAGGTAGTCCAAGGGCCCGCGAGTTGACCTACATAGTCCAAGTGCCAGCTCGGTATCCTAGATAGTACAAGTGCCCGCTAGGTAACCTAGACAGTCCAAGTGCCCGCTAGTTAACCTACATAGTCCAAGTGCCCGATAGGTAACCTAGATAATCCAATTTCCCGCTAGGGAACATTCATAGTCCAAGTGCCAGCTAGGTAACCTAGATAGTCCAAGTGGACGCTAGTTAACCTAGATAGTCCTAGTGCCCGTTAGTTAATCTAGATAGTCCATGTGCCCACTAGGGGACGTACTTAGTCCAAGTGCCCTTTAGCTAACCTAGATAGTCCAAGTGCCCTTTAGCTAACCTAGATAGTCCAAGTGCCCGCTAGTTAACATTGATCATCCAAGTGCCCGCTAGTTAACCTACATAGTCCAAGGGTTCGCTAGTTGTCCTACGTAGTCCAAGGTCCGCTAGTTGACCTAGATAGTCCAAGTGCCTGCTAGTTATCCTAGATTGTCCAAGTGCCCGATAGGTAACCTAAGTAGTCCAAATGTCCGATAGGGATCCTACATAGTCCAAGTGCCCGCTAGGTAACCTACATAGTCCTAGTGCCCGTTCGTTAACCTAGATAGTCCAAGTGCCCTCTAGGAAACCTAGACTGTCCAAGTGCCCGCTATGTAACCTAGATAGTCCAATTCCCCCTTGGTAACCTAGAGTCCAAGTGCTCGCTAGTTAACCTACATAGTCCAAGTGCCCGCTATGTAACCTAGATAGTCAAAGTGCCCGTTAGGTAACCTAGGTAGTCCAAGTGCCCGCTAGGTAACTTACATTGTCCAAGTTCCCGGTAGGTAACCTAGATAGTCCAAGTGCCCGTTACCTAACCTAGATAGTCCAAGTGCCCGGTAAGCAACCTACATAGTCCAAGTGCCCGTTCGTTAACCTAGAAGTCCAAGTGCCCGCTAGGTAACCTAGACAGTCCAAGTGCCCGCTAGGTTACCTGCATATTCCAAGTGCCCGTTCGTTAACCGAGATAGTCCAAGTGCCCACTAGGTAACCTACATAGTCGAAGTGCCCGCTAGGTAACTTATATAGTCCAAGTGCCCGCTAGGTAACCTAGATAGTCCAAGGGCCCGGTAGTTAACCTAGATAGTCCAAGTGTCCTCTAGTTAACCTACATAGTACAAGTGCCCGCTAGTTAACCTACATACCAAGTTCCCGCTACGTAACCTAGATAGTCCAGGGCACGCTAGTTAAGCTACATCGTCCAAGTGCCCGCTAAGGAACCTACATACTCCAAGTGCACGCTAGTTAACCTAGATAGTCCAAGTGCCCGCTAATTAACCTAGACAGTCCAAGTGCCTGCTAGGTTATCTACATAGTGCAAGTGTCCGCTAGTTAACCTACATATTCCAAGTGCCCGCTAGTTAACATAGATAGTCCAAGTGCCCGCTAGGGAACGTACATAGTCCAAGTGCCCGCTAGGTAACCTAGATAGTGCAAGTGTCCGCTAGTTAACCTAGATAGTTCAAGTACCCGCTAGGTAACCTAGATCGTCCAAGGGCCCCCTAGTTAGCCTACATAGTCCAAGTGCCCGCTAGGTAACCTAGATAATCCAAGTGCCCGTTCGTTCACCTGGATAGTCCAAGTGCCCTTTAGGGAACCTAGATAGTCCAAGGGCCCGCTAGTAAACCTACATAGTCCATGGGCCCACTAGTTAACCTACATAGTGCAAGTGTCCGCTAGTTAACCTACATATTCCAAGTGCCCGCTAGTTAACCTACATAATCTAAGTGCTCGTTAGCTAACCTAGGTAGTCCAAGGGCCCGCGAGTTGACCTACATAGTCCAAGTGCCAGCTCGGTATCCTAGATAGTACAATTGCCCGCTAGGGAACCTAGATAGTCCAAATGCCTGTTAGCTAACATAGATAGTCCAATTGGCGGCTAGGTAACCTACATAGTCCAAGTGCCCGTTCGTTAACCTAGATAATCCAAATGCCCGCTAGGTAACCTAGACAGTCCAAGTGCCCGCTAGTTAACCTACATAGTCCAAGTGCCCGATAGGGAACCTACATAATCCAAGTTCCCGCTAGGGAACCTACATAGTCCAAGTGCCCGCTAGGCAACCTACACCGTCCAAGTTCCTGTGAGTTAACCTAGATAGTCAAAGTGCCTGCTAGGTAACCTAGATATTCCAAGTGCTCGCTAGGTAACCTACATAGTCCAAGTGCCCGCTTGGTAACCTAAATAGTCCAAATGCCCGCTAGGGAAACTACATAGTCCAAGTGCCCGCTAGTTAACCTAGATAGTCCAAGTGCCTGCTAGTAAACCTACATAATCCATGGGCCCGTTAGTTAACCTATATAGTGCAAGGGCCCGCTAGTTAACTTAGACAGTCCAAGTGCCCGCTAGGAATCCTTCATAATCCAAGTACCTGCTAGGTAACCTAGATAGTCCAGGTGCCCTCTAGTTAACCTAGATAGTCCTAGTGCCCGTTAGTTAACCTAGATAGTCCAAGTGCCCACTAGGGGACGTACATAGTCCAAGTGCCCGCTAGGGATCCTTCATAATCCAAGTGCCTGCTAGGTAACCTAGATAGTCAAAGTGCCCGCTAGTTAACCTAGATAATCCTAGTGCCCGTTAGTTAACCTAGATAGTCAAAGTGCCCACTAGGTAACCTAGATAGTCCAAGTGTGCGCTAGGGTATGTACATAGCCCAAGTGCCTGCTAGGAAACCTAGATTGTGCAAGTGCCCACTAGTTAACCTACATAGTCCAAGGTCCGCTACTTAACCTAGATAGTCCAAGTGCCCGCTAGTTAACCTACATAGTACAAGGGCCCGCTAGTTGACCTAGATAGTCCAAGTGCCTGCTAGTTAACCAAGATAGTCAAAGTGCCCGTTAGTTAACCTAAGTAGTACAAATGTCCTATAGTGATCCTACATAGTCCAAGTGCCAGCTCGGTATCCTAGATAGTACAAGTGCCCGCTAGGTAACCTAGATATTCCAAGTGCCTGCTAGTTAACCTAGATAATCCTAGTGGCCGTTAGTTACCCTAGATAGTCCAAGTGCCCACTAGGGAACGTACATAGTCCAAGTGCCCGCTAGATAACCTAGATAGTCCCAGTGCACGCTAGGGTATGTACATAGTCCAAGTGCCTGCTAGGAAACCTAGATAATCCAAGTGCCCGCTAGGGATCCTTCATAATCCAAGTGCCTGCTATGTAACCTAGATATTCCAAGTGCCTGCTAGTTAACCTAGATAGTCCTGGTGCCCTTTAGTTAACCTAGATAGTCCAAGTGCCCACTAGGTAACCTAGATAGTACAAGTGCGCGCTGGGGTATGTACATAGTCCAAGGGCCTGCTAGTTAACCTTCATAGTCCAAGTGCCCTCTAGGTAACCTACACTGTCCAAGTGCCCGCTAAAGAACATACATAGTCCAAATGCCCGCTGGGAACCTACGTAGACCAAGTGCCCGCTACGGAATCTACATGGTCCAAGGGCCCGCTAGTTAACGTATATAGTCCAAGTGCCGCTAGTTAATCTACATAGTCCAACGGCCCGCTAGTTAACCTACATAGTCCAAGTGCCCGCTAGTTAACCTAGATAGTCCTGGTGCCCGTTAGTTAACCTAGATAGTCCAAGTGCCCACTAGGTAACCTAGATAGTCCATTTGCGCGCTGGGGTATGTACATAGTCCAAGGGCCTGCTAGTTAACCTTCATAGTCTAAGTGCCCGCTAGGTAACCTACATAGTACAAGTGTCCGCTAGTTAACCTACATAGTCCAAGTGCTCGCTAGTTAACTTACATAGTTCAAGTGTCCGTAGGGTACATACATAGTCGAAGTTCCCGCTAGGGAACATACATAGTCCAAATGCCCGCTAGGGAACCTACGTAGTCCAAGTGCCCGCTAGGGAATCTACATAGTCCAAGGGCCCGCTAGTTAACGTAGATAGTCCAAGTGCCGCTATTCATCTACATGGTCCAAGGGCCCGCTAGTTAACCTACATAGTCCAAGTACCCGCTAGTTGACCTAGATCGTCCAAGTGTCCGCTAGTTAACCTACATAGTCCAAGTGCTAGTTAGGGAACCTAGATAGTCCAAGTGCCCGCTCTGGAACATACATAGTCCAAGTGCCCGCTAGGGAATCTACATAGTCCAAGGGCCCGCTAGTTAACGTAGATAGTCCAAGTGCAGCTAGTTAATCTACATAGTCCAAGTGCCCTCTAGGTAACCTACACTGTCCAAGTGCCCGCTAAAGAACATACATAGTCCAAATGCCCGCTGGGAACCTACGTAGACCAAGTGCCCGCTACGGAATCTACATGGTCCAAGGGCCCGCTAGTTAACGTATATAGTCCAAGTGCCGCTAGTTAATCTACATAGTCCAACGGCCCGCTAGTTAACCTACATAGTCCAAGTGCCCGCTAGTTAACCTAGATAGTCCTGGTGCCCGTTAGTTAACCTAGATAGTCCAAGTGCCCACTAGGTAACCTAGATAGTCCATTTGCGCGCTGGGGTATGTACATAGTCCAAGGGCCTGCTAGTTAACCTTCATAGTCTAAGTGCCCGCTAGGTAACCTACATAGTACAAGTGTCCGCTAGTTAACCTACATAGTCCAAGTGCTCGCTAGTTAACTTACATAGTTCAAGTGTCCGTAGGGTACATACATAGTCGAAGTTCCCGCTAGGGAACATACATAGTCCAAATGCCCGCTAGGGAACCTACGTAGTCCAAGTGCCCGCTAGGGAATCTACATAGTCCAAGGGCCCGCTAGTTAACGTAGATAGTCCAAGTGCCGCTATTCATCTACATGGTCCAAGGGCCCGCTAGTTAACCTACATAGTCCAAGTACCCGCTAGTTGACCTAGATCGTCCAAGTGTCCGCTAGTTAACCTACATAGTCCAAGTGCTAGTTAGGGAACCTAGATAGTCCAAGTGCCCGCTCTGGAACATACATAGTCCAAGTGCCCGCTAGGGAATCTACATAGTCCAAGGGCCCGCTAGTTAACGTAGATAGTCCAAGTGCAGCTAGTTAATCTACATAGTCCAAGGGCCTGTTAGTTAGCCTACATAGTCCAAGTACCCGCTAGTTAACCTAGATCATCCAAGTGCCCGCTCGTTAACCTACGTAGTCCAAGTGCCCGCTACGGAATCTACATGGTCCAAGGGCCCGCTAGTTAACGTATATAGTCCAAGTGCCGCTAGTTAATCTACATAGTCCAACGGCCCGCTAGTTAACCTACATAGTCCAAGTGCCCGCTAGTTAACCTAGATAGTCCTGGTGCCCGTTAGTTAACCTAGATAGTCCAAGTGCCCACTAGGTAACCTAGATAGTCCATTTGCGCGCTGGGGTATGTACATAGTCCAAGGGCCTGCTAGTTAACCTTCATAGTCTAAGTGCCCGCTAGGTAACCTACATAGTACAAGTGTCCGCTAGTTAACCTACATAGTCCAAGTGCTCGCTAGTTAACTTACATAGTTCAAGTGTCCGTAGGGTACATACATAGTCGAAGTTCCCGCTAGGGAACATACATAGTCCAAATGCCCGCTAGGGAACCTACGTAGTCCAAGTGCCCGCTAGGGAATCTACATAGTCCAAGGGCCCGCTAGTTAACGTAGATAGTCCAAGTGCCGCTATTCATCTACATGGTCCAAGGGCCCGCTAGTTAACCTACATAGTCCAAGTACCCGCTAGTTGACCTAGATCGTCCAAGTGTCCGCTAGTTAACCTACATAGTCCAAGTGCTAGTTAGGGAACCTAGATAGTCCAAGTGCCCGCTCTGGAACATACATAGTCCAAGTGCCCGCTAGGGAATCTACATAGTCCAAGGGCCCGCTAGTTAACGTAGATAGTCCAAGTGCAGCTAGTTAATCTACATAGTCCAAGGGCCTGTTAGTTAGCCTACATAGTCCAAGTACCCGCTAGTTAACCTAGATCATCCAAGTGCCCGCTCGTTAACCTACATAGTCCAAGGGCCCGCTAGTTAACCTATATAGTCCAAGGGCCCGGTAGTTAACCTAAATCGTCCAAGGGCCCGCTAGTTAACCTAGATAGTCCAAGTGCCCGCTAGGTAACCTAGACAGTTCAAGTGAACACTAGGTTACCTACATAGTCCAAGTGCCTGTTCGTTAACCTACATAATCCACGTGCCCGCTAGGTAACCTATATAGTCCAAATGCCCGCTAGGGACCCTAATAGTCCAAGTGCCCGCTAGGTAACATATATAGTCCAAGTGCCCGCTAGGTAACATATATAGTCCAAGTGCCCGCTAGGTAACCTACATACCAAGTTCCCGCTACGTGACCTAGATAGTCCAGGGCACGCTAGTTAACCTACATCGTCCAAGTGCCCGCTAAGGAACCTACATAGTCCAAGTGCACGCTAGTTAACCTAGATAGTCCATGTGCCCGCTATTTAACCTAGATAGTCCAAGTGCCTGCTAGGTAACCTACATAGTGCAAGTGTTCGCTAGTTAAACTACATATTCCAAGTGCCCGCTAGTTAACATAGATAGTCCAAGTGCCCGCTAGGGAACGTACATAGTCCAAGTGCCCGCTAGGTAACCTAGATAGTGCAAGTGTCCGCTAGTTAACCTAGATAGTTCTAAGTACCCGCTAGGTAACCTAGATCGTCCAAGGGCCCCCTAGTTAGCCTACATAGTCCATGTGTCCGCTAGGTAACCTAGATAGTCCAAGTGCCCGTTCGGTCACCTAGATAGTCCAAGTGCCCTTTAGGGAACCTAGATAGTCCAAGGGCCCGCTAGTAAACCTACATAGACCATGGGCCCACTAGTTAACCTACATCGTGCAAGTGTCCGCTAGTTAATCTACATATTCCAAGGGCCTGCTAGTTAACCTATATAATCTAAGTGCCTGTTAGCTAACCTAGGTAGTCCAAGGGCCCGCGAGTTGACCTACATAGTCCAAGTGCCAGCTAGGTATCCTAGATAGTCCAAGTGCCCGCTAGTTAACCTACATACCAAGTGCCCGCTACGTAACCTAGATAGTCCAAGGGCACGCTAGTTAACCTACATAGTCCAAGTGCCCGCTAAGGAACCTAGATAGTCCAAGTGCCCGCTAGTTAACCTAGATAGTCCAAGTGCCCGCTAGTTAACCTAGATAGTCCAAGTGCCTGCTAGGTAACCTACATAGTGCAAGTGTCCGCTAGTTAACCTACATATTCCAAGTGCCCGCTAGTTAACATAGATAGTCCAAGTGCCCGCTAGGGAACGTACATAGTCCAAGTGTCCGCTAGTTAACCTACATAGTCCATGGGCCCGCTAGTTAACCTACATAGTGCAAGAGCCCGCTAGTTAACCTAGATCGTGCAAGTGTCCGCTAGTTTACCTACATAGTCCAAGTGTCAGTTAGCTAACCTAGATAGTCCAAGGGCCCGCTAGTTGACCTACATAGTCCAAGTGCCCGTTAGGTAACCTAGATAATCCAATTGCCCGCTAGGGAACATTTATAGTCCAAGTGCCAGCTAGGTAACCTAGATAGTCCAAGTGGCCGCTAGTTAACCTAGATAGTCCTAGTGCCCGTTAGTTAATCTAGATAGTCCATGTGCCCACTAGGGGACGTACTTAGTCCAAGTGCCCTTTAGCTAACCTAGATAGTCCAAGTGCCCACTAGTTAACATTGATCATCCAAGTGCCCGCTAGTTAACCTACATACCAAGTGCCCGCTACGTAACCTAGATAGTCCAAGGGCACGCTAGTTAACCTACATAGTCCAAGTGCCCGCTAAGGAACCTAGATAGTCCAAGTGTCCGCTAGTTAACCTACATATTCCAAGTGCCCGCTAGTTAACATAGATAGTCCAAGTGCCCGCTAGGGAACGTACATAGTCCAAGTGTCCGCTAGTTAACCTACATAGTCCATGGGCCCGCTAGTTAACCTACATAGTGCAAGAGCCCGCTAGTTAACCTAGATCGTGCAAGTGTCCGCTAGTTTACCTACATAGTCCAAGTGTCAGTTAGCTAACCTAGATAGTCCAAGGGCCCGCTAGTTGACCTACATAGTCCAAGTGCCCGTTAGGTAACCTAGATAATCCAATTGCCCGCTAGGGAACATTTATAGTCCAAGTGCCAGCTAGGTAACCTAGATAGTCCAAGTGGCCGCTAGTTAACCTAGATAGTCCTAGTGCCCGTTAGTTAATCTAGATAGTCCATGTGCCCACTAGGGGACGTACTTAGTCCAAGTGCCCTTTAGCTAACCTAGATAGTCCAAGTGCCCACTAGTTAACATTGATCATCCAAGTGCCCGCTAGTTAACCTAGATAGTCCAAGTGCATGCTAGTTAACCTAGATAGTCCAAGTGTCCTCTAGTTAACCTAGATCGTCCAAGTGCCCGCTAGTTAACCTACATAGTCCAAGGGTTCGCTGGTTGTCCTACGTAGTCCAAGGTCCGCTAGTTGACCTAGATAGTCCAAGTGCCTGCTAGTTAACCTAGATTGTCCAAGTGCCCGCTAGGTAACCTAAGTAGTCCAAATGTCCGATAGGGATCCTACATAGTCCAAGTGCACGCTAGGTAACCTACGTAGTCCTAGTGCCCGTTCGTTAACCTAGATAGTCCAAGTGCCCTCTAGGAAACCTAGACTGTCGAAGTGACCGCTAGGTAACCTAGATAGTCCAAGTGCCCGCTTGGTAACCTAGAGTCCAAGTGCTCGCTAGTTAACCTACACAGTCCAAATGCCCGCTATGTAACCTAGATAGTCAAAGTGCCCGTTAGGTAACCTAGGTAGTCCAAGTGCCCGCTAGGTAACTTACATTGTCCATGTTCCCGGTAGGTAACCTAGATAGTCCAAGTGCCCGTTACCTAACCTAGATAGTCCAAGTGCCCGGTAAGCAACCTACATAGTCCAAGTGCCCGTTCGTTAACCTAGAAGTCCAAGTGCCCGCTAGGTAACCTAGACAGTCCAAGTGCCCGCTAGGTTACCTGCATATTCCAAGTGCCCGTTCGTTAACCGAGATAGTCCAAGTGCCCACTAGGTAACCTACATAGTCCAAGTGCCCGCTAGGTAACCTATATAGTCCAAGTGCCCGCTAGGTAACCTAGATAGTTCAAGGGCCCGCTAGTTAACCTAGATAGACCAAGTGTCCTCTAGTTAACCAACATAGTCCAAGTGCCCGCTAGTTAACCTACATACCAAGTTCCCGCTACGTAACCTAGATAGTCCAGGGCACGCTAGTTAAGCTACATCGTCCAAGTGCCGGCTAAGGAACCTACATAGTCCAAGTGCATGCTAGTTAACCTAGATAGTCCAAGTGCCCGCTAATTAACCTAGATAGTCCAAGTGCCTGCTAGGTAACCTACATAGTGCAAGTGTCCGCTAGTTAACCTACATATTCCAAGTGCCCGCTAGTTAACATAGATAGTCCAAGTGCCCGCTAGGGAACGTACATAGTCCAAGTGCCCGCTAGGTAACCTAGATAGTGCAAGTGTCCGCTAGTTAACCTAGATAGTTCAAGTACCCGCTAGGTAACCTAGATCGTCCAAGGATCCCCTAGTTAGCCTACATAGTCCAAGTGCCCGCTAGGTAACCTAGATAATCCAAGTGCCCGTTCGTTCACCTAGATAGTCCAAGTGCCCTTTAGGGAACCTAGATAGTCCAAGGGCCCGCTAGTAAACCTACATAGTCCATGGGCCCACTAGTTAACCTACATAGTGCAAGTGTCCGCTAGTTAACCTACATATTCCAAGTGCCCGCTAGTTAACCTATATAATCTAAGTGCCCGTTAGCTAACCTAGGTAGTCCAAGGGCCCGCGAGTTGACCTACATAGTCCAAGTGCCAGCTCGGTATCCTAGATAGTACAAGTGCCTGCTAGGGAACCTAGATAGTCCAAGTGCCTGTTAGCTGACATAGATAGTCCAATTGGCGGCTAGGTAACCTACATACTCCAAGTGCCCGTTCGTTAACCTAGATAATCCAAATGCCCGCTAGGTAACCTAGACAGTCCAAGTGCCCGCTAATTATCCTACATAGTCCAAGTGCCCGATAGGGAACCTACATAATCCAAGTTCCCGCTAGGGAACCTACATAGTCCAAGTGCCCGCTAGGCAACCTACACAGTCCAAGTGCCCGTGAGTTAACCTAGATAGTCAAAGTGCCTGCTAGGTAACCTAGATAGTCCATGTGCTCGCTAGGTAACCTACATAGTCCAAGTGCCCGCTTGGTAACCTAAATAGTCCAAATGCCCGCTAGGGAAACTACATAGTCCAAGTGCCCGCTAGTTAACCTAGATAGTCCAAGTGCCTGCTAGTAAACCTACATAATCCATGGGCCCGTTAGTTAACCTACATAGTGCAAGGGCCCGCTAGTTAACCTAGATCATGCAAGTGTCCGCTAGTTAACCTACATAGTCCAAGTGCCCGCTAGTTAACCTAGATAGTCCAAGTGCCCGCTAGGGATCCTTCATAATCCAAGTACCTGCTAGGTAACCTAGATAGTTCAAGTGCCCGCTAGTTAATATAGATAGTCCAAGTTCCCCCTAGGGAACGTACATAGTCCAAGTGCCCGCTAGTTAACCTACATAGTCAATTGGCCCGCTAGTTAACCTACATAGTGCAAGAGCCCGCTAGTTAACCTAGATCATGCAAGTGTCCGCTAGTTAACCTACATTGTCCAAGTGTCCGTTAGCTAACCTAGATAGTCCAAGGGCCCGCTAGTTGACCTACATAGTCCAAGTGCCCGATAGGTAACCTAGATAATCCAATTGCCCGCTAGGGAACATTCATAGTCCAAGTGCCAGCTAGGTAACCTAGATAGTCCAAGTGGCCGCTAGTTAACCTAGATAGTCCTAGTGCCCGTTAGTTAATCTAGATAGTCCATGTGCCCACTAGGGGACGTACTTAGTCCAAGTGCCCTTTAGCTAACCTAGATAGTCCAAGTGCCCGCTAGTTAACCTATATAGTCCAAGGGTTCGCTAGTTGTCCTACGTAGTCCAAGGTCCGCTAGTTGACCTAGATAGTCCACGTGCCTGCTAGTTATCCTAGATTGTCCAAGTGCCCGCTAGGTAACCTAAGTAGTCCAAATGTCCGATAGGGATCCTACATAGTCCAAGTGCCCGCTAGGTAACCTACATAGTCCTAGTGCCCGTTCGTTAACCTAGATAGTCCAAGTGCCCTCTAGGAAACCTAGACTGTCCAAGTGCCCGCTATGTAACCTAGATAATCCAAGCGCCCGCTTGGTAACCTAGAGTCCAAGTGCTCGCTAGTTAACCTACATAGTCCAAGTGCCCGCTATGTAACCTAGATAGTCAAAGTGCCCGTTAGGTAACCTAGGTAGTCCAAGTGCCCGCTAGGTAACTTACATTGTCCAAGTTCCCGGTAAGTAACCTAGATAGTCCAAGTGCCCGTTACCTAACCTAGATAGTCCAAGTGCCCGGTAAGCAACCTACATAGTCCAAGTGCCCGTTTGTTAACCTAGAAGTCCAAGTGCCCGCTAGGTAACCTAGACAGTCCAAGTGCCCGCTAGGTTACCTGCATATTCCAAGTGCCCGTTCGTTAACCTAGATAGTCCAAGTGCCCACTAGGTAACCTACATAGTCCAAGTGCCCGCTAGGTAACCTAGATAGTGCAAGTGTCCGCTAGTTAACCTAGATAGTTCAAGTACCCGCTAGGTAACCTAGATCGTCCAAGGAACCCCTAGTTAGCCTACATAGACCAAGTGCCCGCTAGGTAACCTAGATAATCCAAGTGCCCGTTCGTTCACCTAGATAGTCCAAGTGCCCTTTAGGGAACCTAGATAGTCCAAGGGCCCGCTAGTAAACCTACATAGTCCATGGGCCCATTAGTTAACTTACATAGTGCAAGTGTCCGCTAGTTAACCTACATATTCCAAGTGCCCGCTAGTTAACCTACATAATCTAAGTGCTCGTTAGCTAACCTAGGTAGTCCAAGGGCCCGCGGGTTGACCTACATAGTCCAAGTGCCAGCTCGGTATCCTAGATAGTACAAGTGCCCGCTAGGGAACCTAGATAGTCCAAATGCCTGTTAGCTAACATAGATAGTCCAAGTGGCGGCTAGGTAACCTACATAGTCCAAGTGCCCGTTCGTTAACTTAGATAATCCAAATGCCCGCTAGGTAACCTAGACAGTCCAAGTGCCCGCTAGTTAACCTACATAGTCCAAGTGCCCGATAGGGAACCTATATAATCCAAGTTCCTGCTAGGGAACCTACATAGTCCAAGTGGCCGCTAGGCAACCTACACAGTCCAAGTGCCTGTGAGTTAACCTAGATAGTCAAAGTGCCTGCTAGGTAACCTAGATAGTCCAAGTGCTCGCTAGGTAACCTACAGAGTCCAAGTGCCCGCTTGGTAACCGAAATAGTCCAAATGCCCGCTAGGGAAACTACATAGTCCAAGTGCCCGCTAGTTAACCTAGATAGTCCAAGTGCCTGCTAGTAAACCTACATAATCCATGGGCCCGTTAGTTAACCTATATAGTGCAAGGGCCCGCTAGTTAACCTAGATAGTCCAAGTGCCCACTAGGGATCCTTCATAATCCATGTACCTGCTAGGTAACCTAGATAGTCCAAGTGCCCGCTAGTTAACCTAGATAGTCCTAGTGCTCGTTAGTTAACCTAGATAGTCCAAGTGCCCACTAGGGGACGTACATAGTCCAAGTGCCCGCTAGGGATCCTTCATAATCCAAGTGCCTGCTAGGTAACCTAGATAGTCAAAGTGCCCGCTAGTTAACCTAGATAGTCCTAGTGCCCGTTAGTTAACCTAGATAGTCAAAGTGCCCACTAGGTAACCTAGATAGTCCAAGTGTGCGCTAGGGTATGTACATAGCCCAAGTGCCTGCTAGGAAACCTAGATTGTCCAAGTGCCCACTAGTTAACCTCTATAGTCCAAGGTCCGCTAGTTAACCTAGATAATCCAAGTGCCCGCTAGTTAACCTACATAGTACAAGGGCCCGCTAGTTGACCTAGATAGTCCAAGTGCCTGCTAGTTAACCTAGATAGTCAAAGTGCCCGTTAGTTAACCTAAGTAGTACAAATGTCCGATAGTGATCCTACATAGTCCAAGTGCCCGCTAGGGAACCTACATAGTCCAAGTGCCCATTCGTTAACCTAGATAGTCAAAAAGCCCGCTAGGTAACCTAGACAGTCCAAGTGCCCGCAAGGTTACCTACATAGTCCAAGGGCCCGCTAGGTAACCTAGATAGTCCAAGTGCCCTCTAGGTAACCTAGATAGTCCAAGAGACGGCTAGTTAACCTACATAGTCCAAGTGTCCGCTAGTTAACCTACATAGTCAAAGTGCCCTCTAGTTAACCTAGATAGTCCAAGTGCCTGCTAGGGATCCTTCATAATCCAAGTGCCTGCTAGGTAACCTAGATATTCCAAGTGCCCGCTAGTTAACCTAGATAGTCCTAGTGGCCGTTAGTTACCCTAGATTGTCCAAGTGCCCACTAGGGAACGTACATAGTCCAAGTGCCCGCTAGATAACCTAGATAGTCCCAGTGCCCGCTAGGTAACCTACATAGTCCAAGTGCCCGCTAAAGAACATACATAGTCCAAATGCCCGCTAGGGACCTACGTAGTCCAAGTGCCCGCTAGGGAATCTACATAGTCCAAGGGCCCGCTACTTAACGTATATAGTCCAAGTGCCGCTAGTTAATCTACATAGTCCAAGTGCCCGCTAGTTAACCTAGATAGTCCTGGTGCCCGTTAGTTAACCTAGATAGTCCAAGGGCCCACTAGGTAACCTAGATAGTCCATTTGCGCCCTGGGGTATGTACATAGTCCAAGGGCCTGTTAGTTAATCTTCATAGTCCAAGTGCCCGCTAGGTAACCTACATAGTACAAGTGTCCGCTAGTTAACCTACATAGTCCAAGTGCCCGCTAGTTAACTTACATAGTTCAAGTGTCCGTAGGGTACATACATAGTCGAAGTTCCCGCTAGGGAACATACATAGTCCAAATGCCCGCTAGGGAACCTACGTAGTCCAAGTGCCCGCTAGGGAATCTACATAGTCCAAGGGCCCGCTAGTTAACGTAGATAGTCCAAGTGCCGCTATTAATCTACATAGTCCAAGGGCCCGCTAGTTAACCTACATAGTCCAAGTACCCGCTAGTTGACCTAGATCGTCCAAGTGTCCGCTAGTTAACCTACATAGTCCAAGTGCTAGTTAGGGAACCTAGATAGTCCAAGTGCCCGCTCTGGAACATACATAGTCCAAGTGCCCGCTAGGGAATCTACATAGTCCAAGGGCCCGCTAGTTAACGTAGATAGTCCAAGTGCCGCTAGTTAATCTACATAGTCCAAGGGCCTGTTAGTTAGCCTACATAGTCCAAGTACCCGCTAGTTAACCTAGATCATCCAAGTGCCCGCTCGTTAACCTACATAGTCCAAGGGCCCGCTAGTTAACCTATATAGTCCAAGGGCCCGGTAGTTAACCTAAATCGTCCAAGGGCCCGCTAGTTAACCTAGATAGTCCAAGTGCCCGCTTGTTAACCTACATAGTCTAAGTGCCCGCTAGGTAACCTAGACAGTTCAAGTGAACACTAGGTTACCTACATAGTCCAAGTGCCTGTTCGTTAACCTACATAGTCCACGTGCTCGCTAGGTAACCTATATAGTCCAAATGCCCGCTAGGGACCCTAATAGTCCAAGTGCCCGCTAGGTAACCTATATAGTCCAAGTGCCCGCTAGGTAACCTACATACCAAGTTCCTGCTACGTAACCTAGATAGTCCAGGGCACACTAGTTAACCTACATCGTCCAAGTGCCCGCTAAGGAACCTACATAATCCAAGTGCACGCTAGTTAACCTAGATAGTCCAAGTGACCGCTTGTTAACCTAGATAGTCCAAGTGCCTGCTAGGTAACCTACATAGTGCAAGTGTCCGCTAGTTAACCTACATATTCCAAGGGCCCGCTAGTTAACCTAGATAGTCCAAGTGTCCTCTAGTTAACCTACATAGTCCAAGTGCCCGCTAGTTAACCTACATACCAAGTTCCCGCTACGTAACCTAGATAGTCCAGGGCACGCTAGTTAACCTACATCGTCCAAGTGCCCGCTAAGGAACCTACATAGTCCAAGTGCACGCTAGTTAACCTAGATAGTCCAAGTGCCCGCTAGTTAACCTAGATAGTCCAAGTGCCTGCTAGGTAACCTACATAGCGCAAGTGTCCTTTAGTTAACCTACATATTCCTAGTGCCCGCTAGTTAACATAGCTAGTCCAAGTGCCCGCTAGGGAACGTACATAGTCCAAGTGCCCGCTAGGTAACCTAGATAGTGCAAGTGTCCGCTAGTTAACCTAGATAGTTCTAAGTACCCGCTAGATAACCTAGATCGTCCAAGGGCCCCCTAGTTAGCCTACATAGTCCAAGTGTCCGCAAGGTAACCTAGATAGTCCAAGTGCCCGTTCGGTCACCTAGATAGTCCAAGTGCCCTTTAGGGAACCTAGATAGTCCAAGGGCCCGCTAGTAAACCTACATAGTCCATGGGCCCACTAGTTAACCTACATCGTGCAAGTGTCCGCTAGTTAACCTACATATTCCAAGGGCCCGCTAGTTAACCTATATAATCTAAGTGCCTGTTAGCTAACCTAGGTAGTCCAAGGGCCCGCGAGTTGACCTACATAGTCCAAGTGCCAGCTAGGTATCCTAGATAGTACAAGTGCCCGCTAGGCAACCTACGCAGTCCAAGTGCCCGTTAGTTAACCTAGATAGTCAAAGTGCCTGCTAGGTAACCCAGATAGTCCAAGTGCTCGCTAGGTAACCTACATAGTCCAAGTGCCCGCTTGGTAACCTAAATAGTCCAAATGCCCGCTAGGGAAACTACATAGTCCAAGTGCCCGCTAATTAACCTAGATAGTCCAAGTGCCTGCTAGTAAACCTACATAATCCATGGGCCCGTTAGTTAACCTACATAGTGCAATGGCCCGCTAGTTAACCTAGATTGTGCAAGTGTCCCCTAGTTAACCTACATAGTCCAAGTGCCCGCTAGGTAACCTAGATAGTCCAAGTGCCCGCTAATTAACCTAAGTAGTCCAAGTGCCCGATAGGGAACCAACATAATCCAAGTGCCCGCTAGGGAACCTACATAGTCCAAGTGCCAGTTAGGTAACCTAGATAGTCCATATGCCCGCCAGGAAACCCACATAGTCCATGTGCCCGCTAGGGAACTTACATAGTCCAAGGTCCCGTTAGGGAGCCTACATAGTCCAAGTGCCCGTTAATTAACCTAGATTGTCCAAATGCCCGCTAGGTAACCTAGATAATCCAACAGCCGGCTAGGTAACCTACATACTCCAAGACTCCGCTAGGCAACGTAGATAGTTCAAGTGCCAGCTAGGTAACCTAGATAGTCCATGTGCCCTCTAGTTAACCTTGATCGTCCAAGTGCCCGCTAGTTAACCTACATAGTCCAAGGTCTGCTAGTTAACCTAGATAGTCCAAGTGCTCGCTAGTTAACCTACATAGTACAAGGGCCCGCTAAGGAACATATATAGTCCAAATGCCCGCTAGGGAACCTACGTAGTCCAAGTGCCCGCTAGGGAATCTACATAGTCCAAGGGCCCGCTTGTTAACGTAGATAGTCCATGTGCCGCTAGTTAATCTACATAGTCCAACGGCCCGCTAGTTAACCTATATAGTCCAAGTGCCCGCTAGTTAACCTAGATAGTCCTGGTGCCCGTTAGTTAACCTAGATAGTCCAAGGGCCCACTAGGTAACCTAGATATTCCAAGTACGCGCTGGGGTATGTACATATTCCAAGGGCCTGCTACTTAACCTTCATAGTCCAAGTGCCCGCTAGGTAACCTACATAATGCAAGTGTCCGCTAGTTAACCTACATAGTCCAAGTGCCCGCTAGTTAACCTAGATAGTCCAAGTGTCCGCTAGTTAACCTACATAGTCCAAGTGCCCGGTAGTTAAATTACATAGTTCAAGTGTCCGTAGGGTACATACATAGTCCAAGTGCCCGCTAGGGAACATACATAGTCCAAATGCCCGCTAGGGAAGCTACGTAGTCCAAGTGCCCGCTAGGGAATCTACATAGTGCAAGGGCCCGCTAGTTAACGTAGATAGTCCAAGTGCCGCTAGTTAATCTACATAGTCCAAGGGCCCGCTAGTTAACCTACATAGTCCAAGTACCCGCTAGTTGACCTAGATCGTCCAAGTGTCCGCTAGTTAACCTACATAGTCCAAGTGCTAGTTAGGGAACCTAGATAGTCCAAGTGCCCGCTCTGGAACATAAATAGTCCAAGTGCCCGCTAGGGAATCTACATAGTCCAAGGGCCCGCTAGTTAACGTAGATAGTCCAAGTGCCGCTAGTTAATCTACATAGTCCAAGGGCCCGCTTGTTAGCCTACATAGTCCAAGGGCCCGCTAGTTAGCCTACATAGTCCAAGTACCCGCTAGTTAACCTAGATCGTCCAAGTTCCCGCTAGTTAACCTACATAGTCCAAGGGCCCGCTAGTTAACCTATATAGTCCAAGGGCCCGCTAGTTAACCTACATCGTCCAAGGGCCCGCTAGTTAACCTAGATAGTCCAAGTACCCGCTTGTTAACCTACATAGTCCAAGTGCCCGCTAGGTAACCTAGACCGTTCAAGTGAACACTAGGTTACCTACTTAGTCCAAGTGCCTGTTTGTTAACCTACATAGTGCAAGTGCCCGCTAGGTAACCTATATAGTCCAAATGCCCGCTAGGGACCCTAATAGTCCAATTGCCCGCTAGTGAACCTAGACAGTCCAAGAGCTCGCTAGTTAACCTAGATAGTCCAAGTGCGCGCTAGGTAACCTAGACAGTTCAAGTGACCACTAGGTTACCTACATAGTCCAAGTGCCCGATAGGGAATCTACATAGTCCAAGTGCCCGCTAGTTAACATAAATAGTCCAAGTACCCGCTAGGAAACGTACATAGTCCAAGTGCCTGCTAGGTAACCTAGATAGTCCAAGTGCCCGCTAGTTAACCTACATAGTCCAAGTGCCTGCTAGGCAACCTAGATAGTCCAAGTGCCCACTAGTAAACCTACATAGTCCAACTTCCCCCTAGGTAACCTAGATAGTCCAAAGGCCCGCTAGGTAACCTACATTGTCCTAGTGCCCCTTAGTTAACCTACATTCTCCAAGTGAACGATAGGGAACCTACATAGTCCAAGTGTCTACTAGGTAACCTACATAGTCCAAAGCCCGCTAGTTAACCTACATAGTCCAAGTGCCCATTAGGTAACCCAGATAGTCCTAATGCACGCTAGGGAACCCACATAGTCCAAGTGCCCTCTAGGGAACTTACATAGTCCAAGGGCCCGCTAGGGAACCTACATAGTCCAAGTGCCCGTTAGTTAACCTAGATAGTCCAAATGCCCGCTAGGTAACGTAGATAGTCCAACAGCCCGGTAGGTAACCTACATACTCCAAGTAACCGCTAGGTAACGTAGATAGTTCAAGTGCCAGCTAGGTAACCTAGATAGTCAAAGTGCCCGCTAGATAACCTACAAAGTCTAATTGCCCGCTAGGTAATCAATATAGTCCAAATGCCCGCTAGGGAGCCTACATAATCCAAATGCCCGCTAGGTAACCTACATACTCCAAGAACCCGCTAGGCAACGTAGATAGTTCAAGAGCCAGCTAGGTAACCTAGATAGTCCATGTGCCCTCTAGTTAACCTAGATCGTCCAAGTGCCCGCTAGTTAACCTACATAGTCCAAGGTCTGCTAGTTAACCTAGATATTCCAAGTGCTCGCTAGTTAACCTACATAGTACAAGGGCCCGCTAGTTAACCTAAGTAGTCCAAATGTCCGATAGGGATCCTACATAGTCCAAGTGCCCGCTAGGTAACCTACATAGTCCAAGTGCCCGTTCGTTAACCTAGATAGTCCAAGTGCCCGCTAGGAAACCTACATAGTCCAAGGGCCCGCTAGTTAACCTAGATAGTCATAGTGCCCGTTAGGTAACCTAGATAGTCCAAGTGCCCGCTAGGTAACTTACATTGTCCAAGTTCCCACGAGGTAACCTAGATAGTCCAAGTGCCCGTTACCTAACCTAGATAGTCCAAGTGCCCGCTAGGCAACCTACATAGTCCAAGAGCCCATTCGTTAAACTAGAAGTCCAAGTGCCCGCAAGGTAACCTAGAGAGTCCAAGTGCCCGCTAGGTTACCTGCATATTCCAAGTGCCCGTTCGTTAACCTAGATATTCCAAGTGCCCACTAGGTAACCTACATAGTCCAAGTGACCGCTAGGTAACCTATATAGTCCATGTGCCCGCAAGGTAACCTACATAGTGCAAGGGCTCACTTGTTAACTTTGATAGTCCAAGTGCCCGCTAGTTAACCTAGATTTTCCAAGTGTCTTCTAGTTAACCTACATAGTCCAAGTGTCAGTTAGCTAACCTAGATAGTCCAAGTGCCCGCTAGGTACCCTAAGTAGTCCAAATGTCCGATAGGGATCCTACATAGTCCAAGTGCCCGCTAGGTAACCTACATAGTCCTAGTGCCCATTTGTTAACCTAGATAGTCCAAGTGCCCGCTAGGTAACCTAGACTGTCCAAGTCCCCGCTAGGTAACCTAGATAGTCCAAGTGCTCGCTAGGTAACCTAGAGTCCAAGTGCTTGCTAGTTAACCTACATAGTCCAAGTGCCCGCTATGTAACCCAGATAGTCAAAGTGCCCGTTAGGTAACCTAGGTAGTCCAAGTGCCCGCTAGGTAACTTACATTGTCCAAGTTCCCGCTAGGTAACCTAGATAGTCCAAGTGCCAGTTACCTAACCTAGATAGTCCAAGTGCCCGGTAAGCAACCTACATAGTCCAAGTGCCCGTTCGTTAACCTAGAAGTCCAAGTGCCCGCTAGGTAACCTAGACAGTCCATATGCCCGCTATGTTACCTGCATATTCCAAGTGCCAGTTCGTTAACCTAGATAGTCAAAGTGCCCACTAGGTAACCTTCATAGTCCAAGTGCCCGCTGGGTAACCTAAATATTCCAAGTGCCCGCTAGGTAACCTTGATAGGCCAAGGGCCCGCTAGTTAACCTAGATAGTCCAAGTGCCCGCTAGTTAACCTACATAGTACAAGGGCCCGCTAGTTGAACTAGAGAGCCCAAGTGCCTGCTAGTTAACCAATATAGTCAAAGTGCCCGCTAGTTAACCTAAGTAGTACAAATGTCCAATAGTGATCCTACATAGTCCAAGTGCCCGCTAGGTAACCTACATAGTCCAAGTGCCCATTCGTTAACATAGATAGTCAAAAAGCCCGCTAGGTAACCTACACAGTCCAAGTGCCCGTAAGGTTACCTACATAGTCCAAGGGCCCGCTAGGTAACCTAGATAGTCCCAGTGCACGCTAGGGTATGTACATAGTCCAAGTGCCTGCTAGGAAACCTAGATAGTCCAAGTGCCCACTAGGGATCCTTCATAATCCAAGTGCCTGCTAGGTAACCTAGATAGTCCAAGGGCCCACTAGGTAACCTAGATTGTCCAAGTACGCGCAGGGGTATGTACATACTCCAAGGGCCTGCTACTTAACCTTCATAGTCCAAGTACCCGCTAGTTGACCTAGATCGTCCAAGTGTCCGCTAGTTAACCTACATAGTCCAAGTGCTAGTTAGGGAACCTAGATAGTCCAAGTGCCCGCTCTGGAACATAAATAGTCCAAGTGCCCGCTAGGGAATCTACATAGTCCAAGGGCCCGCTAGTTAACGTAGATAGTCCAAGTGCCGCTAGTTAATCTACATAGTCCAAGGGCCCGCTAGTTAGCCTACATAGTCCAAGTACCCGCTAGTTAACCTAGATCGTCCAAGTGCCCGCTAGTTAACCTACATAGTCCAAGGGCCCGCTAGTTAACCTATATAGTCCAAGGGCCCGCTAGTTAACCTACATCGTCCAAGGGCCCGCTAGTTAACCTAGATAGTCCAAGTACCCGCTTGTTAACCTACATAGTCCAAGTGCCTGCTAGGTAACCTAGACCGTTCAAGTGAACACTAGGTTACCTACTTAGTCCAAGTGCCTGTTCGTTAACCTACATAGTCCAAGTGCCCGCTAGGTAACCTATATAGTCCAAATGCCCGCTAGGGACCCTAATAGTCCAATTGCCCGCTAGTGAACCTAGATAGTCCAAGAGCTCGCTAGTTAACCTACATAGTCCAAGTGCGCGCTAGGTAACCTAGACAGTTCAAGTGACCACTAGGTTACCTACATAGTCCAAGTGCCCGATAGGGAATCTACATAGTCCAAGTGCCCGCTAGTTAACATAAATAGTGCAAGTACCCGCTAGGAAACGTACATAGTCCAAGTGCCTGCTAGGTAACCTAGATAGTCTAAGTGCCCGCTAGTTAACCTACATAGTCCAAGTGCCTGCTAGGCAACCTAGATAGTCCAAGTGCCCACTAGTAAACCTACATAGTCCAACTTCCCCCTAGGTAACCTAGATAGTCCAAAGGCCCGCTAGGTAACCTACATTGTCCTAGTGCCCCTTAGTTAACCTACATTCTCCAAGTGAACGATAGGGAACCTACATAGTCCAAGTGTCTACTAGGTAACCTACATAGTCCAAAGCCCGCTAGTTAACCTACATAGTCCAAGTGCCCGTTAGTTAACCCAGATAGTCCTAATGCCCGCTAGGGAACCCACATAGTCCAAGTGCCCTCTAGGGAACTTACATAGTCCAAGGGCCCGCTAGGGAACCTACATAGTCCAAGTGCCCGTTAGTTAACCTAGATAGTCCAAATGCCCGCTAGGTAACGTAGATAGTCCAACAGCCCGGTAGGTAACCTACATACTCCAAGTAACCGCTAGGTAACGTAGATAGTTCAAGTGCCAGCTAGGTAACCTAGATAGTCAAAGTGCCCGCTAGATAACCTACAAAGTCTAATTGCCCGCTAGGTAATCAATATAGTCCAAATGCCCACTAGGGAGCCTACATAATCCAAATGCCCGCTAGGTAACCTAGATAGTCCAAGGGCACGCTAGGTAACCTACATAGTCCTAGTGCCCCTAGTTAACCTACATTCTCCAAGTACCCGATAGGTAACCTACATAGTCCTAGTGCCCCTAGTTAACCTACGTTCTCCAAGTGCCCGCTAGGTAACCTACATAGTCCAAATACCCTCTAGTTAACCTACATAGTCCAAGTGCCCGATAGGGAATCAACATAATCCAAGTGCCCGCTAGGGAACCTACATAGTCCAAGTGCCAGTTAGGTAACCTAGATAGTCCAAATGAGCGCCAGAAAACCCACATAGTCCATGTGCCCGCTAGGGAACTTACATAGTCCAAGGGCCCGCTAGGGAGCCTACATAGTCCACGTGCCCGCTAGGTAACCTAGATAGGCCAAGGGCCCGCTAGTTAACCTAGATAGTCCAAGTGCCCGCTAGTTAACCTACATAGTACAAGGGCCCGCTAGTTGAACTAGAGAGCCCAAGTGCCTGCTAGTTAACCTATATAGTCAAAGTGCCCGCTAGTTAACCTAAGTAGTACAAATGTCCAATAGTGATCCTACATAGTCCAAGTGCCTGCTAGGTAACCTACATAGTCCAAGTGCCCATTCGTTAACCTAGATAGTCAAAAAGCCCGCTAGGTAACCTACACAGTCCAAGTGCCCGTAAGTTTACCTACATAGTCCAAGGGCCCCCTAGGTAACCTAGATAGTCCAAGTGCCCGCTAGGTAACCTAGATAGTCCAAGTGACCGCTAGTTAACCTACATAGTCCAAGTGTCCGCTAGTTAACCTACATAGTCCAAGTGCCCTCTAGTAAACCTAGATAGTCCAAGTGCCCGCTAGGGATCCTTCATAATCCAAGTGCCTGCTAGTTAACCTAGATCGTCCAAGTGCCCGCTAGTTAACCTAGATAGTCCTAGTGCCCGTTAGTTAACCTAGATAGTCCAAGTGCCCAGTATGGAACGTACATAGTCCAAGTGCCTGCTAGATAACCTACATAGTCCCAGTGCACGCTAGGGTATGTACATATTCCAAGTGCCTGCTAGGAAACCTAGATAGTCCAAGTGCCCACTAGGGATCCTTCATAATCCAAGTGCCTGCTAGGTAACCTAGATAGTCCAAGTGCCCGCTAGTTAACCTAGATAGTTCTGGTGCCCGTTAGTTAACCTAGATAGTCCAAGTGCCCACTAGGTAACCTAGATAGTCCAAGTGCACGCTGGGGTATGTACATAGTCCAAGGGCCTGCTAGTTAACCTTCATAGTCCAAGTGCCCGCTAGGTAACCTACATAGTCCAAGTGCCTGCTAAGGAACATACATAGTCCAAATGCCCGCTAGGGAACCTACGTAGTCCAAGTGCCCGCTAGGGAATCTACATAGTCCAAGGGCCCGCTAGTTAACGTAGATAGTCCAAGTGTCGCTAGTTAATCTACATAGTCCAACGCTCCGCTAGTTAACCTATATAGTCCAAGTGCCCGCTAGTTAACCTAGATAGTCCTGGTGCCCGTTAGTTAACCTAGATAGTCCAAGGGCCCACTAGGTAACCTAGATAGTCCAAGTACGCGCTGGGGTATGTACATAGTCCAAGGGCCTGCTACTTAACCTTCATAGTCCAAGTGCCCGCTAGGTAACCTACATAATGCAAGTGTCCGCTAGTTAACCTACATAGTCCAAGTGCCCGCTAGTTAATCTAGATAGTCCAAGTGTCCGCTAGTTAACCTACATAGTCCAAGTGCCCGGTAGTTAACTTACATAGTTCAAGTGTCCGTAGGGTACATACATAGTCCAAGTGCCCGCTAGGGAACATACATAGTCCAAATGCCCGCTAGGGAACCTACGTAGTCCAAGTGCCCGCTAGGGAATCTACATAGTGCAAGGGCCCGCTAGTTAACGTAGATAGTCCAAGTGCCGCTAGTTAACCTACATAGTACAAGGGCCCGCTAGTTGACCTAGATAGTCCAAGTGCCTGCTAGTTAACCTAGATAGTCAAAGTGCCCGTTAGTTAACCTAAGTAGTACAAATGTCCGATAGTGATCCTACATAGTCCAAGTGCCCGCTAGGGAACCTACATAGTCCAAGTGCCCATTCGTTAACCTAGATAGTCAAAAAGCCCGCTAGGTAACCTAGACAGTCCAAGTGCCCGCAAGGTTACCTACATAGTCCAAGGGCCCGCTAGGTAACCTAGATAGTCCAAGTGCCCTCTAGGTAACCTAGATAGTCCAAGAGACGGCTAGTTAACCTACATAGTCCAAGTGTCCGCTAGTTAACCTACATAGTCAAAGTGCCCTCTAGTTAACCTAGATAGTCCAAGTGCCTGCTAGGGATCCTTCATAATCCAAGTGCCTGCTAGGTAACCTAGATATTCCAAGTGCCCGCTAGTTAACCTAGATAGTCCTAGTGGCCGTTAGTTACCCTAGATAGTCCAAGTGCCCACTAGGGAACGTACATAGTCTAAGTGCCCGCTAGATAACCTAGATAGTCCCAGTGCCCGCTAGGTAACCTACATAGTCCAAGTGCCCGCTAAAGAACATACATAGTCCAAATGCCCGCTAGGGACCTACGTAGTCCAAGTGCCCGCTAGGGAATCTACATAGTACAAGGGCCCGCTAGTTAACGTATATAGTCCAAGTGCCGCTAGTTAATCTACATAGTCCAAGGGCCCGCTAGTTAACCTACATAGTCCAAGTGCCCGCTAGTTAACCTAGATAGTCCTGGTGCCCGTTAGTTAACCTAGATAGTCCAAGGGCCCACTAGGTAACCTAGATAGTCCATTTGCGCGCTGGGGTATGTACATAGTCCAAGGGCCTGTTAGTTAATCTTCATAGTCCAAGTGCCCGCTAGGTAACCTACATAGTACAAGTGTCCGCTAGTTAACCTACATAGTCCAAGTGCCCGCTAGTTAACTTACATAGTTCAAGTGTCCGTAGGGTACATACATAGTCGAAGTTCCCGCTAGGGAACATACATAGTCCAAATGCCCGCTAGGGAACCTACATAGTCCAAGTGCCCGCGAGGGAATCTACATAGTCCAAGGGCCCGCTAGTTAACGTAGATAGTCCAAGTGCCGCTATTAATCTACATAGTCCAAGGGCCCGCTAGTTAACCTACATAGTCCAAGTACCCGTTAGTTGACCTAGATCGTCCAAGTGTCCGCTAGTTAACCTACATAGTCCAAGTGCTAGTTAGGGAACCTAGATAGTCCAAGTGCCCGCTCTGGAACATACATAGTCCAAGTGCCCGCTAGGGAATCTACATAGTCCAAGGGCCCGCTACTTAACGTAGATAGTCCAAGTGCCGCTAGTTAATCTACATAGTCCAAGGGCCTGCTAGTTAGCCTACATAGTCCAAGTACCCGCTAGTTAACCTAGATCATCCAAGTGCCCGCTCGTTAACCTACATAGTCCAAGGGCCCGCTAGTTAACCTATATAGTCCAAGGGCCCGGTAGTTAACCTAAATCGTCCAAGGGACCGCTAGTTAACCTAGATAGCCCAAGTGCCCGCTTGTTAACCTACATAGTCCAAGTGCCCGCTAGGTAACCTAGACAGTTCAAGTGAACACTAGGTTACCTACATAGTCCAAGTGCCTGTTCGTTAACCTACATAGTCCACGTGCCCGCTAGGTAACCTATATAGTCCAAATGCCCGCTAGGGACCCTAATAGTCCAAGTGCCCGCTAGGTAACCTATATAGTCCAAGTGCCCGCTAGGTAACCTACATACCAAGTTCCTGCTACGTAACCTAGATAGTCCAGGGCACGCTAGTTAACCTACATCGTCCAAGTGCCCGCTAAGGAACCTACATAATCCAAGTGCACGCTAGTTAACCTAGATAGTCCAAGTGACCGCTTGTTAACCTAGATAGTCCAAGTGCCTGCTAGTTAACCTACATAGTGCAAGTGTCCGCTAGTTAACCTACATATTCCAAGGGCCCGCTAGTTAACATAGATAGTCCTAGTGTCCTCTAGTTAACCTACATAGTCCAAGTGCCCGCTAGTTAACCTACATACCAAGTTCCCGCTACATAACCTAGATAGTCCAGGGCACGCTAGTTAACCTACATCGTCCAAGTGCCCGCTAAGGAACCTACATAGTCCAAGTGCACGCTAGTTAACCTAGATAGTCCAAGTGCCCGCTAGTTAACCTAGATAGTCCAAGTGCCTGCTAGGTAACCTACATAGCGCAAGTGTCCTTTAGTTAACCTACATATTCCTAGTGCCCGCTAGTTAACATAGCTAGTCCAAGTGCCCGCTAGGGAACGTACATAGTCCAAGTGCCCGCTAGGTAACCTAGATAGTGCAAGTGTCCGCTAGATAACCTAGATAGTTCTAAGTACCCGCTAGGTAACCTAGATCGTCCAAGGGCCCCCTAGTTAGCCTACATAGTCCAAGTGTCCGCTAGGTAACCTAGATAGTCCAAGTGCCCGTTCGGTCACCTAGATATTCCAAGTGCCCTTTAGGGAACCTAGATAGTCCAAGGGCCCGCTAGTAAACCTACATAGTCCATGGGCCCACTAGTTAACCTACATCGTGCAAGTGTCCGCTAGTTAACCTACATATTCCAAGGGCCCGCTAGTTAACCTATATAATCTAAGTGCCTGTTAGCTAACCTAGGTAGTCCAAGGGCCCGCGAGTTGACCTACATAGTCCAAGTGCCAGCTAGGTATCCTAGATAGTACAAGTGCCCGCTAGGCAACCTACGCAGTCCAAGTGCCCGTTAGTTAACCTAGATAGTCAAAGTGCCTGCTAGGTAACCCAGATAGTCCAAGTGCTCGCTAGGTAACCTACATAGTCCAAGTGCCAGCTTGGTAACCTAAATAGTCCAAATGCCCGCTAGGGAAACTACATAGTCCAAGTGCCCGCTAATTAACCTAGATAGTCCAAGTGCCTGCTAGTAAACCTACATAATCCATGGGCCCGTTAGTTAACCTACATAGTGCAATGGCCCGCTAGTTAACCTAGATTGTGCAAGTGTCCCCTAGTTAACCTACATAGTCCAAGTGCCCGCTAGGTAACCTAGATAGTCCAAGTGCCCGCTAATTAACCTAAGTAGTCCAAGTGCCCGCTAGGGAACCTACATAGTCCAAGTGCCAGTTAGGTAACCTAGATAGTCCATATGCCCGCCAGGAAACCCACATAGTCCATGTGCCCGCTAGGGAACTTACATAGTCCAAGGTCCCGTTAGGGAGCCTACATAGTCCAAGTGCCCGTTAATTAACCTAGATTGTCCAAATGCCCGCTAGGTAACCTAGATAATCCAACAGCCGCCTAGGTAACCTACATACTCCAAGAACCCGCTAGGCAACGTAGATAGTTCAAGTGCCAGCTAGGTAACCTAGATAGTCCATGTGCCCTCTAGTTAACCTTGATCGTCCAAGTGCCCGCTAGTTAACCTACATAGTCCAAGGTCTGCTAGTTAACCTAGATAGTCCAAGTGCTCGCTAGTTAACCTACATAGTACAAGGGCCCGCTAAGGAACATACATAGTCCAAATGCCCGCTAGGGAACCTACGTAGTCCAAGTGCCCGCTAGGGAATCTACATAGTCCAAGGGCCCGCTTGTTAACGTAGATAGTCCAAGTGCCGCTAGTTAATCTAATCTACATAGTCCAACGGCCCGCTAGTTAACCTATATAGTCCAAGTGCCCGCTAGTTAACCTAGATAGTCCTGGTGCCCGTTAGTTAACCTAGATAGTCCAAGGGCCCACTAGGTAACCTAGATATTCCAAGTACGCGCTGGGGTATGTACATATTCCAAGGGCCTGCTACTTAACCTTCATAGTCCAAGTGCCCGCTAGGTAACCTACATAATGCAAGTGTCCGCTAGTTAACCTACATAGTCCAAGTGCCCGGTAGTTAAATTACATAGTTCAAGTGTCCGTAGGGTACATACATAGTCCAAGTGCCCGCTAGGGAACATACATAGTCCAGATGCCCGCTAGGGAACCTACGTAGTCCAAGTGCCCGCTAGGGAATCTACATAGTGCAAGGGCCCGCTAGTTAACGTAGATAGTCCAAGTGCCGCTAGTTAATCTACATAGTCCAAGGGCCCGCTAGTTAACCTACATAATCCAAGTACCCGCTAGTTGACCTAGATCGTCCAAGTGTCCGCTAGTTAACCTACATAGTCCAAGTGCTAGTTAGGGAACCTAGATAGTCCAAGTGCCCGCTCTGGAACATAAATAGTCCAAGTGCCCGCTAGGGAATCTACATAGTCCAAGGGCCCGCTAGTTAACGTAGATAGTCCAAGTACCGCTAGTTAATCTACATAGTCCAAGGGCCCGCTTATTAGCCTACATAGTCCAAGGGCCCGCTAGTTAGCCTACATAGTCCAAGTACCCGCTAGTTAACCTAGATCGTCCAAGTTCCCGCTAGTTAACCTACATAGTCCAAGGGCCCGCAAGTTAACCTATATAGTCCAAGGGCCCGCTAGTTAACCTACATCGTCCAAGGGCCCGCTAGTTAACCTAGATAGTCCAAGTACCCGCTTGTTAACCTACATAGTCCAAGTGCCCGCTAGGTAACCTAGACCGTTCAAGTGAACACTAGGTTACCTACTTAGTCCAAGTGCCTGTTCGTTAACCTACATAGTCCAAGTGCCCGCTAGGTAACCTATATAGTCCAAATGCCCGCTAGGGACCCTAATAGTCCAATTGCCCGCTAGTGAACCTGGATAGTCCAAGAGCTCGCTAGTTAACCTACATAGTCCAAGTGCGCGCTAGGTAACCTAGACAGTTCAAGTGACCACTAGGTTACCTACATAGTCCAAGTGCCCGATTGGGAATCTACATAGTCCAAGTGCCCGCTAGTTAACATAAATAGTCCAAGTACCCGCTAGGAAACGTATATAGTCCAAGTGCCTGCTAGGTAACCTAGATAGTCCAAGTGCCCGCTAGTTAACCTACATAGTCCAAGTGCCTGCTAGGCAACCTAGATAGTCCAAGTGCCCACTAGTAAACCTACATAGTCCAACTTCCCCCTAGGTAACCTAGATAGTCCAAAGGCCCGGTAGGTAACCTACATTGTCCTAGTGCCCCTTAGTTAACCTACATTCTCCAAGTGAACGATAGGGAACCTACATAGTCCAAGTGTCTACTAGGTAACCTACATAGTCCAAAGCCCGCTAGTTAACCTACATAGTCCAAGTGCCCGTTAGGTAACCCAGATAGTCCTAATGCATGCTAGGGAACCCACATAGTCCAAGTGCCCTCTAGGGAACTTACATAGTCCAACAGCCCGGTAGGTAACCTACATACTCCAAGTAACCGCTAGGTAACGTAGATAGTTCAAGTGCCAGCTAGGTAACCTAGATAGTCAAAGTGCCCGCTAGATAACCTACAAAGTCTAATTGCCCGCTAGGTAATCAATATAGTCCAAATGCCCGCTAGGGAGCCTACATAATCCAAATGCCCGCTAGGTAACCTACATACTCAAAGAACCCGCTAGGCAACGTAGATAGTTCAAGAGCCAGCTAGGTAACCTAGATAGTCCATGCGCCCTCTAGTTAACCTAGATCGTCCAAGTGCCCGCTAGTTAACCTACATAGTCCAAGGTCTGCTAGTTAACCTAGATAGTCCAAGTGCTCGCTAGTTAACCTACATAGTACAAGGGCCCGCTAGTTAACCTAAGTAGTCCAAATGTCCGATAGGGATCCTACATAGTCCAAGTGCCCGCTAGGTAACCTACATAGTCCAAGTGCCCGTTCGTTAACCTAGATAGTCCAAGTGCCCGCTAGGAAACCTACATAGTCCAAGGGCCCGCTAGGTAACCTAGATAGTCATAGTGCCCGTTAGGTAACCTAGATAGTCCAAGTGCCCGCTAGGTAACTTACATTGTCCAAGTTCCCACGAGGTAACCTAGATAGTCCAAGTGCCCGATACCTAACCTAGATAGTCCAAGTGCCCGCTAGGCAACCTACATAGTCCAAGAGCCCATTCGTTAACCTAGAAGTCCAAGTGCCCGCAAGGTAACCTAGAGAGTCCAAGTGCCCGCTAGGTTACCTGCATATTCCAAGTGCCCGTTCGTTAACCTAGATATTCCAAGTGCCCACTAGGTATCCTACACAGTCCAAGTGACCGCTAGGTAACCTACATAGTGCAAGGGCTCACTTGTTAACTTTGATAGTCCAAGTGCCCGCTAGTTAACCTAGATTTTCCAAGTGTCTTCTAGTTAACCTACATAGTCCAAGTGTCAGTTAGCTAACCTAGATAGTCCAAGTGCCCGCTAGGTAACCTAAGTAGTCCAAATGTCCGATAGGGATCCTACATAGTCCAAGTGCCCGCTAGGTAACCTACATAGTCCTAGTGCCCATTTGTTAACCTAGATAGTCCAAGTGCCCGCTAGGTAACCTAGACTGTCCAAGTGCCCGCTAGGTAACCTAGATAGTCCAAGTGCTCGCTAGGTAACCTAGAGTCCAAGTGCTTGCTAGTTAACCTACATAGTCCAAGTGCCCGCTATGTAACCCAGATAGTCAAAGTGCCCGTTAGGTAACCTAGGTAGTCCAAGTGCCCGCTAGGTAACTTACATTGTCCAAGTTCCCGCTAGGTAACCTAGATAGTCCAAGTGCCAGTTACCTAACCTAGATAGTCCAAGTGCCCGGTAAGCAACCTACATAGTCCAAGTGCCCGTTCGTTAACCTAGAAGTCCAAGTGCCCGCTAGGTAACCTAGACAGTCCATATGCCCGCTATGTTACCTGCATATTCCAAGTGCCCGTTCGTTAACCTAGATAGTCAAAGTGCCCACTAGGTAACCTTCATAGTCCAAGTGCCCGCTGGGTAACCTAAATATTCCAAGTGCCCGCTAGGTAACCTTGATAGGCCAAGGGCCCGCTAGTTAACCTAGATAGTCCAAGTGCCCGCTAGTTAACCTACATAGTACAAGGGCCCGCTAGTTGAACTAGAGAGCCCAAGTGCCTGCTAGTTAACCAATATAGTCAAAGTGCCCGCTAGTTAACCTAAGTAGTACAAATGTCCAATAGTGATCCTACATAGTCCAAGTGCCCGCTAGGTAACCTACATAGTCCAAGTGCCCATTCGTTAACCTAGATAGTCAAAAAGCCCGCTAGGTAACCTACACAGTCCAAGTGCCCGTAAGGTTACCTACATAGTCCAAGGGCCCGCTAGGTAACCTAGATAGTCCCAGTGCACGCTAGGGTATGTACATAGTCCAAGTGCCTGCTAGGAAACCTAGATAGTCCAAGTGCCCACTATGGATCCTTCATAATCCAAGTGCCTGCTAGGTAACCTAGATAGTCCAAGTGCCCGCTAGTTAACCTAGATAGTTCTGGTGCCCGTTAGTTAACCTAGATAGTCCAAGTGCCCACTAGGTAACCTAGATAGTCCAAGTGCACTCTGGGGTATGTACATAGTCCAAGGGCCTGCTAGTTAACCTTCATAGTCCAAGTGCCCGCTAGGTAACCTACATAGTCCAAGTGCCCGCTAAGGAACATACATAGTCCAAATGTCCGCTAGGGAACCTACGTAGTCCAAGTGCCCGCTAGGGAATCTACATACTCCAAGGGCCCGCTAGTTAACGTAGATAGTCCAAGTGCCGCTAGTTAATCTACATAGTCCAACGGCCCGCTAGTTAACCTATGTAGTCCAAGTGCCCGCTAGTTAACCTAGATAGTCCTGGTGCCCGTTAGTTAACCTAGATAGTCCAAGGGCCCACTAGGTAACCTAGATTGTCCACGTACGCGCTGGGGTATGTACATAGTCCAAGGGCCTGCTACTTAACCTTCATAGTACAAGGGCCCGCTAGTTAACCTACATAGTCCAAGTACCCGCTAGTTGACCTAGATCGTCCAAGTGTCCGCTAGTTAACCTACATAGTCCAAGTGCTAGTTAGGGAACCTAGATAGTCCAAGTGCCCGCTCTGGAACATAAATAGTCCAAGTGCCCGCTAGGGAATCTACATAGTCCAAGGGCCCGCTAGTTAACGTAGATAGTCCAAGTGCCGCTAGTTAATCTACATAGTCCAAGGGCCCGCTAGTTAGCCTACATAGTCCAAGTACCCGCTAGTTAACCTAGATCGTCCAAGTGCCCGCTAGTTAACCTACATAGTCCAAGGGCCCGCTAGTTAACCTATATAGTCCAATGGCCCGCTAGTTAACCTACATCGTCCAAGGGCCCGCTAGTTAACCTAGATAGTCCAAGTACCCGCTTGTTAACCTACATAGTCCAAGTGCCCGCTAGGTAACCTAGACCGTTCAAGTGAACACTAGGTTACCTACTTAGTCCAAGTGCCTGTTCGTTAACCTACATAGTCCAAGTGCCCGCTAGGTAACCTATATAGTCCAAATGCCCGCTAGGGACCCTAATAGTCCAATTGCCCGCTAGTGAACCTAGATAGTCCAAGAGCTCGCTAGTTAACCTACATAGTCCAAGTGCGCGCTAGGTAACCTAGACAGTTCAAGTGACCACTAGGTTACCTACATAGTCCAAGTGCCCGCTAGGAAACGTACATAGTCCAAGTGCCTGCTAGGTAACCTAGATAGTCTAAGTGCCCGCTAGTTAACCTACATAGTCCAAGTGCCTGCTAGGCAACCTAGATAGTCCAAGTGCCCACTAGTAAACCTACATAGTCCAACTTCCCCCTAGGTAACCTAGGTAGTCCAAAGGCCCGCTAGGTAACCTACATTGTCCTAGTGCCCCTTAGTTAACCTACATTCTCCAAGTGAACGATAGGGAACCTACATAGTCCAAGTGTCTACTAGGTAACCTACATAGTCCAAAGCCCGCTAGTTAACCTACATAGTCCAAGTGCCCGTTAGTTAACCCAGATAGTCCTAATGCCCGCTAGGGAACCCACATAGTCCAAGTGCCCTCTAGGGAACTTACATAGTCCAAGGGCCCGCTAGGGAACCTACATAGTCCAAGTGCCCGTTAGTTAACCTAGATAGTCCAAATGCCCGCTAGGTAACGTAGATAGTCCAACAGCCCGGTAGGTAACCTACATACTCCAAGTAACCGCTAGGTAACGTAGATAGTTCAAATGCCAGCTAGGTAACCTAGATAGTCAAAGTGCCCGCTAGATAACCTACAAAGTCTAATTGCCCGCTAGGTAATCAATATAGTCCAAATGCCCACTAGGGAGCCTACATAATCCAAATGCCCACTAGGTAACCTAGATAGTCCAAGGGCCCGCTAGGTAACCTACATAGTCCTAGTGCCCCTAGTTAACCTACATTCTCCAAGTACCCGATAGGTAACCTACATAATCCTAGTGCCCCTAGTTAACCTACGTTCTCCAAGTGCCCGCTAGGTAACCTACATAGTCCAAATACCCTCTAGTTAACCTACATAGTCCAAGTGCCCGATAGGGAATCAACATAATCCAAGTGCCCGCTAGGGAACCTACATAGTCCAAGTGCCAGTTAGGTAACCTAGATAGTCCAAATGCCCGCCAGGAAACCCACATAGTCCATGTGCCCGCTAGGGAACTTACATAGTCCAAGGGCCCGCTAGGTAGCCTACATAGTCCACGTGCCCGCTAGGTAACCTAGATAGGCCAAGGGCCCGCTAGTTAACCTAGATAGTCCAAGTGCCCGCTAGTTAACCTACATAGTACAAGGGCCCGCTAGTTGAACTAGAGAGCCCAAGTGCCTGCTAGTTAACCTATATAGTCAAAGTGCCCGCTAGTTAACCTAAGTAGTACAAATGTCCAATAGTGATCCTACATAGTCCAAGTGCCTGCTAGGTAACCTACATAGTCCAAGTGCCCATTCGTTAACCTAGATAGTGAAAAAGCCCGCTAGGTAACCTACACAGTCCAAGTGCCCGTAAGTTTACCTACATAGTCCAAGGGCCCCCTAGGTAACCTAGATAGTCCAAGTGCCCGCTAGGTAACCTAGATAGTCCAAGTGACCGCTAGTTAACCTACATAGTCCAAGTGTCCGCTAGTTAACCTACATAGTCCAAGTGCCCTCTAGTAAACCTAGATAGTCCAAGTGCCCGCTAGGGATCCTTCATAATCCAAGTCCCTGCTAGTTAACCTAGATCGTCCAAGTGCCCGCTAGTTAACCTAGATAGTCCTAGTGCCCGTTAGTTAACCTAGATAGTCCAAGTGCCCAGTATGGAACGTACATAGTCCAAGTGCCTGCTAGATAACCTAGATAGTCCCAGTGCACGCTAGGGTATGTACATAGTCCAAGTGCCTGCTAGGAAACCTAGATAGTCCAAGTGCCCACTAGGGATCCTTCATAATCCAAGTGCCTGCTAGGTAACCTAGATAGTCCAAGTGCCCGCTAGTTAACCTAGATAGTTCTGGTGCCCGTTAGTTAACCTAGATAGTCCAAGTGCCCACTAGGTAACCTAGATAGTCCAAGTGCACGCTGGGTATGTACATTATCCAAGGGCCTGCTAGTTAACCTTCATAATCCAAGTGCCCGCTAGGTAACCTACATAGTCCAATTGCCTGCTAAGGAACATACATAGTCCAAATGCCCGCTAGGGAACCTACGTAGTCCAAGTGCCCGCTAGGGAATCTACATAGTCCAAGGGCCCGCTAGTTAACGTAGATAGTCCAAGTGTCGCTAGTTAATCTACATAGTCCAACGCTCCGCTAGTTAACCTATATAGTCCAAGTGCCCGCTAGTTAACCTAGATAGTCCTGGTGCCCGTTAGTTAACCTAGATAGTCCAAGGGCCCACTAGGTAACCTAGATAGTCCAAGTACGCGCTGGGGTATGTACATAGTCCAAGGGCCTGCTACTTAACCTTCATAGTCCAAGTGCCCGCTAGGGAACCTACATAATGCAAGTGTCCGCTAGTTAACCTACATAGTCCAAGTGCCCGCTAGTTAACCTAGATAGTCCAAGTGTCCGCTAGTTAACCTACATAGTCCAAGTGCCCGGTAGTTAACTTACATAGTTCAAGTGTCCGTAGGGTACATACATAGTCCAAGTGCCCGCTAGGGAACATACATAGTCCAAATGCCCGCTAGGGAACCTACGTAGTCCAAGGGCCTGCTAGGGAATCTACATAGTGCAAGGGCCTGCTAGTTAACGTAGATAGTCCAAGTGCCGCTAGTTAACCTACATAGTACAAGGGCCCGCTAGTTGACCTAGATAGTCCAAGTGCCTGCTAGTTAACCTAGATAGTCAAAGTGCCCGTTAGTTAACCTAAGTAGTACAAATGTCCGATAGTGATCCTACATAGTCCAAGTGCCCGCTAGGGAACCTACATAGTCCAAGTGCCCATTCGTTAACCTAGATAGTCAAAAAGCCCGCTAGGTAACCTACACAGTCCAAGTGCCCGTAAGGTTACCTACATAGTCCAAGGGCCCGCTAGGTAACCTAGATAGTCCCAGTGCACGCTAGGGTATGTACATAGTCCAAGTGCCTGCTAGGAAACCTAGATAGTCCAAGTGCCCACTATGGATCCTTCATAATCCAAGTGCCTGCTAGGTAACCTAGATAGTCCAAGTGCCCGCTAGTTAACCTAGATAGTTCTGGTGCCCGTTAGTTAACCTAGATAGTCCAAGTGCCCACTAGGTAACCTAGATAGTCCAAGTGCACTCTGGGGTATGTACATAGTCCAAGGGCCTGCTAGTTAACCTTCATAGTCCAAGTGCCCGCTAGGTAACCTACATAGTCCAAGTGCCCGCTAAGGAACATACATAGTCCAAATGTCCGCTAGGGAACCTACGTAGTCCAAGTGCCCGCTAGGGAATCTACATACTCCAAGGGCCCGCTAGTTAACGTAGATAGTCCAAGTGCCGCTAGTTAATCTACATAGTCCAACGGCCCGCTAGTTAACCTATGTAGTCCAAGTGCCCGCTAGTTAACCTAGATAGTCCTGGTGCCCGTTAGTTAACCTAGATAGTCCAAGGGCCCACTAGGTAACCTAGATTGTCCACGTACGCGCTGGGGTATGTACATAGTCCAAGGGCCTGCTACTTAACCTTCATAGTACAAGGGCCCGCTAGTTAACCTACATAGTCCAAGTACCCGCTAGTTGACCTAGATCGTCCAAGTGTCCGCTAGTTAACCTACATAGTCCAAGTGCTAGTTAGGGAACCTAGATAGTCCAAGTGCCCGCTCTGGAACATAAATAGTCCAAGTGCCCGCTAGGGAATCTACATAGTCCAAGGGCCCGCTAGTTAACGTAGATAGTCCAAGTGCCGCTAGTTAATCTACATAGTCCAAGGGCCCGCTAGTTAGCCTACATAGTCCAAGTACCCGCTAGTTAACCTAGATCGTCCAAGTGCCCGCTAGTTAACCTACATAGTCCAAGGGCCCGCTAGTTAACCTATATAGTCCAATGGCCCGCTAGTTAACCTACATCGTCCAAGGGCCCGCTAGTTAACCTAGATAGTCCAAGTACCCGCTTGTTAACCTACATAGTCCAAGTGCCCGCTAGGTAACCTAGACCGTTCAAGTGAACACTAGGTTACCTACTTAGTCCAAGTGCCTGTTCGTTAACCTACATAGTCCAAGTGCCCGCTAGGTAACCTATATAGTCCAAATGCCCGCTAGGGACCCTAATAGTCCAATTGCCCGCTAGTGAACCTAGATAGTCCAAGAGCTCGCTAGTTAACCTACATAGTCCAAGTGCGCGCTAGGTAACCTAGACAGTTCAAGTGACCACTAGGTTACCTACATAGTCCAAGTGCCCGCTAGGAAACGTACATAGTCCAAGTGCCTGCTAGGTAACCTAGATAGTCTAAGTGCCCGCTAGTTAACCTACATAGTCCAAGTGCCTGCTAGGCAACCTAGATAGTCCAAGTGCCCACTAGTAAACCTACATAGTCCAACTTCCCCCTAGGTAACCTAGGTAGTCCAAAGGCCCGCTAGGTAACCTACATTGTCCTAGTGCCCCTTAGTTAACCTACATTCTCCAAGTGAACGATAGGGAACCTACATAGTCCAAGTGTCTACTAGGTAACCTACATAGTCCAAAGCCCGCTAGTTAACCTACATAGTCCAAGTGCCCGTTAGTTAACCCAGATAGTCCTAATGCCCGCTAGGGAACCCACATAGTCCAAGTGCCCTCTAGGGAACTTACATAGTCCAAGGGCCCGCTAGGGAACCTACATAGTCCAAGTGCCCGTTAGTTAACCTAGATAGTCCAAATGCCCGCTAGGTAACGTAGATAGTCCAACAGCCCGGTAGGTAACCTACATACTCCAAGTAACCGCTAGGTAACGTAGATAGTTCAAATGCCAGCTAGGTAACCTAGATAGTCAAAGTGCCCGCTAGATAACCTACAAAGTCTAATTGCCCGCTAGGTAATCAATATAGTCCAAATGCCCACTAGGGAGCCTACATAATCCAAATGCCCACTAGGTAACCTAGATAGTCCAAGGGCCCGCTAGGTAACCTACATAGTCCTAGTGCCCCTAGTTAACCTACATTCTCCAAGTACCCGATAGGTAACCTACATAGTCCTAGTGCCCCTAGTTAACCTACGTTCTCCAAGTGCCCGCTAGGTAACCTACATAGTCCAAATACCCTCTAGTTAACCTACATAGTCCAAGTGCCCGATAGGGAATCAACATAATCCAAGTGCCCGCTAGGGAACCTACATAGTCCAAGTGCCAGTTAGGTAACCTAGATAGTCCAAATGCCCGCCAGGAAACCCACATAGTCCATGTGCCCGCTAGGGAACTTACATAGTCCAAGGGCCCGCTAGGTAGCCTACATAGTCCACGTGCCCGCTAGGTAACCTAGATAGGCCAAGGGCCCGCTAGTTAACCTAGATAGTCCAAGTGCCCGCTAGTTAACCTACATAGTACAAGGGCCCGCTAGTTGAACTAGAGAGCCCAAGTGCCTGCTAGTTAACCTATATAGTCAAAGTGCCCGCTAGTTAACCTAAGTAGTACAAATGTCCAATAGTGATCCTACATAGTCCAAGTGCCTGCTAGGTAACCTACATAGTCCAAGTGCCCATTCGTTAACCTAGATAGTGAAAAAGCCCGCTAGGTAACCTACACAGTCCAAGTGCCCGTAAGTTTACCTACATAGTCCAAGGGCCCCCTAGGTAACCTAGATAGTCCAAGTGCCCGCTAGGTAACCTAGATAGTCCAAGTGACCGCTAGTTAACCTACATAGTCCAAGTGTCCGCTAGTTAACCTACATAGTCCAAGTGCCCTCTAGTAAACCTAGATAGTCCAAGTGCCCGCTAGGGATCCTTCATAATCCAAGTCCCTGCTAGTTAACCTAGATCGTCCAAGTGCCCGCTAGTTAACCTAGATAGTCCTAGTGCCCGTTAGTTAACCTAGATAGTCCAAGTGCCCAGTATGGAACGTACATAGTCCAAGTGCCTGCTAGATAACCTAGATAGTCCCAGTGCACGCTAGGGTATGTACATAGTCCAAGTGCCTGCTAGGAAACCTAGATAGTCCAAGTGCCCACTAGGGATCCTTCATAATCCAAGTGCCTGCTAGGTAACCTAGATAGTCCAAGTGCCCGCTAGTTAACCTAGATAGTTCTGGTGCCCGTTAGTTAACCTAGATAGTCCAAGTGCCCACTAGGTAACCTAGATAGTCCAAGTGCACGCTGGGTATGTACATTATCCAAGGGCCTGCTAGTTAACCTTCATAATCCAAGTGCCCGCTAGGTAACCTACATAGTCCAATTGCCTGCTAAGGAACATACATAGTCCAAATGCCCGCTAGGGAACCTACGTAGTCCAAGTGCCCGCTAGGGAATCTACATAGTCCAAGGGCCCGCTAGTTAACGTAGATAGTCCAAGTGTCGCTAGTTAATCTACATAGTCCAACGCTCCGCTAGTTAACCTATATAGTCCAAGTGCCCGCTAGTTAACCTAGATAGTCCTGGTGCCCGTTAGTTAACCTAGATAGTCCAAGGGCCCACTAGGTAACCTAGATAGTCCAAGTACGCGCTGGGGTATGTACATAGTCCAAGGGCCTGCTACTTAACCTTCATAGTCCAAGTGCCCGCTAGGTAACCTACATAATGCAAGTGTCCGCTAGTTAACCTACATAGTCCAAGTGCCCGCTAGTTAACCTAGATAGTCCAAGTGTCCGCTAGTTAACCTACATAGTCCAAGTGCCCGGTAGTTAACTTACATAGTTCAAGTGTCCGTAGGGTACATACATAGTCCAAGTGCCCGCTAGGGAACATACATAGTCCAAATGCCCGCTCGGGAACCTACGTAGTCCAAGGGCCTGCTAGGGAATCTACATAGTGCAAGGGCCTGCTAGTTAACGTAGATAGTCCAAGTGCCGCTAGTTAACCTACATAGTACAAGGGCCCGCTAGTTGACCTAGATAGTCCAAGTGCCTGCTAGTTAACCTAGATAGTCAAAGTGCCCGTTAGTTAACCTAAGTAGTACAAATGTCCGATAGTGATCCTACATAGTCCAAGTGCCCGCTAGGGAACCTACATAGTCCAAGTGCCCATTCGTTAACCTAGATAGTCAAAAAGCCCGCTAGGTAACCTAGACAGTCCAAGTGCCCGCAAGGTTACCTACATAGTCCAAGGGCCCGCTAGGTAACCTAGATAGTCCAAGTGCCCTCTAGGTAACCTAGATAGTCCAAGAGACGGCTAGTTAACCTACATAGTCCAAGTGTCCGCTAGTTAACCTACATAGTCAAAGTGCCCTCTAGTTAATCTAGATAGTCCAAGTGCCTGCTAGGGATCCTTCATAATCCAAGTGCCTGCTAGGTAACCTAGATATTCCAAGTGCCCGCTAGTTAACCTAGATAGTCCTAGTGGCCGTTAGTTACCCTAGATAGTCCAAGTGCCCACTAGGGAACGTACATAGTCCAAGTGCCCGCTAGATAACCTAGATAGTCCCAGTGCCCGCTAGGTAACCTACATAGTCCAAGTGCCCGCTAAAGAACATACATAGTCCAAATGCCCGCTAGGGACCTACGTAGTCCAAGTGTCCGCTAGGGAATCTACATAGTCCAAGGGCCCGCTAGTTAACGTATATAGTCCAAGTGCCGCTAGTTAATCTACATAGTCCAAGGGCCCGCTAGTTAACCTACATAGTCCAAGTGCCCGCTAGTTAACCTAGATAGTCCTGGTGCCCGTTAGTTAACCTAGATAGTCCAAGGGCCCACTAGGCAACCTAGATAGTCCATTTGCGCGCTGGGGTATGTACATAGTCCAAGGGCCTGTTAGTTAATCTTCATAGTCCAAGTGCCCGCTAGGTAACCTACATAGTACAAGTGTCCGCTAGTTAACCTACATAGTCCAAGTGCCCGCTAGTTAACTTACATAGTTCAAGTGTCCGTAGGGTACATACATAGTCGAAGTTCCCGCTAGGGAACATACATAGTCCAAATGCCCGCTAGGGAACCTACGTAGTCCAAGTGCCCGCTAGGGAATCTACATAGTCCAAGGGCCCGCTAGTTAACGTAGATAGTCCAAGTGCCGCTATTAATCTACATAGTCCAAGGGCCCGCTAGTTAACCTACATAGTCCAAGTACCCGCTAGTTGACCTAGATCGTCCAAGTGTCCGCTAGTTAACCTACATAGTCCAAGTGCTAGTTAGGGAACCTAGATAGTCCAAGTGCCCGCTCTGGAACATACATAGTCCAAGTGCCCGCTAGGGAATCTACATAGTCCAAGGGCCCGCTAGTTAACGTAGATAGTCCAAGTGCCGCTAGTTAATCTACATAGTCCAAGGGCCTGCTAGTTAGCCTACATAGTCCAAGTACCCGCTAGTTAACCTAGATCATCCAAGTGCCCGCTCGTTAACCTACATAGTCCAAGGGCCCGCTAGTTAACCTATATAGTCCAAGGGCCCGGTAGTTAACCTAAATCGTCCAAGGGCCCGCTAGTTAACCTAGATAGTCCAAGTGCCCGCTTGTTAACCTACATAGTCCAAGTGCCCGCTAGGTAACCTAGACAGTTCAAGTGAACACTAGGTTACCTACATAGTCCAAGTGCCTGTTCGTTAACCTACATAGTCCACGTGCCCGCTAGGTAACCTATATAGTCCAAATGCCCGCTAGGGACCCTAATAGTCCAAGTGCCCGCTAGGTAACCTATATAGTCCAAGTGCCCGCTAGGTAACCTACATACCAAGTTCCTGCTACGTAACCTAGATAGTCCAGGGCACGCTAGTTAACCTACATCGTCCAAGTGCCCGCTAAGGAACCTACATAATCCAAGTGCACGCTAGTTAACCTAGATAGCCCAAGTGACCGCTTGTTAACCTAGATAGTCCAAGTGCCTGCTAGGTACCCTACATAGTGCAAGTGTCCGCTAGTTAACCTACATATTCCAAGGGCCCGCTAGTTAACCTAGATAGTCCAAGTGTCCTCTAGTTAACCTACATAGTCCAAGTGCCCGCTAGTTAACCTACATACCAAGTTCCCGCTACGTAACCTAGATAGTCCAGGGCACGCTAGTTAACCTACATCGTCCAAGTGCCCGCTAAGGAACCTACATAGTCCAAGTGCACGCTAGTTAACCTAGATAGTCCAAGTGCCCGCTAGTTAACCTAGATAGTCCAAGTGCCTGCTAGGTAACCTACATAGCGCAAGTGTCCTTTAGTTAACCTACATATTCCTAGTGCCCGCTAGTTAACATAGCTAGTCCAAGTGCCCACTAGGGAACGTACATAGTCCAAGTGCCCGCTAGGTAACCTAGATAGTGCAAGTGTCCGCTAGTGAACCTAGATAGTTCTAAGTACCCGCTAGGTAACCTAGATCGTCCAAGGGCCCCCTAGTTAGCCTACATAGTCCAAGTGTCCGCTAGGTAACCTAGATAGTCCAAGTGCCCGTTCGGTCACCTAGATAGTCCAAGTGCCCTTTAGGGAACCTAGATAGTCCAAGGGCCCGCTAGTAAACCTACATAGTCCATGGGCCCACTAGTTAACCTACATCGTGCAAGTGTCCGCTAGTTAACCTACATATTCCAAGGGCCCGCTAGTTAACCTATATAATCTAAGTGCCTGTTAGCTAACCTAGGTAGTCCAAGGGCCCGCGAGTTGACCTACATAGTCCAAGTGCCAGCTAGGTATCCTAGATAGTACAAGTGCCCGCTAGGCAACCTACGCAGTCCAAGTGCCCGTTAGTTAACCTAGATAGTCAAAGTGCCTGCTAGGTAACCCAGATAGTCCAAGTGCTCGCTAGGTAACCTACATAGTCCAAGTGCCCGCTTGGTAACCTAAATAGTCCAAATGCCCGCTAGGGAAACTACATAGTCCAAGTGCCCGCTAATTAACCTAGATAGTCCAAGTGCCTGCTAGTAAACCTACATAATCCATGGGCCCGTTAGTTAACCTACATAGTGCAATGGCGCGCTAGTTAACCTAGATTGTGCAAGTGTCCCCTAGTTAACCTACATAGTCCAAGTGCCCGCTAGGTAACCTAGATAGTCCAAGTGCCCGCTAATTAACCTAAGTAGTCCAAGTGCCCGATAGGGAACCAACATAATCCAAGTGCCCGCTAGGGAACCTACATAGTCCAAGTGCCAGTTAGGTAACCTAGATAGTCCATATGCCCGCCAGGAAACCCACATAGTCCATGTGCCCGCTAGGGAACTTACATAGTCCAAGGTCCCGTTAGGGAGCCTACATAGTCCAAGTGCCCGTTAATTAACCTAGATTGTCCAAATGCCCGCTAGGTAACCTAGATAATCCAACAGCCGGCTAGGTAACCTACATACTCCAAGAACCCGCTAGGCAACGTAGATAGTTCAAGTGCCAGCTAGGTAACCTAGATAGTCCATGTGCCCTCTAGTTAACCTTGATCGTCCAAGTGCCCGCTAGTTAACCTACATAGTCCAAGGTCTGCTAGTTAACCTAGATAGTCCAAGTGCTCGCTAGTTAACCTACATAGTACAAGGGCCCGCTAAGGAACATACATAGTCCAAATGCCCGCTAGGGAACCTACGTAGTCCAAGTGCCCGCTAGGGAATCTACATAGTCCAAGGGCCCGCTTCTTAACGTAGATAGTCCAAGTGCCGCTAGTTAATCTAATCTACATAGTCCAACGGCCCGCTAGTTAACCTATATAGTCCAAGTGCCCGCTAGTTAACCTAGATAGTCCTGGTGCCCGTTAGTTAACCTAGATAGTCCAAGGGCCCACTAGGTAACCTAGATATTCCAAGTACGCGCTGGGGTATGTACATATTCCAAGGGCCTGCTACTTAACCTTCATAGTCCAAGTGCCCGCTAGGTAACCTACATAATGCAAGTGTCCGCTAGTTAACCTACATAGTCCAAGTGCCCGCTAGTTAACCTAGATAGTCCAAGTGTCCGCTAGTTAACCTACATAGTCCAAGTGCCCGGTAGTTAAATTACATATTTCAAGTGTCAGTAGGGTACATACATAGTCCAAGTGCCCGCTAGGGAACATACATAGTCCAAATGCCCGCTAGGGAACCTACGTAGTCCAAGTGCCCGCTAGGGAATCTACATAGTGCAAGGGCTCGCTAGTTAACGTAGATAGTCCAAGTGCCGCTAGTTAATCTACATAGTCCAAGGGCCCGCTAGTTAACCTACATAGTCCAAGTACCCGCTAGTTGACCTAGATCGTCCAAGTGTCCGCTAGTTAACCTACATAGTCCAAGTGCTAGTTAGGGAACCTAGATAGTCCAAGTGCCCGCTCTGGAACATAAATAGTCCAAGTGCCCGCTAGGGAATCTACATAGTCCAAGGGCCCGCTAGTTAACGTAGATAGTCCAAGTGCCGCTAGTTAATCTACATAGTCCAAGGGCCCGCTTGTTAGCCTACATAGTCCAAGGGCCCACTAGTTAGCCTACATAGTCCAAGTACCCGCTAGTTAACCTAGATCGTCCAAGTTCCCGCTAGTTAACCTACATAGTCCAAGGGCCCGCTAGTTAACCTATATAGTCCAAGGGCCCGCTAGTTAACCTACATCGTCCAAGGGCCCGCTAGTTAACCTAGATAGTCCAAGTACCCGCTTGTTAACCTACATAGTCCAAGTGCCCGCTAGGTAACCTAGACCGTTCAAGTGAACACTAGGTTACCTACTTAGTCCAAGTGCCTGTTAGGTAACCTAGATAGTCCAAATGCCCGCCAGGAAACCCACATAGTCCATGTGCCCGCTAGGGAACTTACATAGTCCAAGGGCCCGCTAGGGAGCCTACATAGTCCACGTGCCCGCTAGGCAACCTAGATAGGCCAAGGGCCCGCTAGTTAACCTAGATAGTCCAAGTGCCCGCTAGTTAACCTACATAGTACAAGGGCCCGCTAGTTGAACTAGAGAGCCCAAGTGCCTGCTAGTTAACCTATATAGTCAAAGTGCCCGCTAGTTAACCTAAGTAGTACAAATGTCCAATAGTGATCCTACATAGTCCAAGTGCCTGCTAGGTAACCTACATAGTCCAAGTGCCCATTCGTTAACCTAGATAGTCAAAAAGCCCGCTAGGTAACCTACACAGTCCATGTGCCCGTAAGTTTACCTACATAGTCCAAGGGCCCCCTAGGTAACCTAGATAGTCCAAGTGCCCGCTAGGTAACATAGATAGTCCAAGTGACCGCTAGTTAACCTACATAGTCCAAGTGTCCGCTAGTTAACCTACATAGACATGTGCCCTCTAGTAAACCTAGATAGTCCAAGTGCCCGCTAGGGATCCTTCATAATCCAAGTGCCTGCTAGTTAACCTAGATCGTCCAAGTGCCCGCTAGTTAACCTAGATAGTCCTAGTGCCCGTTAGTTAACCTAGATAGTCCAAGTGCCCAGTATGGAACGTACATAGTCCAAGTGCCTGCTAGATAACCTAGATAGTCCCAGTGCACGCTAGGGTATGTACATAGTCCAAGTGCCTGCTAGGAAACCTAGATAGTCCAAGTGCCCACTAGGGATCCTTCATAATCCAAGTGCCTGCTAGGTAACCTAGATAGTCCAAGTGCCCGCTAGTTAACCTAGATAGTTCTGGTGCCCGTTAGTTAACCTAGATAGTCCAAGTGCCCACTAGGTAACCTAGATAGTCCAAGTGCACTCTGGGGTATGTACATAGTCCAAGGGCCTGCTAGTTAACCTTCATAGTCCAAGTGCCCGCTAGGTAACCTACATAGTCCACGTGCCCGCTAAGGAACACACATAGTCCAAATGTCCGCTAGGGAACCTACGTAGTCCAAGTGCCCGCTAGGGAATCTACATAGTCCAAGGGCCTGCTAGTTAACGTAGATAGTCCAAGTGCCGCTAGTTAATCTACATAGTCCAACAGCCCGCTAGTTAACCTATATAGTCCAAGTGCCCGCTAGTTAACCTAGATAGTCCTGGTGCCCGTTAGTTAACCTAGATAGTCCAAGGGCCCACTAGGTAACCTAGATTGTCCAAGTACGCGCTGGGGTATGTACATAGTCCAAGGGCCTGCTACTTAACATTCATAGTCCAAGGGCCCGCTAGTTAACCTACATAGTCCAAGTACCCGCTAGTTGACCTAGATCGTCCAAGTGTCCGCTAGTTAACCTACATAGTCCAAGTGCTAGTTAGGGAACCTAGATAGTCCAAGTGCCCGCTCTGGAACATACATAGTCCAAGTGCCCGCTAGGTAACCTACATAGTCCTAGTGCCCCTAGTTAACCTACATTCTCCAAGTACCCGATAGGTAACCTACATAGTCCTAGTGCCCCTAGTTAACCTACGTTCTCCAAGTGCCCGCTAGGTAACCTACATAGTCCAAATACCCTCTAGTTAACCTACATAGTCCAAGTGCCCGATAGGGAATCAACATAATCCAAGTGCCCGCTAGGGAACCTACATAGTCCAAGTGCCAGTTAGGTAACCTAGATAGTCCAAATGCCCGCCAGGAAACCCACATAGTCCATGTGCCCGCTAGGGAACTTACATAGTCCAAGGGCCCGCTAGGGAGCCTACATAGTCCACGTGCCCGCTAGGCAACCTAGATAGGCCAAGGGCCCGCTAGTTAACCTAGATAGTCCAAGTGCCCGCTAGTTAACCTACATAGTACAAGGGCCCGCTAGTTGAACTAGAGAGCCCAAGTGCCTGCTAGTTAACCTATATAGTCAAAGTGCCCGCTAGTTAACCTAAGTAGTACAAATGTCCAATAGTGATTCTACATAGTCCAAGTGCCTGCTAGGTAACCTACATAGTCCAAGTGCCCATTCGTTAACCTAGATAGTCAAAAAGCCCGCTAGGTAACCTACACAGTCCATGTGCCCGTAAGTTTACCTACATAGTCCAAGGGCCCCCTAGGTAACCTAGATAGTCCAAGTGCCCGCTAGGTAACCTAGATAGTCCAAGTGACCGCTAGTTAACCTACATAGTCCAAGTGTCCGCTAGTTAACCTACATAGTCCATGTGCCCTCTAGTAAACCTAGATAGTCCAAGTGCCCGCTAGGGATCCTTCATAATCCAAGTGCCTGCTAGTTAACCTAGATCGTCCAAGTGCCCGCTAGTTAACCTAGATAGTCCTAGTGCCCGTTAGTTAACCTAGATAGTCCAAGTGCCCAGTATGGAACGTACATAGTCCAAGTGCCTGCTAGATAACCTAGATAGTCCCAGTGCACGCTAGGGTATGTACATAGTCCAAGTGCCTGCTAGGAAACCTAGATAGTCCAAGTGCCCACTAGGGATCCTTCATAATCCAAGTGCCTGCTAGGTAACCTAGATAGTCCAAGTGCCTGCTAGTTAACCTAGATAGTTCTGGTGCCCGTTAGTTAACCTAGATAGTCCAAGTGCCCACTAGGTAACCTAGATAGTCCAAGTGCACGCTGGGGTATGTATATAGTCCAAGGGCCTGCTAGTTAACCTTCATAGTCCAAGTGCCCGCTAGGTAACCTACATAGTCCAAGTGCCTGCTAAGGAACATACATAGTCCAAATGCCCGCTAGGGAACCTACGTAGTCCAAGTGCCCGCAAGGGAATCTACATAGTCCAAGGGCCCGCTAGTTAACGTAGATAGTCCAAGTGTCGCTAGTTAATCTACATAGTCCAACGCTCCGCTAGTTAACCTATATAGTCCAAGTGCCCGCTAGTTAACCTAGATAGTCCTGGTGCCCGTTAGTTAACCTAGATAGTCCAAGGGCCCACTAGGTAACCTAGATAGTCCAAGTACGCGCTGGGGTATGTACATAGTCCAAGGGCCTGCTACTTAACCTTCATAGTCCAAGTGCCCGCTAGGTAACCTACATAATGCAAGTGTCCGCTAGTTAACCTACATAGTCCAAGTGCCCGCTAGTTAACCTAGATAGTCCAAGTGTCCGCTAGTTAACCTACATAGTCCAAGTGCCCGGTAGTTAACTTACATAGTTCAAGTGTCCGTAGGGTACATACATAGTCCAAGTGCCCGCTAGGGAACATACATAGTCCAAATGCCCGCTAGGGAACCTATGTAGTCCAAGTGCCCGCTAGGGAATCTACATAGTGCAAGGGCCCGCTAGTTAACGTAGATAGTCCAAGTGCCGCTAGTTAACCTACATAGTACAAGGGCCCGCTAGTTGACCTAGATAGTCCAAGTGCCTGCTAGTTAACCTAGATAGTCAAAGTGCCCGTTAGTTAACCTAAGTAGTACAAATGTCCGAAAGTGATCCTACATAGTCCAAGTGCCCGCTAGGGAACCTACATAGTCCAAGTGCCCATTCGTTAACCTAGATAGTCAAAAAGCCCGCTAGGTAACCTAGACAGTCCAAGTGCCCGCAAGGTTACCTACATAGTCCAAGGGCCCGCTAGGTAACCTAGATAGTCCAAGTGCCCTCTAGGTAACCTAGATAGTCCAAGAGACGGCTAGTTAACCTACATAGTCCAAGTGTCTGCTAGTTAACCTACATAGTCAAAGTGCCCTCTAGTTAACCTAGATAGTCCAAGTGCCTGCTAGGGATCCTTCATAATCCAAGTGCCTGCTAGGTAACCTAGATATTCCAAGTGCCCGCTAGTTAACCTAGATAGTCCTAGTGGCCGTTAGTTACCCTAGATAGTCCAAGTGCCCACTAGGGAACGTACATAGTCCAAGTGCCCGCTAGATAACCTAGATAGTCCCAGTGCCCGCTAGGTAACCTACATAGTCCAAGTGCCCCCTAAAGAACATACATAGTCCAAATGCCCGCTAGGGACCTACGTAGTCCAAGTGCCCGCTAGGGAATCTACATAGTCCAAGGGCCCGCTAGTTAACGTATATAGTCCAAGTGCCGCTAGTTAATCTACATAGAACATGGGCCCGCTAGTAAACCTACATAGTCCAAGTGCCCGCTAGTTAACCTAGATAGTCCTGGTGCCCGTTAGTTAACCTAGATAGTCCAAGGGCCCACTAGGTAACCTAGATAGTCCATTTGCGCGCTGGGGTATGTACATAGTCCAAGGGCCTGTTAGTTAATCTTCATAGTCCAAGTGCCCGCTAGGTAACCTAAATAGTACAAGTGTCCGCTAGTTAACCTACATAGTCCAAGTGCCCGCTAGTTAACTTACATAGTTCAAGTGTCCGTAGGGTACATACATAGTCGAAGTTCCCGCTAGGGAACATACATAGTCCAAATGCCCGCTAGGGAACCTACGTAGTCCAAGTGCCCGCTAGGGAATCTACATAGTCCAAGGGCCCGCTAGTTAACGTAGATAGTCCAAGTGCCGCTATTAATCTACATAGTCCAAGGGCCCGCTAGTTAACCTACATAGTCCAAGTACCCGCTAGTTGACCTAGATCGTCCAAGTGTCCGCTAGTTAACCTACATAGTCCAAGTGCTAGTTAGGGAACCTAGATAGTCCAAGTGCCCGCTTTGGAACATACATAGTCCAAGTGCCCGCTAGGGAATCTACATAGTCCAAGGGCCCGCTAGTTAACGTAGATCGTCCAAGTTCCGCTAGTTAATCTACATAGTCAAAGGGCCTGCTAGCTAGCCTACATAGTCCAAGTACCCGCTAGTTAACCTAGATCATCCAAGTGCCCGCTCGTTAACCTACATAGTCCAAGGGCCCGCTAGTTAACCTATATAGTCCAAGGGCCCGGTAGTTAACCTAAATCGTCCAAGGGCCCGCTAGTTAACCTAGATAGTCCAAGTGCCCGCTTGTTAACCTACATAGTCCAAGTGCCCGCTAGTTAACATAAATAGTCCAAGTACCCGCTAGGAAACGTACATAGTCCAAGTGCCTGCTAGGTAATCTAGATAGTCCAAGTGCCAGCTAGTTAACCTACATAGTCCAAGTGCCTGCTAGGAAACCTAGATAGTCCAAGTGCCCACTAGTAAACCTACATAGTCCAACTTCCCCCTAGGTAACCTAGATAGTCCAAAGGCCCGCTAGGTAACCTACATTGTCCTAGTGCCCCTTAGTTAACTTCCATTCTCCAAGTGAACGATAGGGAACCTACATAGTCCAAGTGTCTACTAGGTAACCTACATAGTCCAAAGCCCGCTAGTTAACCTACATAGTCCAAGTGCCCGTTAGGTAACCCAGATAGTCCTAATGCACGCTAGGGAACCCACATAGTCCAAGTGCCCTCTAGGGAACTTACATAGTCCAAGGGCCCGCTACGGAACCTACATAGTCCAAGTGCCCGTTAGTTAACCTAGATAGTCCAAATGCCCGCTAGGTAACGTAGATAGTCCAACAGCCCGGTAGGTAACCTACATACTCCAAGTAACCGCTAGGTAACGTAGATAGTTCATGTGCCAGCTAGGTAACCTAGATAGTCAAAGTGCCCGCTAGATAACCTACAAAGTCTAATTGCCCGCTAGGTAATCAATATAGTCCAAATGCCCGTTAGGGAGCCTACATAATCCAAATGCCCGCTAGGTAACCTAGATAGTCCAAGGGCCCGCTAGGTAACCTACATAGTCCTAGTGCCCCTAGTTAACCTACATTCTCCAAGTGCCCGATAGGTAACCTACATAGTCCTAGTGCCCCTAGTTAACCTACATTCTCCAAGTGCCCGCTAGGTAACCTACATAGTCCAAATACCCTCTAGTTAACCTACATAGTGCAAGTGCCCGATAGGGAATCAACATAATCCAAGTGCCCGCTAGGGAACCTACATAGTCCAAGTGCCAGTTAGGTAACCTAGATAGTCCAAATGCCCGCCAGGAAACCCACATAGTCCATGTGCCCGCTAGGGAACTTACATAGTCCAAGGGCCCGCTAGGGAGCCTACATAGTCCACGTGCCCGCTAGGTAACCTAGATAATCCAACAGCCCGCAAGGTCACCTACATACTCCAAGAACCCGCTAGGCAACGTAGATAGTTCAAGTGCCAGCTAGGTAACCTAGATAGTCCAAGTGCCCGCTAGTTAACCTTAGTAGTCCAAGTGCCCGATAGGGAACCAACATAATCCAAGTGCCCGCTAGGGAACCTACATAGTCCAAGTGCCAGTTAGGTAACCTAGATAGTCCAAATGCCTGCCAGGAAACCCACATAGTCCATGTGCCCGCTAGGGAACTTACATAGTCCAAGGGCCCGCTAGGGAGCCTACATAGTCCAATGCTCGTTAGTAAACCTAGATTGTCCAAGAGCCCGCTAGGTAACCTAGATAATCCAACAGCCCGATAGGTAACCTACATACTCCAAGAACCCGCTAGGCAACGTAGATTGTTCAAGTGCCAGCTAGGTAACCTAGATAGTCCATATGCCCTCTAGGTAACCTAGACTGTCCACGTGCCCGCTAGGTTACCTACATAGTCCAAGTGCCCGTTCGTTAACCTAGATAGTCCAAGTGCCCGCTAGGAAACCTACATAATCCAAGGGCTCGCTAGGTAACCTATATAGTCCAAGTGCCCGCTAGGTAACCTAGATAGTCCAAGTGCCCGCTAGGTAACTTAGAGTCCCAGTGCTCGCTAGTTAACCTACATAGTCCAAGTGCCCGCTATGTAACCTAGATACTCAAAGTGCCCGTTAGGTAACCTAGATAGTCCAAGTGCCCGCTAGGTAACTTACATTGTCCAAGTTCCCACTAGGTAACCTAGATAGTCCAAGTGCCCGTTACCTAACCTAGATAGACCAAGTGTCCGCTAGGCAACCTACATAGTCCAAGAGCCCGTTCGTTAACCTAGAAGTCCAAGTGCCCGCTAGGTAACCTAGAGAGTCCAAGTGCCCGCTAGGTTACCTGCATATTCCAAGTGCCTGTTCGTTAACCTAGATATTCCAAGTGTCCACTAGGTAACCTACATCGTCCAAGTGACCGCTAGGTAACCTATATAGTCCAAGTGCCCGCTAGGTAACCTACATTGTCCAAGGGCTCACTTGTTAACTTTGATAGTCCAAGTGCCCGCTAGTTAACCTAGATTATCCAAGTGTGTTCTAGTTAACCTACATAGTCCAAGTGTCAGATAGCTAACCTAGATAGTCCAAAGGCCCGCTAGTTGACCTACATAGTCCAAGTGCCCGTTAGGTTACCTAGATAATCCAATTGCCCGCTAGGGAACATTCATAGTCCAAGTGCCAGCTAGGTAACCTAGATAGTCCAAGTGCCCGCTAGTTAACCTAGATAGTCCTAGTGCCCGTTAGTTAATCTAGATAGTCCATGTGCCCACTACGGGACGTACTTAGTCCAAGTGCCCGTTAGCTAACCTAGATAGTCCAAGTGCCCGCTAGTTAACATTGATCATCCAAGTGCCCGCTAGTTAACCTAGATAGTCCAAGTGCATGCTAGTTAACCTAGATAGTCCAAGTGTCCTCTAATTAACCTAGATCGTCCAAGTGCCCGCTAGTTAACCTACATAGACCAAGGGTTCGCTAGTTGACCTACGTAGTCCAAGGTCCGCTAGTTGACCTAGATAGTCCAAGTGCCTGCTAATTAACCTAGATAGTCCAAGTGCCCGCTAGGTTACCTGCATATTCCAAGTGCCCGTTCGTTAACCTAGATATTCCAAGTGTCCACTAGGTAACCTACATAGTCCAAGTGACCGCTAGGTAACCTATATAGTCCAAGTGCCCGCTAGGTAACCTACATAGTCCAAGGGCTCACTTGTTAACTTTGATAGTCCAAGTGCCCGCTAGTTAACCTAGATTATCCAAGTGTCTTCTAGTTAACCTACATAGTCCAAGTGTCAGTTAGCTAACCTAGATAGTCCAAGGACCCGCGAGTTGACCTACATAGTCCATGTGCCTGCTAGTTAACCTAGATAGTCCAAGTGCCCGCTAGGTAACCTAAGTAGTACAAATGTCCGATAGGGATCTTACATAGTCCAAGTGCCCGCTAGGTAACCTACATAGTCCTAGTGCCCGTTCGTTAACCTAGATAGTCCAAGTGCCCGCTAGGTAACCTAGACTGTCCAAGTGCCCGCTAGGTAACCTAGAGTCCAAGTGCTTGCTAGTTAACCTACATAGTCCAAGTGCCCGCTATGTAACCCAGATAGACAAAGTGCCCGTTAGGTAACCTAGGTAGTCCAAGTGCCCGCTAGGTAACTTACATTGTCCAAGTTACCGCTAGGTAACCTAGATAGTCCAAGTGCCCGTTACCTAACCTAGATAGTCCAAGTGCCCGGTAAGCAACCTACATAGTCCAAGTGCCCGTTCGTTAACCTAGAAGTCCAAGTGCCCGCTAGGTAACCTAGACACTCCAAGTGCCCGCTAGGTTACCTGCATATTCCAAGTGCCCGTTCGTTAACCTAGATAGTCCAAGTGCCCGCTAGGTAACCTATATAGTCCAAGTGCCCGCTACGTAACCTAGATAGTCCAAGGGCCCACTAGTTAACCTAGATAGTCCAAGTGTCCTCTCGTTAACCTACATAGTACAAGTGCCCTCTAGTTAACCTACATACCAAGTTCTCGCTACGTAACCTAGATAGTCCAGGGAACGTTAGTTAACCTACATCGTCCATGTGCCCGCTAAGGAACCTACATAGTCCAAGTGCACGCTAGTTAACCTAGATAGTCCAAGTGCCCGCTAGTTAACCTAGATAGTCCAAGTGCCTGCTAGGTAACCTACATAGTGCAAGTGTCCGCTAGTTAACCTACATATTCCAAGTGCCCGCTAGTTAACATAGATAGTCCAAGTGCCCGCTAGGGAACGTACATAGTCCAAGTGCCCGCTAGGTACCCTAGATAGTGCAAGTGTCCGCTAGTTAACCTAGATAGTTCAAGTACCGCTAGGTAACCTAGATCGTCCAAGGGCCCCCTAGTTAGCCTACATAGTCCATGTGCCCGCTAGGTAACCTAGATAGTCCAAGTGCCCGTTCAGTCACCTAGATAGTCCAAGTGCCCTTTAGGGAACCTAGATAGTCCAAGGGCCCGCTAGTAAACCTAATAGTCCATGGGCCCACTAGTTAACCTACTTAGTGCAAGTGTCCGCTAGTTAACCTACATATTCCAAGTGCCCGCTAGTTAACCTACCTAATCTAAGTGCCCGTTAGCTAAACTAGATAGTCCAAGGGCCCGCGAGTTGACCTACATAGTCCAAGTGCCAGCTAGGTATCCTAGATAGTACAAGTGCCCGCTAGGGAACCTAGATAGTCCAAGTGCCTGTTAGCTAACATAGATAGTCCAAGTGGCGGCTAGGTAACCTACATAGTCCAAGTACCCGTTCGTTAGCCTAGATAATCCAAATGCCCGCTAGGTAACCTAGACAGTCCAAGTGCCCGCTAGTTAACCTACATAGTCCAAGTGCCCGATAGGGAACCTACATAATCCAAGTTCCCGCTAGGGAACCTACATAGTCCAAGAGCCCGCTAGGCAACCTATACAGTCCAAGTGGCCGTTAGTTAACCTAGATAGTCAAAGTGCCTGCTAGGTAACCTAGATAGTCCAAGTGCTCGCTAGGTAATCTAAATAGTCCAAGTGCCCGCTTCGTAACCTAAATAGTCCAAATGCCCGCTAGGGAAACTACATAGTCCAAGTGCCCGCTAGTTAACCTAGATAGTCCAAGTGCCTGCTAGTAAACCTACATAATCCATGGGCCCGTTAGTTAACCTACATAGTGCAAGGGCCCGCTAGTTAACCTAGATAGTACAAGTGCCCGCTAGGGATCCTTCAAAATCCAAGTGCCTGCTAGGTAACCTAGATAGTCCAAGTGCCCACTAGTTAACCTAGATAGTCCTAGTGCCGTTAGTTAACCTTGATAGTCCATGTGCCCACTAGGGGACGTACATAGTCCAAGTGCCCGCTAGATAACCTAGATAGTCCCAGTGTGCGCTAGGGTATGTACATAGTCCAAGTGTCTGCTAGGAAACCTAGATAGTCCAAGTGACCACTAGGGATCCTTCATAATCCAAGTGACAGCTAGGTAACCTAGATAGTCCAAGTTCCCGCTAGTTAACCTAGATAGTCCTAGTGCCCGTTAGTTAACCTAGATAGTCCAAGTTCCCACTAGGTAACCTAGATAGTCCAAGTGCGCGCTAGGGTATGTACATAGTCCAAGTGCCTGCTAGGAAACCTAGATAGTCCAAGGGCCCGCTAGTTAACCTACATAGCCCAAGGTCCGCTAGTTAACCTAGATAGTCCAAATGCCCGCTAGTTAACCTACATAATACAAGGGCCCGCTAGTTGACCTAGATAGTAAAAGTGCCCGCTAGTTAACCTAAGTAGTACAAATGTCCTATAGTGATCCTACATACTCCAAGTGCCCGCTAGGTAACCTACATAGTCCAAGTGCCCGTTCGTTAACCTAGATAGTCAAAAAGCCCGCTAGGTAACCTAGACAGTCCAAGTGCCCGCAAGGTTACCTACATAGTACAATGCCCGCTAGGTAACCTAGATAGTCCAAGTGACCGCTAGTTAACCTACATAGTCCAAGTGCCCTCTAGTTAACCTAGATAGTCCAAGTGCCCGCTAGGGATCCTTCATAATCCAAGTGCCTGCTAGGTAACCTAGATAGTCCAAGTGCCCGCTAGTTAACCTAGATAGTCCTAGTGCCCGTTAGTTAACCTAGATAGTCCAAGTGCCCACTAGGGAACGTACATAGTCCAAGTGCCCGCTAGATAACCTAGATAGTCCCAGTGCACGCTAGGGTATGTACATAGTCCAAGTGCCTGCTATGAAACCTAGATAGTCCAAGTGCCCGCTAGGGATCCTTCATAATCCAAGTGCCTGCTAGGTAACCTAGATAGTGCAAGTGCCCGCTAGTTAACCTTGATAGTCCTGGTGCCCGTTAGTTAACCTAGATAGTCCAAGTGCCCACTAGGTAACCTAGATAGTCCAAGTGCGCGCTGGGGTATGTACATAGTCCAAGGGCCTGCTAGTTAACCTTCATAGTCCAAGTGTCCGCTAGTCAACCTACATAGTCCAAGTGCCCGCTAGTTAACCTAGATAGTCCAAGTGTCCGCTAGTTAACCTACGTAGTCCAAGTGCCCGGTAGTTAACTTACATAGTTCAAGTGTCCGTAGAGTACATACATAGTCCAAGTGCCCGCTAAGGAACATACATAGTCCAAATGCCCGCTAGGGAACCTACGTAGTCCATGTGCCCGCTAGGGTATCTACATAGTCCAAGGGCCCGCTAGTTAACGTAGATAGTCCAAGTGCCGCTAGTTAATCTACATAGTCCAAGGGCCCGCTACTTAACCTAGATAGTCCAAGTGTCCTCTAGTTAACCTACATAGTCCAAGTGCCCGCTAGTTAACCTACATACCAAGTTCCCGCTACGTAACCTAGATAGTCCAGGGAACGCTAGTTAACCTACATCGTCCAAGTGCCCGCTAAGGAACCTACATAGTCCAAGTGCACGCTAGTTAACCTATATAGTGCAAGTGCCCTCTAGTTAACCTAGATAGTCCAAGTGCCTGCTAGGTAACCTATATAGTGCAAGTGTCCGCTAGTTAACCTACATATTCCAAGTGCCCGCTAGTTAACATAGATAGTCCAAGTGCCCGCTAGGGAACGTACATAGTCCAAGTGCCCGCTAGGTACCCTAGATAGTGCAAGTGTCCGCTAGTTAACCTAGATAGTTCAAGTACCCGCTAGGTAACCTAGATCGTCCAAGGGCCCCCTAGTTAGCCTACATAGTCCATGTGCCCGCTAGGTAACCTAGATAGTCCAAGTGCCCGTTCGGTCACCTAGATAGTCCAAGTGCCCTTTAGGGAACCTCGATAGTCCAAGGGCCCGCTAGTAAACCTACATAGTCCATGGGCCCACTAGTTAACCTACATAGTGCAAGTGTCCGCTAGTTAACCTACATATTCCAAGTGCCCGCTAGTTAACCTACCTAATCTAAGTGCCCCTTAGCTAACCTAGATAGTCCAAGGGCCCGCGAGTTGACCTACATAGTCCAAGTGCCAGCTAGGTATCCTAGATAGTACAAGTGCCCGCTAGGGAACCTAGATAGTCCAAGTGACTGTTAGCTAACATAGATAGTCCAAGTGGCGGCTAGGTAACCTACATAGTCCAAGTACCCGTTCGTTAACCTAAATAATCCAAATGCCCGCTAGGTAACCTAGACAGTCCAAGTGCCCGCTAGTTAACCTACATAGTCCAAGTGCCCGATAGGGAACCTACATAATCCAAGTTCCCGCTAGGGAACCTACATAGTCCAAGAGCCCGCTAGGCAACCTATACTGTCCAAGTGGCCGTTAGTTAACCTAGATAGTCAAAGTGCCTGCTAGGTAACCTAGATATTCCAAGTGCTCGCTAGGTAACCTACATAGTCCAAGTGCCCGCTTCATAACCTAAATAGTCCAAATGCCCCCTAGGGAAACTACATAGTCCAAGTGCCCGCTAGTTAACCTAGATAGTCCAAGTGCCTGCTACTAAACCTACATAATCCATGGGCCCGTTAGTTAACCTACATAGTGCAAGGGCCCGCTAGTTAACCTAGATAGTCCAAGTGCCCGCTAGGGATCCTTCAAAATCCAAGTGCCTGCTAGGTAACCTAGATAGTCCAAGTGCCCGCTAGTTAACCTAGATAGTCCTAGTGCCCGTTAGTTAACCTTGATAGTCCAAGTGCCCACTAGGGGACGTACATAGTCCAAGTGCCCGCTAGATAACCTAGATAGTCCCAGTGTGGCTAGGGTATGTACATAGTCCAAGTGTCCGCTAGGAAACCTACATAGTCCAAGTGACCGCTAGGGATCCTTCATAATCCAAGTGCCTGCTAGGTAACCTAGATAGTCCACGTACCCGCTAGTTAACCTAGATAGTCCTAGTGCCCGTTAGTTAACCTAGATAGTCCAAGTGCCCACTAGGTAACCTAGATAGTCCAAGTGCGCGCTAGGGTATGTACATAGTCCAAGTGCCTGCTAGGAAACCTAGATAGTCAAAGTGCCCGCTCGTTAACCTAAGTAGTACAAATGTCCTATAGTGATCCTACATAGTCCAAGTGCCCGCTAGGTAACCTACATAGTCCATGTGCCCGTTCGTTAACCTAGATAGTCAAAAAGCCCGCTAGGTAACCTAGACAGTCCAAGTGCCCGCAAGGTTACCTACAGAGTCCAAGGGCCCGCTAGGTAACCTAGATAGTCCAAGTGCCCGCTAGGTAACCTAGATAGTCCAAGTGACCGCTAGTTAACCCACATAATCCAAGTGTCCGCTAGTTAACCTACATAGTCTAAGTGCCCTCTAGTTAACCTAGATAATACAAGTGCCCGCTAGGGATCCTTCATAATCCAAGTGCCTGCTAGGTAACCTAGATAGTCCAAGTGCCCGCTAGTTAACCTAGATAGTCCTAGTGCCCGTTAGTTAACCTAGATAGTCCAAGTGCCCACTAGGGAACGTACATAGTCCAAGTGCCCGCTAGATAACCTACATAGTCCCAGTGCACGCTAGGTAACCTAGATAGTCCAAGTTTCTGCTAGTTAACCTACGTAGTCCAAGTGCCCGGTAGTTAACTTACATAGTTCAAGTGTCCGTAGGGTACATACATAGTACATGTGCCCGCTAAGGAACATACATAGTCCAAAGGCCAGCTAGGGAACCTACGTAGTCCAAGTGCCCGCTAGGGAATCTACATAGTCCAAGGGCCCGGTAGTTAACGTAGATAGTCCAAGTGCCCGCTAGTTAACCTAGGTAGTCCAAGGGCCCGCTACTTAACCTAAATAGTCCAAGTGTCCTCTAGTTAACCTACATAGTCCAAGTGCCCGCTAGTTAACCTACATACCAAGTTCCCGCTACGTAACCTAGATAGTCCAGGGAACGCTAATTCACCTACATCGTCCAAGTGCCCTCTAAGGAACCAACATAGTCCAAGTGCACGCTAGTTAACCTAGATAGTCCAAGTGCCCGCTAGTTAACCTAGATAGTCCAAGTGCCTGCTAGGTAACCTACATAGTGCAATTGTCCGCTAGTTAACCTACATATTCCAAGTGCCCGCTAGTTAACATAGATAGTCCAAGTGCCCGCTATTCCCTATCGGGCACTTGGACTATGTCGGTTCCTCATTGGGCACTTGGACTATCTAGGTTACCTAACGGGCACTTGGTCTATCTATGTTAACTAGCGGGCACTTGGACTATCTAGGTTACCTAACGGGCACTTGGTCTATCTATGTTAACTAGCGGGCACTTGGACTATGCAGGTTCCCTAGAGGACACTTGGACTATCTAGGTTCCCTAACGGGGACTTTGACTATGTAGGTTCCCTAGCGGGCACTTGGACTATGTAGGTCCCTTAGCGGGCACTTGGACTATGTAGGCTAACTAGCGGGCCCTTAGACTATCTAGGTTACCTAGCGGGCACTTGGAATATGTACGTCCCCTAGCGGGCACTTGGACTATCTAGGTTAACTAGAGGGCCCTTGGACTATGTAGCTTAACTAGCGGGCAATTGGAATATCTAGGTTAACTAGCGGACCTTGGACTATGTAGGTTAACTAGCGGACACTTGGACGATCTAGGTTAACTAGCGGGCACTTGGACTATCTAGATTAACTAGCGGGAACTTGGACGATGCAGGTTCCCTAGCGGGCACTTAGACTATATAGGTTAATTAGCGGGCCCTTTGACTATGTAGGATCCCTATCGGGCAGTTGGACTGGCTAGGTTTACTAGCGGGCCCTTAGACTATGTAGGTTAGCTAACAGGAACTTGGACTATCTAGGTCAGCAAACGGGCCCTTGGACTATGTAGGTTACCTATCGGGCACTTGGACTATCTAGGTTAACGAACGTGCACTTGGACTATTTAGGTAGCCTAGCGGGCACTTGAACAGTCTAGGTTACTTAGAGGTCACTTGGACTATCTAGGTTAACGAATGGGCACTTGGACTATGTTGGTTACCTAGCGGGCACTTGGACTATCTAGGTTAGTTAACAGGAACTTGGAATATCTAGGTTACCTAACGGGCACTTGGACTATGTTGGTTACCTTACGGGCACTTGATCTATCTAGGTTACCTAACGGGAACTTGGACTATGTAGGTTAACTAGCGGACACTTGGACTATCTAGGTTAACTAGCGGGCACTTGGACAATGCAGGTTCCCTAGCGGGCACTTTGACTATGTAGGTTCCCTAGCGGGCACTTGGAATATATAGGTTCCCTATGGGCACTTGGACTATCTAGGTTCCCTAACGGGCACTTGGATTATGTAGATTCTCTATCGGGCACTTGGACTATGTAGGATCCTCAGCGGGCACTTGGACTATGTAGGTTCCTATCGGGCACTTGGACTATGTAGGTTAACAAGCGGGCACTTGGACGATCAAGGTTAACTAGCGGGCACTTGGACTATCTTGGTTAACTAGCGGGCACATGGACTATCTAGGTTAACTAGCGGGCACTTGTACAATGCAGGTTCCCTAGCGGGCACATTGACTATGTAGGTTCCCTAGTGGGCACTTGGACTATATAGGTTCCCAGAGGGTACTTGGACTATCTAGGTTCCCTAACGGGCACTTGGACTGTCTAGGTTACCTAGCGGGCACATGGACTATGTAGGTTAACTAGCGGGCACTTGGACTATCTAGGTTACCTAACGGGCATTTGGACTATCTTGGTTACCTAGCGGGCACTTGGATTCTAAAGGTTACCTTGCCAGCCCTTGGACTATGTAGGTTACGTAGCGGGCAATTGGAGTATCTAGGCTAACGAACGGGCACGTGGACTACGTAGGTAACCTAACGGGCACTTGGACTATCTTGGTTAGGTAACGAGCACTTGAACTATCTAGGTTACCTAGCGGGAACTTGGAATATGTAGGTTACCTAGCGGGCACTTGGACTATAGTTTAACTAGCGGGCACTTGGACTATATAGGTTACCTAGCGGGCCCTTGGACTATGTAGTTTACCTAGCGCGACTTGGACTATCTAAGTTAACGAACGTGCACTTGGACTATGTAGGTAACCTAGCGGACACTTGGACAGTATAGGTAACCTAGCGGGCACTTGGACTATCTAGGTTAACGAATGGGCACTTGGACTATGTAGGTTACGTAGCGGGCACTTGGACTATCTAGGTTAGTAAACCGGAACTTTGAATATCTCGGTTACCTAGCGGGCACCTGGACTATGTAGGTTACCTTGCGGGCACTTGGCCTATCTAGGTTACCTAACGGGTACTTGGACTATGTAGGTTTACTAGCGGACACTTGGACGATCTAGGTTAACTAGCGGGCACTTGGACAATGCAGGTTCCCTAGCGGGCACTATGAATATATAGCTTCCCTAGAGGGCACTTGGACTATATAGGTTCCCTATGGGCACTTGGACTATCTGGGTTCCCTAACGGGCACTTGGAATATGAAGATTCCCTATCGGGCACTTGGACTATGTAGGTTCCTCATTGGGCACTTGGACTATGTAGGTTCCCTATCGGGCACTTGGACTATGTAGGTTAACTAGCGGGCCTTGGACTATCTAGGTTGCCTAGCGGGCACTTGGACTATCTAGGTTAACTGCAGGCACTTGTACAAGGCAGGTTCCCTAGCGGGCACTTTGACTATGTAGGTTCCCTAGAGGGCACTTGGACTATATAAGTTCCCTATGGGCACTTGGACTATCTATGTGCCCTAACGGGCACTTGGAATACGTAGGTTCCCTTTCGGACACTTGGACTATGTAGGTTCCTCAGCGGGCACTTGGACTATGTAGGTTAAGTAGCGGGCACTTGGACTATCTAGGTTACCTAGCGGGCACTTGGACTATGTACGTCCCCTAGCGGGCACTTGGACTATCAAGGTTAACTAGAGGGCCCTTGGACTATCTAGGTTAACTAATGGACCTTGGAATATGTAGGTTAACTAGCGGGCCCTTGGACTATGTAGGTTAACTAGCGGGCCCTCTGAGGATCTAGGTCAGCAAACGGGCCCTTGGACTATGTAGGTTACCTAGCAGGCACTTGGACTGTCTAGGTTACCGAGCGGGCACTTGAACTGTCTAGGTTAACGAACGGGCAATGGACTATGTAGGTTAGCTAACAGGAACTTGGACTATCTAGGTTAACGAACGGGCACTTGGACTATGGAGGTTACCTAGCGGGCACTTGGACTATCTAGGTTACCTAACGGGCACTTGGACTATCTATGTTAACTAGCGGGCACTTGGACTACGCAGGTTCCCTAGAGGTCACTTGGACTATCTAGGTTCCCTAACGGGCACTTGGACTATGTAGGTTCCCTAGCGGGTACTTGGACTATGTAGGTCCCTTAGTGGGCACTTGGACTATGTAGGTTAACTAGCGGGCCCTGAGACTATCTAGGTTACCTAGCGGGCACTTGGACTATGTACGTCCCCTAGCGGGCACGTGGACTATCTAGGTTAACTAGAGGGCCCTTGGACTATGTAGGTTAACTAGCGGGCACTTGGAATATCTGGGTTAACTAGCGGACCTTGGACTATGTAGGTTAACTAGCGGGCACTTGGACGATCTAGGTTAACTAGCGGGCACTTGGACTATCAAGGTTAACTAGCGGGCACTTGGACTATCTAGATTAACTAGCGGGCACTTGGACGATGCAGGTTCCCTAGCGGGTACTTGGACTATACAGGTTAATTAGCGGGCACTTGGACTATGTAGGTTCCCTATCGGGCAGTTGGACTGGCTAGGTTAACTAGCGGGCCATTAGACTATGTAGGTTAGCTAACCGGAACTTGGACTATCTAGGTTAACTAGCGGGCACTTGGAGTATATAGGTTACATAGCGGGCCCTTGGACTATGTAGGTTACCTAGCGGGCACTTGGACTATCTAGGTTAACGAACGTGCACTTGGACTTTTTAGGTAACCTAGCTGGCACTTGAACAGTCTAGGTAATTTAGCGGTCACTTGGACTATCTAGGTTAACGAATGGGCACTTGGACTATGTAGGTTACCTAGCGGGCACTTGGACTATCTAGGTTAGTTACCAGGAACTTGGAATATCTAGGGTACCGAACGGGCACTTGGACTATCTAGGTTACCTAACGGGAACTTGAACTATGTAGGTTAACTAGCGGACACTTGGACTATCTAGGTTAACTAGCGGGCACTTGGACAATGCAGGTTCCCTAGCGGGCACTTTGACTATGTAGGTTCCCTAGCGGGCACTTGGACTATATAGGTTCCCTATGGGCACTTGGACTATCTAGGTTCCCTAACGGGCACTTGGACTATGTAGGTTAACAAGCGGGCACTTGGACTATCTTGGTTAACTAGCGGGCACATGGACTATCTAGGTTGACTAGCGGGCATTTGTACAATGCAAATTCCCTAGCGGGCACTTTGACTATGTAGGTTCCCTACGGGCACTTGGACTTTCTAGGTTCCCTGACGGGCACTTGGAGTATGTAGGTTCCCTATCGGGCACTTGGACTCGGTAGGTTCCTCAGCGGGCACTTGGACTATGTAGGTTCCCTAACGGGCCCTTGGACTCTAGGTTACCAGCGGGCCTTGGACTATGTACGTCCCCTAGCGGGCACTTGAACTATCTAGGTTAACTAGAGGGCCCTTGCACTATGTAGGTTAACTAGCGGGCACTTTTACGATGCAGGGTCCCTAGCAGGCCCTTGGACTATGTAGGTTATTAGCGGGCATTTGGACTATGTAGGTTACCGAACGGGCACTTGGACTATGTAGGTTCCCTATCGGGCACTTGGACAATGTTGGTTAACTAGCGGGCACTAGGACTATGTAGGTTACCTAGCGGGCACTTGGACTATCTAGGTTAGGTAACGGGCACTTGGATTATCTAGATTTCCTAGTGGGAACTTGGACTATGTAGGTTACCTAGCGGACTCTTTGATTATCTTGTTTACCTAGCGGGCACTTGGACTATGTAGGTTAATTGGCGGACACTTGGACGAACTAGGTTAACGAGCGGGCCCTTGGACTATGTAGGTTACCTAGCGGGCACTTTGACTATCTAGGTTAGCTAACAGGCACTTGGACTATCTAGGTTACCTAACGGGCACTTTGACTATGTAGGTTACCTAGCGGGCACTTGGACTATCTAGGTTAGCTTACGGGTACTTGGACTATCTAGGTTACCTAGCGGGCACTTGGACTATGTAGGTTACCTAGCAGGCACTTGGACTATCTAGGTTACCTAGCGGGCACTTGGACTATGTAGGTTAACTAGAAGGCACTTCGACTATCAAGGTTACCTAGCGCGCTCTTGGACTATGTAGGTTACCAGCGGGCACTTGGACTATCTAGGTTAACGAACGTGCACTTGGACTATGTATGTAACCTAGTGGTCACTTGGCCTGTCTAGGTTACCTAGCGGGCCCTTGGTCTATGTAGGTTAACTAGCAGGCCCTTGGACTATGTAAGTTAACTAGAGGGCACTTGGACAATCCTGGTTAACTAGCGGGCACTTGGACTATCTATGTTAACTAGCGGGCACTTGGACTATGTAGGTTGCCTAGCGAGCACTTGGACTATGTCGGTTCCCTAGCGGGCACTTGGACTATGTAGGTTCCCTAGAGGTTACTTGGACTGTCTAGGTTAACTAGCGTGTAATTGGACTGTCTAGGTTACCTAGTGGGCACTTGGACTATGTAGTTTACCTAGCAGGCACTTGGACTATGTACGTTCCCTAGTGGACATTTGGACTATATAGGTTACCTAGCGGGCACTTGGACTATGTAGGTTGACTAGCGGGCACTTGCATTATCTAGGTTAAGTAACAGGCACTTGGACTATGTATGTTCCAGAGCGGGCAATTGGACTATGTAGGTTCCCTAGTGGGCACTTGGACTATCTAGGTTCCCTATAGGGCACTTGGACTATGTAGGTTAACTAGCGGATGATTGGACGATCTAGGTTAACTAGCGGTCCCTTGCACTACGTAGGTTAACTAGCGGACACTTGCACTATGTAGGTTACCTAGCGGGCACTTGGACTATCTAGGTTAACTAGCGGGCACTTGGACTATGTAGTTTAACTAGCGGACACTTGCACTATGTAGGTTACCTAGCGGTCACTTGGACTATGTAGGATAACTAGCAGGCCCTTGGACTATCTAGGTTACCTAGCAGGCACTTGGACTATGTAGGTTAACTAGCGGGCACTTGCACTCTCTAGGTTACCTAGCGGGCACTTGGACTATGTACCTCCCCTAGCGGGCTCTTGGACTATGTAGGTTAACTAGAGGACACTTGGACGATCTAGGTTAACAAGTAGGCCCTTGGACTATGTAGGTTAACTAGCCGGCACTTGGACGATCTAGGTTAAATAGCGGGCACTTGGACGATCTAGGTTAACCAGCGGGCACTTGGACTATCAAAGTTAACAAGCGAGCCCTTGGACTTTGTAGGTTAACTAGCGGGCCCTTGGACTATCTAGGTTACCTAGATAGCACTTGGACTATATAGGTTCCCTAGCGGGCACTTGGACTATCTAGGTTAACGAACGGGCACTTTGACTATGCAGGTAACCTAGCCGGCACTTGGACTGTCTAGGTTGACTAGCGGGGATTTGGATTATGTAGGTTAAGTAACAGGCACTTGGACTATCTAGGTTACCTAACGGGCACTTTGACTATCTAGGTTACCTAACGGCCACTTGGACTATGCAGGTTACCTAGCGGGCACTTTGACTTCTAGGTTAACGAACGGGCACTTGGACTATGTAGGTTGCCTAGCGGGCACGTAGACTTCTAGGTTAACGAATGGGCACTTCGACTATGTAGGTTGCTTAGCGAGCACTTGGACTATCTGGGTTAGGTAACGGGCAATTTGACTATCTAGGTTACCTAACGGGCACTTTGACTATCTAGGTTACCTAATGGCCACTTGGACTATGCAGGTTACCTAGCGGGCACTTGGACTTCTAGGTTAACGATGGGGCACTTGGACTATGTAGGTTGCCTAGCAGGCACTTGGACTATCTAGGTTACCTAGCGGGCACTTGGACTATGTAGGTTAACTAGAAGGCACTTGGACTATCAGGGTTACCTAGCGGGCTCTTGGACTATGTAGGTTACCAGCGGGCAGTTGGACTATCTAGGTTAACGAACGTGCACTTGGACTATGTATGTAACCTAGTGGTCACTTGGCCTGTCTAGGTTACCTAGCGGGCCCTTGGTCTATGTAGGTTAACTAGCAGGCCCTTGGACTATGTAAGTTAACTAGAGGGCACTTGGACAATCCTGGTTAACTAGCGGGCACTTGAACTATCTAGGTTAACTAGCGGGCACTTGGACTATGTAGGTTGCCTAGCGAGCACTTGGACTATGTAGGTTCCCTAGCGGGCACTTGGACTATGTAGGTTCCCTAGAGGTTACTTGGACTGTCTAGGTTAACTAGCGTGCAATTGGACTGTCTAGGTTACCTAGTGGGCACTTGGACTATGAAGTTTACCTAGCAGGCACTTGGACTATGTACGTTCCCTAGCGGACATTTGGACTATATAGGTTATCTAGCGGGCACTTGGACTATGTAGGTTAACTAGCGGGCACTTGGATTATCTAGGTTAAGTAACAGGCACTTGGACTATGTATGTTCCAGAGCGGGCATTTGGACTATGTAGGTTCCCTAGCGGGCACCTGGACTATCTAGGTTCCCTATAGGGCACTTGGACTATGTAGGTTAACTAGCGGACGATTGGACGATCTAGGTTAACTAGTGGTCCCATGGACTACGTAGGTTAACTAGCGGACACTTGCACTATGTAGGTTACCTAGCGGGCACTTAGACTATCTAGGTTAACTAGCGGGCACTTGGACTATGTAGTTTAACTAGCAGACACTTGCACTATGTAGGTTACCTAGCGGTCACTTGGACTATGTAGGATAACTAGCAGGCCCTTGGACTATCTAGGTTACCTAGCAGGCACTTGGACTATGTAGGTTAACTAGCGGGCACTTGCACTCTCTAGGTTACCTAGCGAGCTTTGGACTATATACCTCCCCTAGCGGGCACTTGGACTATGTAGGTTAACTAGAGGACACTTGGACGATCTAGGTTAACAAGTAGGCCCTTGGACTATGTAGGTTAACTAGCCGGCACTTGGACGATCTAGGTTAAATAGCGGGCACTTGGACGATCTAGGTTAACCAGCGGGCACTTGGACTATCAAAGTTAACAAGCGAGCCCTTGGACTATGTAGGGTAACGAGCGGGCCCTTGGACTATCTAGGTTACCTAGATAGCACTTGGACTATATAGGTTCCCTAGCGGTCACTTGGACTATCTAGGTTAACGAACGGGCACTTTGATTATGCAGGTAACCTAGACGGCACTTGGACTGTCTAGGTTACAAAGCGGGCACTTAGACTTCTAGGTTAACGAATGGGCACTTGGACTAAGTAGGTTGCTTAGCGAGCACTTGGACTATCTAGGTTAGGTAACGGGCACTTTGACTATCTAGGTTACCTAACGGGCACTTTGACTATCTAGGTTACCTAACGGCCACTTGGACTATGCAGGTTACCTAGCGGGCACTTGGACTTCTAGTTTAACGAACGGGCACTTGGACTATGTAGGTTGCCTAGCGGGCACTTGGACGATCTAGGTTAGGTAACGGGCACTTGGACTATCTAGGTTACCTAGCAGGAACTTGGATTATGTAGGTTACATAGCGGGTACTAGGACTATCTAGGTTACCTAACGGGCACTTGGACTATCTAGGTTAGCTAACAGCAACTTGGACTATCTAGGATACCTAGCGGGCACTAGGACCCTGTAGGTTACCTAGCGGGCACTTGGACAATCTAGGTTAACTAGCGGGTTCTTGGACTATGAAGGTTAAGTAGCGGGCACTTGGACTATCTAGGTTAACTAGCGGGCACTTGGATTATCTAGGTTACCTAGCAGGCACTTGCACGATGCAGGTTCCCTAGCGGGCACTTGGACTATGTAGGCTCCCTAACGGGCACTTGAACTATGTAGGTTCCCTATCGGGCACTTGGACTATGTAGGTTACCAGCGGGCACTTGGTCTATGTATATACCGTAGCGGGCATTTGGAATATCTAGGTTACCTAGGGGGTACTTGGACTATGTACGTCCCCTAGTGGGCACTTGGACTATCTACGTTACCTAGCGGGTACTTGGATTATCTAGGTTAACTAGCTAGCATTGGACTATCTAGGTTAACTAACGGGCACTTGGACTATGTAAGTTCCCTAGCGGGCACTTGGACTATGTGGGTTCTCTAGCGGGCATTTGGACTATCTAGGTTACCTAACGGGTACTTGGACTATGTAGGTTCCCTAGCGGGCACTTGGATTATGTGAGTTCCCTATCGGGCACTTGGACTATGTAGGTTACTAGCGGGCATTTGGACTATGTAGGTTACCTAACGGGCACTTGGACTATGTAGATTCCGTATCGGGCACTTGGACAATGTTGGTTAACTAGCAGGCACTAGGACTATGTAGGTTACCTAGCGGGCACTTGGACTATCTAGGTTAGGTAACGGGCACTTGGACTATCTAGGTTACCTAGTGGGAACTTGGACTATGTAGATTACCTAGCGGCCACTTTGACTATCTTGGTTACCTAGCGGGCACTTGGACTATGTAGGTTAACTAGCGGGCACTTGGACTATGTAGTTTAACTAGCGGACACTTGCACTATGTAGGTTACCTAGCGGGAACTTGGACTATGTAGGATAACTAGCAGGCCCTTGGACTATCTAGGTTACCTAGCAGGCACTTGGACTATGTAGGTTAACTAGCGGGCACTTGCACTCTCTAGCTTACCTAGCGGGCACTTGGACTATGTACCTCCCCTAGCGGGCACTTGGACTATGTAGGTTAACTAGAGGACACTTGGACGATCTAGGTTAACAAGTAGGCCCTTGGACTATGTAGGTTAACTGGCCGGCACTTGGACGATCTAGGTTAAATAGCGGGCACTTGGATGATCTAGGTTAACCAGCGGGCACTTGGACTATCAAAGTTAACAAGCGAGCCCTTGGACTATGTAGGTTAACTAGCGGGCCCTTGGACTATCTAGGTTACCTAGATAGCACTTGGAGTATATAGGTTCCCTAGCGGGCACTTGGACTATCTAGGTTAACGAACGGGCACTTTGACTATGCAGGTAACCTAGCCGGCACTTGGACTGTCTAGGTTACCTAGCGGGCACTTGGACTATCTAGGTTAACGAACGTGCACTTAGACTATGTATGTAACCTAGTGGTCACTTGGCCTGTCTAGGTTACCTAGTGGGCCCTTGGTCTATGTAGGTTAACTAGCAGGCCCTTGGACTATGTAAGTTAACTAGAGGGCACTTGGACAATCCTGGTTAACTAGCCGGCACTTGGACTATCTAGGTTAACAAGCGGGCACTTGGACTATGTAGGTTGCCTAGCGAGCACTTGGACTATGTAGGTTCCTTAGCGGGCACTTGGACTATGTAGGTTCCCTAGAGGTTACTTGGACTGTCTAGGTTAACTAGTGTGCAATTGGACTGTCTAGGTTACCTAGTGGGCACTTGGACTATGTAGTTTACCTAGCAGGCTCTTGGAGTATGTACGTTCCCTAGCGGACATTTGGACTATATAGGTTACCTAGCGGGCACTTGGACTATGTAGGTTGACTAGCGGGCACTTGGATTATCTAGGTTAAGTAACAGGCACTTGGACTATGTATGTTCCAGAGCGGGCAATTGGACTATGTAGGTTCCCTAGCGGGCACTTAGACTATCTAGGTTCCCTATAGGGCACTTCGACTATGTAGGTTAACTAGCGGACGATTGGACGATCTAGGTTAACTAGCGGTCCCTTGGACTACGTAGGTTAACTAGCGGACACTTGCACTATGTAGCTTACCTAGCGGGCACTTGGACTATCTAGGTTAACTAGCGGGCACTTGGACTATGTAGTTAAACTAGCGGACACTTGCACTATGTAGGTTACCTAGCGGTCACTTGGACTATGTATGATAACTAGCAGGCCCTTGGACTATCTAGGTTACCTAGCAGGCACTTGGACTATGTAGGTTATCTAGCGGGAACTTGCACTCTCTAGGTTACCTAGCGGGCACTTGGACTATGTACCTCCCCTAGCGGGCACTTGGACTATGTAGGTTAACTAGAGGACACTTGGACGATCTAGGTTAACAAGTAGGCCCTTGGACTATGTAGGTTAACTAGCCGGCACTTGGACGATCTAGGTTAAATAGCGGGCACTTGGACGATCTAGGTTAACCAGCGGGCACTTGGACTATCAAAGTTAACAAGCAAGCCCTTGGACTATGTAGGTTAACTAGCGGGCCCTTGGACTATCTAGGTTACCTAGATAGCACTTGGACTATATAGGTTCCCTAGCGGGCACTTGGACTATCTAGGTTAACGAACGGGCACTTTGACTATGCAGGTAACCTAGCCGGCACTTGGACTGTCTAGGTTACATAGCGGGCACTTAGACTTCTAGGTTAACGAATGAGCACTTGGACTATGTAGGTTGCTTAGCGAGCACTTGGACTATCTAGGTTAGGTAACGGGCACTTTGACTATCTAGGGTACCTAACGGGCACTTTGACTATCTAGGTTACCTAACGGCCACTTGGACTATGCAGGTTACCTAGCGGGCACTTGGACTTCTAGGTTAACGAACGGGCACTTGGACTATGTAGGTTTCCTAGCGGGCACTTGGACGATCTATGTTAGGTAACGGGCACTTGGACTATCTAGGTTACCTAGCAGGAACTTGGATTATGTAGGTTACATAGCGGGCACTAGGACTATCTAGGTTACCTAACGGGCACTTGGACTATCTAGGTTAGCTAACAGAAACTTGGACTATCTAGGATACCTAGCGGGCACTAGGACCCTGTAGGTTACCTAGCGGGCACTTGGACAATCTAGGTTAACTAGCGGGTTCTTGGACTATGAAGGTTAAGTAGCGGGCACTTGGACTATCTAGCTTAACTAGCGGGCACTTGGACTATCTAGGTTAACTAGCGGGCACTTGGACTATGTAGTTAAACTAGCGGACACTTGCACTATGTAGGTTACCTAGCGGTCACTTGGACTATGTATGATAACTAGCAGGCCCTTGGACTATCTAGGTTACCTAGCAGGCACTTGGACTATGTAGGTTATCTAGCGGGCACTTGCACTCTCTAGGTTACCTAGCGGGCACTTGGACTATGTACCTCCCCTAGCGGGCACTTGGACTATGTAGGTTAACTAGAGGACACTTGGACGATCTAGGTTAACAAGTAGGCCCGTGGACTATGTAGGTTAACTAGCCGGCACTTGGACGATTTAGGTTAAATAGCGGGCACTTGGACGATCTAGGTTAACCAGCGGGCACTTGGACTATCAAAGTTAACAAGCGAGCCCTTGGACTATGTAGGTTAACTAGCGGGCCCTTGGACTATCTAGGTTACCTAGATAGCACTTGGACTATATAGGTTCCCTAGCGGGCACTTGGACTATCTAGGTTAAGGAACGGGCACTTTGACTATGCAGGTAACCTAGCCGGCACTTGGACTGTCTAGGTTACATAGCGGGCACTTAGACTTCTAGGTTAACGAATGAGCACTTGGACTATGTAGGTTGCTTAGCGAGCACTTGGACTATCTAGGTTAGGTAACGGGCACTTTGACTATCTAGGTTACCTAACGGGCACTTTGACTATCTAGGTTACCTAACGGCCACTTGGACTATGCAGGTTACCTAGCGGGCACTTGGACTTCTAGGTTAACGAACGGGCACTTGGACTATGTAGGTTTCCTAGCGGGCACTTGGACGATCTAGGTTAGGTAACGGGCACTTGGACTATCTAGGTTACCTAGCAGGAACTTGGATTATGTAGGTTACATAGCGGGCACTAGGACTATCTAGGTTACCTAACGGGCACTTGGACTATCTAGGTTAGCTAACAGAAACTTGGACTATCTAGGATACCTAGCGGGCACTAGGACCCTGTAGGTTACCTAGCGGCACTTGGACAATCTAGGTTAACTAGCGGGTTCTTGGACTATGAAGGTTAAGTAGCGGGCACTTGGACTATCTAGGTTAACTAGCGGGCACTTGGATTATCTAGGTTACCTAGCAGGCACTTGCACGATGCAGGTTCCCTAGCGGGCATTTGGAATATCTAGGCTCCCTAACGGGCACTTGAACTATGTAGGTTCCCTATCGGGCACTTGGACTATGTAGGTTACCAGCGGGCACTTGGTCTATGTACATACCCTAGCGGGCACTTGGACTATCTAGGTTACTTAGCGGGCACTTGGACTATGTACGTCCCCTAGTGGGCACTTGGACTATCTACGTTACCTAGCGGGTACTTGGATTATCTAGGTTAACTAGCTAGCATTGGACTATCTAGGTTAACTAACGGGCACTTGGACTATGTAAGTTCCCTAGCGGGCACTTGGACTATGTGGGTTCCCTAGCGGGCATTTGGACTATCTAGGTTACCTAATGGGTACTTGGACTATGTAGGTTCCCTAGCGGGCACTTGGATTATGTGAGTTCCCTATCGGGCACTTGGACTATGTAGGTTACTAGCGGGCATTTGGACTATGTAGGTTACCTAACGGGCACTTGGACTATGTAGGTTCCGTATCGGGCACTTGGACAATGTTGGTTAACTAGCGGGCACTAGGACTATGTAGGTTACCTAGCGGGCACTTTGACTATCTAGGTTAGGTAACGGGCACTTGGCCTATCTAGGTTACCTAGTAGGAACTTGGACTATGTAGGTTACCTAGCGGCCACTTTGACTATCTTGGTTACCTAGCGGGCACGTGGACTATGTAGGTTAATTAGCAGACACTTGGACGAACTAGGTTAACGAGCCGGCCCTTGGACTATGTAGGTTACCTAGCGGGCACTTGGACTATGTAGGTCAACTAGCGGGCCCTTGGACTATCTAGGTTAGCTAACGGGCACTGGGACTATCTAGGTTACCTAACGGGCACTTGGATTATGTAGGTTCCCTAGCGGGCAATTAGACTATGTAGGTTTCCTTGTGGCCATTTGGACTATGTAGGTTACCTAGCTGGCACTTGGACCATGTAGATTACCTAGCGGGCACTTGGAGTATCTAGGTTAAATAACAGGCATTTGGACTATGTATGTTCCAGAGCGGGCAATTGGACTATGTAGGTTCCCTAGCGGGCACTTGGGCTATCTAGGTTACCTAGCAGGCACTTGGACTATGTAGGTTAACTAGAAGGCACTTGGACTATCAAGGATACCTAGCGGGCTCTTGGACTATGTAGGTTACCAGCGGGCACTTGGACTATCTAGGTTAACGAACGTGCACTTGGACTATGTAGGTAACCTAGCAGGCACTTGGACTGTCTAGGTTACCTAGCGGGCACTTGGACTATCTAGGTTAACAAACGGGTACTTGGACTATGTAGGTTAACTAGCGGACACTTCGACTATCTAGGTTAGCTAACGGGCAATTGGACTATCTAGGTTCTCTAGCGGGCATTTGGACTATATAGTTTACCTAGCTGGCACTTGGACCATGTAGGTTACCTAGCGGGCACTTGGACTATGTAGGTTAACTAGCGGGCACTTAGATTATCTAGGTTAACTAACAGGCATTTGGACTATGTATGTTCCAGAGCGGGCAATTGGACTATGTAGGTTCCCTAGCGGGCACTTGGTCTATCTAGGTTTCCTAAAGGGCACTTGGATTATGTAGGTTAACTAGCAGACAATTGGACAATCTAGGTTAACTAGCGGGTACTTGGACTATCTAGGTTAACTATCGGGCACTTGGACTATGTAGGTTAACTAGCGGACACTTGCACTATGTAGGTTACCTAGCGGGAACTTGGACTATCTAGGTTAACTAGCGGGCACTTGGACTATGTAGGTTAACTAGCGGACACTTGCAATATGTAGGTTACCTATCGGGCACTTGGACTAAGTACCTTACCTAGCGGGCACTTGGACTATCTATGTTAACTAGCGGGCACTTGGACTATGTATGTTAACTAGAGGACACTTGGACGATCTAGGTTAACAAGTGGGCCCTTGGACTATGTAGATTAACTAGCCGGCACTTGGATGATCTAGGTTAACTAGCGGGCACTTGGACGATCTAGGTTAACCAGCGGGCACCTGAACTATCAAAGTTAACAAGCAAGCCCTTGGACTATGTAGGTTAACTAGCAGGCCCTTGGACTATCTAGGTTACCTCGATAGCACTTGGACTATATAGGTTCCCTAGCGAGCACTTGGACTATCTAGGTTAACGAACGGGCACTTTGACTATGCAGGTAACCTAGCCGGCACTTGGACTGTCTAGGTTACATAGCGGGCACTTGGACTTCTACGTTAACGAATGGGCACTTGGACTATGTAGGTTGCCTAGCGGGCCCTTGGACAATCTAGGTTAGGTAACGGGCACTTGGACTATCTAGGTTACCTAGCGGGAACTTGGACTATGTAGGTTACATAGCGGGCACTTGGACTATCTAGGTTACCTAACGGGCACTTTGACTATCTAGGTTACCTAGCGGTCACTTGGACTATCTAGGTCAGCTAACAGGAACTTGGACTATCTAGGTTACCTAGCGGGCACTAGGACTATGTAGGTAACCTAGCGGGCACTTGGACTATCTAGGTTAACTAGCGGGTTCTTGGATTATGTAGGTTAACTAACGGGCCCTTGGACTATGTAGGTTAACTAGCGGACACTTGGAGGTTCTAGGTTAACTAGCGGGCACTTGGACTATCTAGGTTAACTAGCGGGCACTTGGATTATCTTGGTTACCTAGCAGGCACTTGCACGATACAGGTTCCCTAGCGGGCACTTGGACTATCTAGGCTCCCTAACGGGCACTTGGACTATGTAGGTTACCTAGCAGGCACTTGGTCTATGTACATACCTTGGCGGCCACTTGGACTATCTAGGTTACCTAGCGGGCACTTGGAGTATGTACGTCCCCTAGTGGGCACTTGGACTATCTACGTTACCTAGCGGGTACTTGGACTATATAGGTTACTAGCGGGCACTTGGACTATGTAAGTTCCCTAGCGGGCACTTGGACTGTCTAGATTAACGAACGGGCCCTTGGACTATCTAGGTTAACTAGCGGGCACTTGGACTATGTAAGTTCCATAGCGGGCACTGGACTATGTGTTTTTCCTAGCGGGCACTTGGACTGTCTAGGTTAACGAACGGGCACTTGGACTATCTAGGTTAACTAGCGGGCACTTGGACTATGTAAGTTGCCTAGCGGGCACTGGACTATGTGGTTTCCCTAGCGGGCCCTTGGACTGTCTAGGTTAACGAACGGGCACTTGGACTATTTAGGTTAACTAGCGGGCACTTGGACTATGTAAGTTCCCTAGCAGGCACTGGAGTATATGGTTTCCCTAGCGGGCACTTGGACTGTCTAGGTTAACGAACGGGCACTTGGACTATCTAGGTTAACTAGCGGGCACTTGGACTATGTAAGTTCCCTAGCGGGCACTGGACTATGTGGTTTCCCTAGCGGACACTTGGACTGTCTAGGTTAAGGAACGGGCACTTGGACTGTCTAGGATAAATAGCGGGCACTTGGACTATCTACGTTAACTAACAGGCACTTGTACTATTTAAGTACCCTGGCGGGCACTTGGAGTATGTGGGTTCCCTAGCGGGCATTTGGACCATCTAGGTTACCTAATGGGTACTTGGACGATGTAGGTTCCCTAGCGGGCACTTGGATTATGTGAGTTCCCTATCAGGCACTTGGACTATGTAGGTTACTAGCGGGCATTTGGACTATGTAGGTTACCTAACAGGCACTTGGACTATGTAGGTTCCGTATCGGGCACTTGGACAATGTTGGTTAACTAGCGGGCACTAGGACGTTGTAGGTTACCTAGCGGGCACTTGGACTATCTAGGTTAGGTAACGGGCACTTGGAGTATCTAGGTGACCTAGTGGGAACTTGGACTATGTATGTTACGTAGCGGACACTTTGACTATCTTGGTTACCTAGCGGTCACTTGGACGAACTAGGTTAACCAGCGGGCCCTTGGACTATGTAGGTTACCTAGCGGGCACTAGGACTATCTAGGTTAGCTAACAAGAACTTGGACTATCTAGGTTACCTCGCGGGCACTTTGACTATGTAGGTTACCTAGCAGGCACTTGGACTATCTAGGTTAGCTAACGGGTACTTGGACTATCTAGGTTACCTAGCAGGCACTTGGACTATGTAGGTTACCTAACGGGCACTTAGACTAAGCAGGTAACCTAGCGGGCACTTGGACTGTCTAGGTTACCTAGCGGGCACATGGACTTCTATGTTAATGAACGGGCACTCGGACTATGTAGGTTGCCCAGCGGGCAATTGGATGATCTAGGATAGGTAACGGGCCCTTGACTATCTAGGTTACCTAGCGGGAACTTGGACTATGTAGGTTACCTAAGGGCACTTGGACTATGTAAGTTAACTAGCGGACACTTGGACAATCTAGGTTAACTACCGGGCACGTGGACTATCTAGGCTAACTAAGGGGCCTTTCGACTATGTAGGTTAACTAGCGGGCACTTTGACTATCTAGGTTACCTAGCGGGCACTTGGTCTATGTACATACCCTAGCGGGCACTTGGACTATCCGGGTTACCTAGCGGGCACTTGGAATATGTACGTCCCGAAGTGGGCACTTGGACTATCTATGTTAACTAACGGGCAATAGGACTATCTAGGTTACCTAGCGGGCACTTGGACTATGTAGGTCAACTAGTGGGCCCTTGGACTATGTAGGTTAACTAGCGGGCCTTGGGACTATGTAGGTTAACTAGCGGGCACTTGGATAATCTAAGTTACCTAGCGGGCACTTGAAATATGTAGGTTAACTATTGGGTACTTGGACTATCTAGGTTAGCTAACGGTCACTTGGACTATGTAGGTTAATTAGCGGGTACGTGGACTATGTAGGTTCCCTAGCGGGCATTTGGACTATATAGATAACCTAGCGGGCACTTGGACTTTGTAGGTTACCTAGCGGGCACTTGGACTATCTAGGTTACCTAGCGGGCACTTGGATGATACAGGTTCCCTAGCCAGCACTAAGACTATTGGTTCCCTAACGGGCACTTGGACTATGTAGGTTCCCTAAAGGGCACTTGGACTATATAGGTTTCTATCGGGCACTTGGACTATGTAGGTTAACTAGCGGGCACATGGACTATCTAGGTTACCTAGCGGGCACTTGGACTATGTAGGTTAACTAGAAGGCACTTGGACTATCAAGGTTTCCTAGCGGGCTCTTGGACTATGTAGGTTACCAGCGGGCACTTGGACTATCTAGGTAAATGAAAGTTCACTTGGGCTATGTAGGTAACCTAACGGGCACTTGGACTGTCTAGGTTACCTAGCGGGCACTTGGACTATCTAGGTTAACGAATGGGCACTTGGACTATGTAGGTTAACTAGCGGACACTTGGACTATCTAGATTAGCTAACGGGCAATTGGACTATCAAGGTTACCTAACGGGCACTTGGACTATGTAGGTTACCCAGCGGGCAATTGGACTATATAGGTTACCTAGCAGGCACTTTGAGTATCTTGGTTAACTAAGGGGCACTTGAACTATGTAGGTTGCCAAGCGAGCACTTGGACTATGTAGGTTCCCTAGCGGGCGCTTGGACTATGTAGGTTCCCTAGCGGGTACTTGGACTGTCTAGGTTAACTAGCGGGCAATTGGACTGTCTAGGTTACCTAGTGGGCACTTGGAGTATGTAGTTTACCTAGCAGGCACTTGGACTATGTAGGTTACCTAGCGGGCACTTGGACTATCGAGGTTACCTAGCGGGCACTTGGACTATGTACGTTCCCTAGCGGGCACTTGGGCTATCTACATTACCTAGTGTGCACTTGGACTATGTAGGTTAACGAATGGGCACTTGGACTATGCAGGTTACCTAGTGGTCACTTGGACTGTCTAGGTTACCTAGCGGACACTTGGACTATGTAGGTTAACTAGCGGGCACTTGGACTATCTAGGTTAACTAGCGGGCACTTGGACTATGTAGGTTCCCTAGCGGGCATTTGGACAATATAGGTTACCTAACGGGCACTTGGATTATGTAGGTTGCCTAGCGGGCACTTGGACTATGTAGGTTAACTAGCGGGCACTTGGATTATCTAGGTTAACTAACAGGCACTTGGACTATGCATGCTCCAGAGCGGATAATTGGACTATGTAGGTTCCCTAGGGGGCACTTGGACAATCTAGGTTCCCTAAAGGACACTTGGAATATGTAGATTAACTAGCGGACAATTGGATGATCTAGGTTAACTAGCGGGTACTTGGACTATCTAGGTTAACTAGGGGTTCCTTGGACTACGTAGGTTAACTAGCGGACACTTGCACTATGTAGGTTACCTAGCGGGCACTTGGACTATCTAGGTTAACTAGGAGTCCCTTGTACTATCTAGGTTACCTAGCAGGCACTTGGACTATGTAGGTTAACTAGCGGGCATTTGCACTCTCTAGGTTACCTAGCGGGCACTTGGACTATGTACCTTCCCTAGCGGGCACATGGACTATCTATGTTAACTAGCGGGCACTTGGACTATGTAGGTTACCTAGAGTTCACTTGCAATATGTAGGTTACCTAGCGGCACTTGGACTATGTAGGTTAACTAAGGGCACTTGGACAATCTAGGTTAACTAGCGGGCACTTAGAATATCTAAGTTACCTAGCAGGCACTTGGATTATGAAGGATCCCTAGCGGGCAATTGGTCTATCTAGGTTACCTAGCTGGCACTTGGACTATGTAGGTTAACTAGCGGACACTTGCACGATCTAGGTTAATTAGCGGGCCCTTGCACTATGTAGGTTAACTAGCGGGCCCATGGATTATGTAGGTTTACTAGGGGGCACTTGGACTATCTAGGTTAACTAGCGGGCACTTGGACTATGTAGGGTAACTAGCGGGCACTTGGACTGTCTAGGTTACCTAACGGGCACTTGGATTATCTAGGTTAACGAACGGGCATTTGGACTATGTAGGGTAACTAGCCACCACTTGGACTATCTAGGTTAGCTAATAGGCACTTGTACTATCTAGGTTCCCTAGCGGGCACTTGTACTATCTAGGTTACCTAGCTGGCACTTGGACTAAGTAGGTCAACTAGCGGGCCCTTGGACTATCTAGGTTAGCTAAAGGGCACTTGGACTATGTATGTTCCAGAGTGGGCACTTGGATTATGTAGGTTGCCTAGCGGACATTTAGACTATGTAGGTTTCCTTGCGGGCATTTGGACTATGTAGGTTACCTAGCGGGCACTTGGACTATGTAGGTTCCCTAACGGGCACTTGGACTATGTAGGTTCCCTAGCGGTCACGTGGACTATGTAGGCTCCCTAGAAGGCACTTGTACTATGTAGGTTAACTAGCGGGCACTTGGACTAACGAGGTTACCAAGCGGGCACTTGGACTATGTAGGTTACCCAATGGGCACTTGGACTATCTAGGTTAACGAACGGACACTTGGACTATGTAGGTTAGCTATCAGGCACTTGGACTATCTAGGTTACCTAGCAGGTACTTGGACTATGTAGGTTACCTAGCGGACACTTGGACGATTTAGGTTAACTAGCGGGCACTTGGACTATCTAGGTTAACTAGCAGGCCCTTGGATTATCTAGGTTTACTAGCGGGCACTTGGACTATCTAGGTTAACTAGCGGGTACTTGGACTATGTAGGTTAACTAGCGGGCACTTGCACTCTCTAGGTTACCTAGCAGGCACTTGGATTATGAAGGATCCCTAGCGGGCAAATGGACTATGTAGTTTCCCTAACGGGCACTTGGACTATGTAGGTTAACTAGCGGTCACGTGGACTATGTAGGCTCCCTAGAAGGCACTTGGACTATGTAGGTTAACTAGCGGGCACTTGGACTATCCAGGTTACCAAGCTGGCACTTGGACTATGTAGGTTACCCAATGGGCACTTGGACTATCTAGGTTAACGAACGGACACTTGGACTATGTAGGTTAGTTATCAGGCACTTGGACTATCTAGGTTACCTAGCGGACCCTTGGACGATTTAGGTTAACTAGCGGGTACTTGGACTATCTAGGTTAACTAGCAGGCCCTTGGACTATCTAGGTTTACTAGCGGGCACTTGGACTATCTAGGTTAACTACCGGGCACTTGGACTATGTAGTTTCCCTAGCGGGCATTTGGATTATTTAGGTTACCTAGTGGGCATTGGACTATGTAGGTTACCTAGCGGGCACTTGGACTACGTAGGTTAACTAGAAGGCACTTGGACTATCAAGGTTACCTAGCAGGCTCTTGGACTATGTAGGTTACCAGCGGGCACTTGGACTATCTAGGTTAACGAACGTGCACTTGGACTATGTAGGTAACCTAGCGGGCACTTGGACTGTCTAGGTTACCTAGCGGGCACTTGGACTATCTAGGTAAACGAACAGGCACTTGGATTTTTTAGGTTAACTAGCGGACACTTCTACTATCTAGGTTAGCTAACGGGCAATTGGACTATCTAGGTTAACCAACGGGCACTTGGACTATGTAGGTTGCCTAGCGAGCACTTGGACTATGTAGGTTCCCTAGCGGGCACTTGGACTATGTAGGTTCCTTATCGGGTACTTGGACTGTCTAGGTTAACTAGCGGGCTATTGGACTGTCTAGGTTACCTAGCGGGCACTTGGGCTATCTACGTTACCTAGCGGTCACTTGCACTATGTAGGTTAACTAGCGGGCCCATGGCTTATGTAGGTTTACTAGGGGGCACTTGGACTATCTAGGTTAACTAGCGGGCACTTGGATTATCTAGGTTAACTAGCGGGCACTTGGACTATGTAGTTTCCCTAGCGGGCATTTGGACTATTTAGGTTACCTAGCGGGCACTTGGACTATGTAGGTTATCTAGCGGGCACTTTGACTATCTAGGTTAACTAACGGGCACTTGGACTATGTAGGGTAACTAGCGGGCACTTGGACTGTCTAGGTTAACTAATGGGCACTTGGATTATCTAGGTTAACGAACGGGCACTTGGACTATGTAGGTTACCTAGCCACCACTTGGACTATCTAGGTTAGCTAATAGGCACTTGTACTATCTAGGGTACCTAGCTGGCACTTGGACTATGTAGGTCAATTAGCGGGCCCTTGGACTATCTAGGTTAGCTAACGGGCACTTGGACTATGTATGTTCCAGAGTGGGCACTTGGATTATGTAGGTTGCCTAGCGGACGTTTAGTCTATGTAGGTTTCCTTGCGGGCATTTGGACTATGTAGGTTACCTAGCGGGCACTTGGACTATGTAGGTTCCCTAACGGGCACTTGGACTATGTAGGTTCCCTAGCAGTCACGTGGACTATGTAGGCTCCCTAGAAGGCACTTGGACTATATAGGTTAACTAACGGACACTTGGACTAACCAGGTTACCAAGCGGGCACTTGGACTATGTAGGTTACCCAATGGGCACTTGGACTATCTAGGTTAACGAACGGACACTTGGACTATGTAGGTTAGCTATCAGGCACTTGGACTATCTAGGTTACCTAGCAGGCACTTGGACTACGTAGGTTACCTAGCGGACACTTGGACGATTTAGGTTAACTATCAGGCACTTGGACTATCTAGGTTAACTAGCAGACCCTTGGACTATCTGGGTTTACAAGCGGGCACTTGGACTATCTAGGTTAACTAGCGGGCACTTGGACTATGTAGGTTAACTAGCGGGCACTTGCACTCTCTAGGTTACCTAGCGGACACTTGGATTATGAAGGATCCATAGCGGGCAATTGGACTATCTAAGTTACCTAGCTGGCATTTGGACTATGTAGGTTAACTAGCGGCCACTTGCACGATCTTGGTTAACTAGCGGGCACTTGCACTATGTAGGTTAACTAGCGGGCCCATGGATTATGTAGGTTTACTAGGGGGCACTTGGACTATCTAGGTTAACTAGCGGGCACTTGGACTATGTAGTTCCCCTAGCGGGCATTTGGACGATTTAGGTTGCCTAGCGGGCACTTGGACTATGTAGGTTACCTAGCGGGCACTTGGACTACCTAGGTTACCTAGCAGGCACTTTGACCCTCTAGGTTAACTAACGGGCACTTGGAATCTGTAGGGTAACTTCGGGCACTTGGACTATCTAGGTTACCTAACGGGCACTTGGATTATCTAGGTTAACGAACGGGCACTTGGACTATGTAGGTAACCGAGCCGCCATTTGGACTATCTAGGTTAGCTAAAAAGCACTTGGACTATCTAGGTTCCCTAGCGGGCACTTGTACTATCTAGGTTACCTAGCTGGCATTTGGACTATGTAGGTCAACAAGAGGGCCCTTGGACTATCTAGGTTAGCTAACGGGCACTTGGACTATGTATGTTACAGAGCGGGCACTTGGATTATGTAGGTTGCCTAGCGGACATTTGGACTATGTAGGTTTCCCTGCGGGCATTTTGACTATGTAGGTTACCTAGCGGGCACTTGGACTATGTAGGTTCCCTAACAGGCACTGGACTATGTAGGTTCCCTAGCGGTCACGTGGACTATGTAGGCTCCCTAGAAGGCACTTGGACTATGTAGGTTAACTAGCGGGCACTTGGACTATCCAGGTTACCAAGCGGGCACTTGGACTATGTAGGTTACCCAATGGGCACTTGGACTATCTAGGTTAACGAACGGACACTTGGACTATGTAGGTTAGCTATCAGGCACTTGGACTATCTAGGTTACCTAGCGGACACTTGGACGATTTAGGTTAACTAGCGGGCACTTGGACTATCTAGGTTAACTAGAAGACCCTTGTACTATCTAGGTTTACTAGCGGGCACTTGGACTATCTAGGTTAACTAGCGGGCACTTGGACTATGTAGTTTCCCTAGCGGGCATTTGGACTATCTAGGTTGCCTAGCGGGCACTTGGACTATGTAGGTTACCTAGCGGGCACTTGGACTACCTAGGTTACTTAGCAGGCACTTTGACCCTCTAGGTTAACTAACAGGCACTTGGAATCTGTAGGGTAACTAGCGGGCACTTGGACTGTCTAGGTTACCTAACGGGCACTTGGATTATCTAGGTTAACGAACGGGCACTTGGACTATGTAGGTAACCGAGCCGCCACTTGGACTATCTAGGTTAGCTAAAAAGCACTTGGACTATCTAGGTTCCCTAGCGGGCACTTGTACTATCTAGGTTACCTAGCTGGCACTTGGACTATGTAGGTCAACAAGAGGGCCCTTGGACTATCTAGGTTAGCTAACGGGCACTTGGACTATGTATGTTACAGAGCGGGCACTTGGATTATGTAGGTTGCCTAGCGGACATTTGGACTATGTAGGTTTCCCTGCGGGCATTTTGACTATGTGGGTTACCTAGCGGGCACTTGGACTATGTAGGTTCCCTAACGGGCACTGGACTATGTAGGTTCCCTAGCGGTCACGTGGACTATGTAGGCTCCCTAGAAGGCACTTGGACTATGTAGGTTAACTAGCGGGCACTTGGACTATCCAGGTTACCAAGCGGGCACTTGGACTATGTAGGTTACCCAATGGGCACTTGGACTATCTAGGTTAACGAACGGACACTTGGACTATGTAGGTTAGCTATCAGGCAGTTGGACTATCTAGGTTACCTAGCGGACACTTGGACGATTTAGGTTAACTAGCGGGCACTTGGACTATCTAGGTTAACTAGCAGGCCCTTGGATTATCTAGGTTTACTAGCGGGCACTTGGACTATCTAGGTTAACTAACGGGCACTTGGACTATGTAGTTTCCCTAGCGGGCATTTGGATTATTTAGGTTACCTAGTGGGCACTTGGACTATGTAGGTTATCTAGCGGGCACTTGGACTACGTAGGTTAACTAGAAGGCACTTGGACTATCAAGGTTACCTAGCGGGCTCTTGGACTATGTAGGTTACCAGCGGGCACTTGGACTATCGAGGTTAACGAACGTGCACTTGGACTATGTAGGTTACCTAGCGGGCACTTGGACTACCTAGGTTACTTAGCAGGCACTTTGACCCTCTAGGTTAACTAACAGGCACTTGGAATCTGTAGGGTAACTAGCGGGCACTTGGACTGTCTAGGTTACCTAACGGGCACTTGGATTATCTAGGTTAACGAACGGGCACTTGGACTATGTAGGTAACCGAGCCGCCACTTGGACTATCTAGGTTAGCTAAAAAGCACTTGGACTATCTAGGTTCCCTAGCGGGCACTTGTACTATCTAGGTTACCTAGCTGGCACTTGGACTATGTAGGTCAACAAGAGGGCCCTTGGACTATCTAGGTTAGCTAACGGGCACTTGGACTATGTATGTTACAGAGCGGGCACTTGGATTATGTAGGTTGCCTAGCGGACATTTGGACTATGTAGGTTTCCCTGCGGGCATTTTGACTATGTGGGTTACCTAGCGGGCACTTGGACTATGTAGGTTCCCTAACGGGCACTGGACTATGTAGGTTCCCTAGCGGTCACGTGGACTATGTAGGCTCCCTAGAAGGCACTTGGACTATGTAGGTTAACTAGCGGGCACTTGGACTATCCAGGTTACCAAGCGGGCACTTGGACTATGTAGGTTACCCAATGGGCACTTGGACTATCTAGGTTAACGAACGGACACTTGGACTATGTAGGTTAGCTATCAGGCAGTTGGACTATCTAGGTTACCTAGCGGACACTTGGACGATTTAGGTTAACTAGCGGGCACTTGGACTATCTAGGTTAACTAGCAGGCCCTTGGATTATCTAGGTTTACTAGCGGGCACTTGGACTATCTAGGTTAACTAACGGGCACTTGGACTATGTAGTTTCCCTAGCGGGCATTTGGATTATTTAGGTTACCTAGTGGGCACTTGGACTATGTAGGTTATCTAGCGGGCACTTGGACTACGTAGGTTAACTAGAAGGCACTTGGACTATCAAGGTTACCTAGCGGGCTCTTGGACTATGTAGGTTACCAGCGGGCACTTGGACTATCGAGGTTAACGAACGTGCACTTGGACTATGTAGGTAACCTAGCGGGCACTTGGACTGTCTAGGTTACCTAGCGGGCACTTGGACTATCTAGGTTAACGAACGGGCACTTGGACTATGTAGGTTAACTAGCAGACACTTTGACTATCTAGGTTAGCTAACGGGCAATTGGACTATCTAAGTTAACTAACGGGCACTTGGACTATGTAGGTTGCCTAGCGAGCACTTGGACTATGTAGGTTCTCTAGCGGGCACTTGGACTATGTAGGTTCCCTATCGGGTACTTGGACTGTCTAGGTTAACTAGGGGGCAATTGGACTGTCTAGGTTACCTAGTGCGCACTTGGACTATGTACGTTCCCTAGCGGGCACTTGGGCTATCTACGTTACCTAGCGGGCACTTGGACAATGTAAGTTAACGAACGGGCACTTGGATTATGTAGGTTAACTAGCGGACACTTGGACTATCTAGGTTAGGTAACGGGCAATTGGACTATCAAGGTTACCTAACGGGCACTTGGACTATGTAGGTTACCTAGCGGGCACATGGACTATCTAGGTTACCTAGCAGGCACTTTGACTCTCTAGGTTAACTAACGGGCAATTGGACTATGTAGGTTGCCTAGCGAGCACTTGGACTATGTAGGTTCCATAGCGGGCGCTTGGATTATATAGGTTCCCTAGCGTGTACTTGGACTGTCTAGGTTAACTAGTGGGCTATTGGACTGTCTAGGTTACCTAGTGGGCACTTGGACTATGTAGTTTACCTAGCAGGCACTTGGACTATGTAGGTTAACTAGCGGGCACTTGGACTATCTAGGTTGCCTAGCGGGCACTTGGACTATGTACGTTCCCTAGGATGCACTTGGGCTATCTACGTTACCTAGCGGGCACTTGGACTATGTAGGTTAACGAACGGGCACTTGGACTATGTAGGGAACCTAGTGGTCACTTGGACTGTCTAGGTTACCTAGCGGGCACTTGGACTATGTAGGTTAACTAGCGGGCACTTGGACTATCTAGGTTAACTAGCGGGCACTTGGCCTATCTAGGTTAACTAGCGGGCACTTGGACTATGTAGGTTCCCTAGCGGGCTTTTGGACTATATAGGTTACCTAGCGGGCACTTGGATTATGTAGGTTACCTAGCGGGCACGTGGACTATGTAGGTTAACTAGCGGGCACTTGGACTATGTAGGTTAAATAGCGGGCATTTGTACTATATAGGTTAACTAGAGGGCACTTGGATTATGTAGGTTACCTAGCGGGCACTTGGACTATGTAGGTTAAGTAGCGGGCACTTGGATTATCTAGGTTAACTAACAGGCACTTGGACTATGTATGTTCCAGTGCGGACAATTGGACTATGTAGGTTCCCTAGAGGGCACTTGGACTATCTAGGTTCCCTAAAGGGCACTTGGACTATGTAGGTTAACTAGCGGACAATTGGATGATCTAGGTTAACTAGCGGGTACATGGGCTATCTAGGTTAACTAGGGGTTCCTTGGACTACGTAGGTTAACTAGCGGACACTTGCACCATGTAGGTTACCTAGCGGGCACTTGGACTATCTAGGTTAACTAGCAGGCCCTTGGACTATCTAGGTTACCTAGCAGGCACGTGGACTATGTAGGTTAACTAGCGGGCACTTGTACTCTCTAGGTTACCTAGCGGGCACTTGGACTATGTACCTTCCCTAGCGGGCACTTGGACTATCTATGTTACCTAGCGGGCACTCGGACTATGTAGGTTACCTAGCGGACACTTGCACTATGTAGGTTACCTAGCGGGCACTTGGACTATGTAGGTTAACTAAGGGCACTTGGACAATCTAGGTTAACTAGCGGGCACTTGGACTATCTAGGTTACCTAGCAGGCACTTGGATTATGAAGGATCCCTAGCGGGCAATTGGACTATCTAGGTTACCTAGCTGGCACTTGGACTATGTAGGTTAACTAGCGGACACTTGCACGATCTAGGTTAACTAGCGGGCCCTTGCACTATGTAGGTTAACTAGCGGGCCCATGGATTATGTAGGTTTACTAGGGGGCACTTGGACTATCTAGGTTAACTAAGGGGCCTTTCGACTATGTAGGTTAACTAGCGGGCACTTTGACTATCTAGGTTACCTAGCGGGCACTTGGTCTATGTACATACCCTAGCGGGCACTTGGACTATCCGGGTTACCTAGCGGGCACTTGGAATATGTACGTCCCGAAGTGGGCACTTGGACTATCTATGTTAACTAACGGGCAATAGGACTATCTAGGTTACCTAGCGGGCACTTGGACTATGTAGGTCAACTAGTGGGCCCTTGGACTATGTAGGTTAACTAGCGGGCCTTGGGACTATGTAGGTTAACTAGCGGGCACTTGGATAATCTAAGTTACCTAGCGGGCACTTGAACTATGTAGGTTAACTATTGGGTACTTGGACTATCTAGGTTAGCTAATGGTCACTTGGACTATGTAGGTTAATTAGCGGGTACGTGGACTATGTAGGTTCCCTAGCGGGCATTTGGACTATATAGATAACCTAGAGGGCACTTGGACTTTGTAGGTTACCTAGCGGGCACTTGGACTATCTAGGTTACCTAGCGGGCACTTGGATGATACAGGTTCCCTAGCCAGCACTAAGACTATTGGTTCCCTAACGGGCACTTGGACTATGTAGGTTCCCTAAAGGGCACTTGGACTATATAGGTTTCTATCGGGCACTTGGACTATGTAGGTTAACTAGCGGGCACATGGACTATCTAGGTTACCTAGCGGGCACTTGGACTATGTAGGTTAACTAGAAGGCACTTGGACTATCAAGGTTTCCTAGCGGGCTCTTGGACTATGTAGGTTACCAGCGGGCACTTGGACTATCTAGGTAAACGAAAGTTCACTTGGGCTATGTAGGTAACCTAACGGGCACTTGGACTGTCTAGGTTACCTAGCGGGCACTTGGACTATCTAGGTTAACGAACGGGCACTTGGACTATGTAGGTTAACTAGCGGACACTTGGACTATCTAGATTAGCTAACGGGCAATTGTACTATCAAGGTTACCTAACGGGCACTTGGACTATGTAGGTTACCCAGCGGGCAATTGGACTATATAGGTTACCTAGCAGGCACTTTGAGTATCTTGGTTAACTAAGGGGCACTTGAACTATGTAGGTTGCCAAGTGAGCACTTGGACTATGTAGGTTCCCTAGCGGGCGCTTGGACTATGTAGGTTCCCTAGCGGGTACTTGGACTGTCTAGGTTAACTAGCGGGCAATTGGACTGTCTAGGTTACCTAGTGGGCACTTGGAGTATGTAGTTTACCTAGCAGGCACTTGGACTATGTAGGTTACCTAGCGGGCACTTGGACTATCGAGGTTACCTAGCGGGCACTTGGACTATGTACGTTCCCTAGCGGGCACTTGGGCTATCTACATTACCTAGTGTGCACTTGGACTATGTAGGTTAACGAATGGGCACTTGGACTATGTAGGTTACCTAGTGGTCACTTGGACTGTCTAGGTTACCTAGCGGACACTTGGACTATGTAGGTTAACTAGCGGGCACTTGGACTATCTAGGTTAACTAGCGGGCACTTGGACTATCTAGGTTAACTAGCGGGCACTTGGACTATGTAGGTTCCCTAGCGGGCATTTGGACAATATAGGTTACCTAACGGGCACTTGGATTATGTAGGTTGCCTAGCGGGCACTTGGACTATGTAGGTTAACTAGCGGGCACTTGGATTATCTAGGTTAACTAACAGGCACTTGGACTATGCATGCTCCAGAGCGGATAATTGGACTATGTAGGTTCCCTAGGGGGCACTTGGACAATCTAGGTTCCCTAAAGGACACTTGGACTATGTAGATTAACTAGCGGACAATTGGATGATCTAGGTTAACTAGCGGGTACTTGGACTATCTAGGTTAACTAGGGGTTCCTTGGACTACGTAGGTTAACTAGCGGACACTTGCACTATGTAGGTTACCTAGCGGGCACTTGGACTATCTAGGTTAACTAGGAGTCCCTTGTACTATCTAGGTTACCTAGCAGGCACTTGGACTATGTAGGTTAACTAGCGGGCATTTGCACTCTCTAGGTTACCTAGCGGGCACTTGGACTATGTACCTTCCCTAGCGGGCACATGGATTATCTATGTTAACTAGCGGGCACTTGGACTATGTAGGTTACCTAGAGTTCACTTGCAATATGTAGGTTACCTAGCGGCACTTGGACTATGTAGGTTAACTAGCGGGCCCATGGATTATGCAGGTTTACTAGGGGGCACTTGGACTATCTAGGTTAACTAGCGGGCACTTGGACTATGTAGGGTAACTAGCGGGCACTTGGACTGTCTAGGTTACCTAACGGGCACTTGGATTATCTAGGTTAACGAACGGGCATTTGGACTATGTAGGGTAACTAGCCACCACTTGGACTATCTAGGTTAGCTAATAGGCACTTGTACTATCTAGGTTCCCTAGCGGGCACTTGTACTATCTAGGTTACCTAGCTGGCACTTGGACTAAGTAGGTCAACTAGCGGGCCCTTGGACTATCTAGGTTAGCTAAAGGGCACTTGGACTATGTATGTTCCAGAGTAGGCACTTGGATTATGTAGGTTGCCTAGCGGACATTTAGACTATGTAGGTTTCCTTGCGGGCATTTGGACTATGTAGGTTACCTAGCGGGCACTTGGACTATGTAGGTTCCCTAACGGGCACTTGGACTATGTAGGTTCCCTAGCGGTCACGTGGACTATGTAGGCTCCCTAGAAGGCACTTGTACTATGTAGGTTAACTAGCGGGCACTTGGACTAACGAGGTTACCAAGCGGGCACTTGGACTATGTAGGTTACCCAATGGGCACTTGGACTATCTAGGTTAACGAACGGACACTTGGACTATGTAGGTTAGCTATCAGGCACTTGGACTATCTAGGTTACCTAGCAGGTACTTGGACTATGTAGGTTACCTAGCGGACACTTGGACGATTTAGGTTAACTAGCGGGCACTTGGACTATCTAGGTTAACTAGCAGGCCCTTGGATTATCTAGGTTTACTAGCGGGCACTTGGACTATCTAGGTTAACTAGCGGGTACTTGGACTATGTAGGTTAACTAGCGGGCACTTGCACTCTCTAGGTTACCTAGCAGGCACTTGGATTATGAAGGATCCCTAGCGGGCAAATGGACTATGTAGTTTCCCTAACGGGCACTTGGACTATGTAGGTTAACTAGCGGTCACGTGGACTATGTAGGCTCCCTAGAAGGCACTTGGACTATGTAGGTTAACTAGCGGGCACTTGGACTATCCAGGTTACCAAGCTGGCACTTGGACTATGTAGGTTACCCAATGGGCACTTGGACTATCTAGGTTAACGAACGGACACTTGGACTATGTAGGTTAGTTATCAGGCACTTGGACTATCTAGGTTACCTAGCGGACCCTTGGACGATTTAGGTTAACTAGCGGGCACTTGGACTATCTAGGTTAACTAGCAGGCCCTTGGACTATCTAGGTTTACTAGCGGGCACTTGGACTATCTAGGTTAACTACCGGGCACTTGGACTATGTAGTTTCCCTAGCGGGCATTTGGATTATTTAGGTTACCTAGTGGGCATTGGACTATGTAGGTTACCTAGCGGGCACTTGGACTACGTAGGTTAACTAGAAGGCACTTGGACTATCAAGGTTACCTAGCAGGCTCTTGGACTATGTAGGTTACCAGCGGGCACTTGGACTATCTAGGTTAACGAACGTGCACTTGGACTATGTAGGTAACCTAGCGGGCACTTGGACTGTCTAGGTTACCTAGCGGGCACTTGGACTATCTAGGTAAACGAACAGGCACTTGGATTTTTTAGGTTAACTAGCGGACACTTCTACTATCTAGGTTAGCTAACGGGCAATTGGACTATCTAGGTTAACTAACGGGCACTTGGACTATGTAGGTTGCCTAGCGAGCACTTGGACTATGTAGGTTCCCTAGCGGGCACTTGGACTATGTAGGTTCCTTATCGGGTACTTGGACTGTCTAGGTTAACTAGGGGGCAATTGGACTGTCTAGGTTACCTAGTGGGCACTTGGACTATGTACGTTCCCTAGCGGACACTTGGGCTATCTACGTTACCTAGCGGGCACTTGGACAATGTAAGTTAACAAACGGGCACTTGGACTATGTAGGTTAACTAGCGGACACTTGGACTATCTAGGTTAGCTAACGGGCAATTGGACTATCAAGGTTACCTTACAGACACTTGGACTATGTAGGTTACCTAGCGGGCACTTGGACTATCTAGGTTACCTAGCAGGCACTTTGACTATATAGGTTAACTAACGGGCACTTGGATTATGTAGGTTGCCTAGCGAGCACTTGGACTATGTAGGTTCCCTAGCGGGCGCTTGGGCTATGTAGGTTCCCTAGCGGGTACTTGGACTGTCTAGGTTAACTAGCGGGCTATTGGACTGTCTAGGTTACCTAGCGGGCACTTGGGCTATCTACGTTACCTAGCGGTCACTTGCACTATGTAGGTTAACTAGCGGCCCCATGGATTATGTAGGTTTACTAGGGGGCACTTGGACTATCTAGGTTAACTAGCGTGCACTTGGATTATCTAGGTTAACTAGCGGGCACTTGGACTGTCTAGGTTAACTAATGGGCACTTGGATTATCTAGGTTAACGAACGGGCACTTGGACTATGTAGGTTACCTAGCCACCACTTGGACTATCTAGGTTAGCTAATAGGCACTTGTACTATCTAGGGTACCTAGCTGGCACTTGGACTATGTAGGTCAATTAGCGGGCCCTTGGACTATCTAGGTTAGCTAACGGGCACTTGGACTATGTATGTTCCAGAGTGGGCACTTGGATTATGTAGGTTGCCTAGCGGACGTTTAGTCTATGTAGGTTTCCTTGCGGGCATTTGGACTATGTAAGTTACCTAGCGGGCACTTGGACTATGTAGGTTCCCTAACGGGCACTTGGACTATGTAGGTTCCCTAGCAGTCACGTGGACTATGTAGGCTCCCTAGAAGGCACTTGGACTATATAGGTTAACTAACGGGCACTTGGACTAACCAGGTTACCAAGCGGGCAATTGGACTATGTAGGTTACCCAATGGGCACTTGGACTATCTAGGTTAACGAACGGACACTTGGACTATGTAGGTTAGCTATCAGGCACTTGGACTATCTAGGTTACCTAGCAGGCACTTGGACTACGTAGGTTACCTAGCGGGCACTTGGACTATGTAGGTTCCCTAACGGGCACTTGGACTATGTAGGTTCCCTAGCAGTCACGTGGACTATGTAGGCTCCCTAGAAGGCACTTGGACTATATAGGTTAACTAACGGGCACTTGGACTAACCAGGTTACCAAGCGGGCACTTGGACTATGTAGGTTACCCAATGGGCACTTGGACTATCTAGGTTAACGAACGGACACTTGGACTATGTAGGTTAGCTATCAGGCACTTGGACTATCTAGGTTACCTAGCAGGCACTTGGACTACGTAGGTTACCTAGCGGACACTTGGACGATTTAGGTTAACTATCGGGCACTTGGACTATCTAGGTTAACTAGCAGACCCTTGGACTATCTGGGTTTACAAGCGGGCACTTGGACTATCTAGGTTAACTAGCGGGCACTTGGACTATGTAGGTTAACTAGCGGGCACTTGCACTCTCTAGGTTACCTAGCGGACACTTGGATTATGAAGGATCCATAGCGGGCAATTGGACTATCTAGGTTACCTAGCTGGCATTTGGACTATGTAGGTTAACTAGCGGCCACTTGCACGATCTTGGTTAACTAGCGGGCACTTGCACTATGTAGGTTAACCAGCGGGCCCATGGATTATGTAGGTTTACTAGGGGGCACTTGGACTATCTAGGTTAACTAGCGGGCACTTGGACTATGTAGTTTCCCTAGCGGGCATTTGGACTATTTAGGTTGCCTAGCGGGCACTTGGACTATGTAGGTTACCTAGCGGGCACTTGGACTACCTAGGTTACCTAGCAGGCACTTTGACCCTCTAGGTTAACTAACGGGCACTTGGAATCTGTAGGGTAACTTCGGGCACTTGGACTGTCTAGGTTACCTAACGGGCACTTGGATTATCTAGGTTAACGAACGGGAACTTGGACTATGTAAGTAACCGAGCCGCCACTTGGACTATCTAGGTTAGCTAAAAAGCACTTGGACTATCTAGGTTCCCTAGCGGGCACTTGTACTATCTAGGTTACCTAGCTGGCATTTGGACTATGTAGGTCAACAAGAGGGCCCTTGGACTATCTAGGTTAGCTAACGGGCACTTGGACTATGTATGTTACAGAGCGGGCACTTGGATTATGTAGGTTGCCTAGCGGACATTTGGACTATGTAGGTTTCCCTGCGGGCATTTTGACTATGTAGGTTACCTAGCGGGCACTTGGACTATGTAGGTTCCCTAACAGGCACTGGACTATGTAGGTTCCCTAGCGGTCACGTGGACTATGTAGGCTCCCTAGAAGGCACTTGGACTATGTAGGTTAACTAGCGGGCACTTGGACTATCCAGGTTACCAAGCGGGCACTTGGACTATGTAGGTTACCCAATGGGCACTTGGACTATCTAGGTTAACGAACGGACACTTGGACTATGTAGGTTAGCTATCAGGCACTTGGACTATCTAGGTTACCTAGCGGACACTTGGACGATTTAGGTTAACTAGCGGGCACTTGGACTATCTAGGTTAACTAGCAGGCCCTTGTACTATCTAGGTTTACTAGCGGGCACTTGGACTATCTAGGTTAACTAGCGGGCACTTGGACTATGTAGTTTCCCTAGCGGGCATTTGGACTATCTAGGTTGCCTAGCGGGCACTTGGACTATGTAGGTTACCTAGCGGGCACTTGGACTACCTAGGTTACCTAGCAGGCACTTTGACCCTCTAGGTTAACTAACGGGCACTTGGAATCTGTAGGGTAACTAGCGGGCACTTGGACTGTCTAGGTTACCTAACGGGCACTTGGATTATCTAGGTTAACGAACGGGCACTTGGACTATGTAGGTAACCGAGCCGCCACTTGGACTATCTAGGTTAGCTAAAAAGCACTTGGACTATCTAGGTTCCCTAGCGGGCACTTGTACTATCTAGGTTAACTAGCGGGCACTTGGACTATCTAGGTTAACTAGCAGGCCCTTGGACTATCTAGGTTTACTAGCGGGCACTTGGACTATCTAGGTTAACTAACGGGCACTTGGACTATGTAGTTTCCCTAGCGGGCATTTGGATTATTTAGGTTACCTAGTGGGCACTTGGACTATGTAGGTTATCTAGCGGGCACTTGGACTACGTAGGTTAACTAGAAGGCACTTGGACTATCAAGGTTACCTAGCGGGCTCTTGGACTATGTAGGTTACCAGCGGGCACTTGGACTATCGAGGTTAACGAACGTGCACTTGGACTATGTAGGTAACCTAGCGGGCACTTGGACTGTCTAGGTTACCTAGCGGGCACTTGGACTATCTAGGTTAACGAACGGGCACTTGGACTATGTAGGTTAACTAGCAACACTTTGACTATCTAGGTTAGCTAACGGGCAATTGGACTATCTAAGTTAACTAACGGGCACTTGGACTATGTAGGTTGCCTAGCGAGCACTTGGACTATGTAGGTTCTCTAGCGGGCACTTGGACTATGTAGGTTCCCTATCGGGTACTTGGACTGTCTAGGTTAACTAGGGGGCAATTGGACTGTCTAGGTTACCTAGTGCGCACTTGGACTATGTACGTTCCCTAGCGGGCACTTGGGCTATCTACGTTACCTAGCGGGCACTTGGACAATGTAAGTTAACGAACGGGCACTTGGATTATGTAGGTTAACTAGCGGACACTTGGACTATCTAGGTTAGGTAACGGGCAATTGGACTATCAAGGTTACCTAACGGGCACTTGGACTATGTAGGTTACCTAGCGGGCACTTGGACTATCTAGGTTACCTAGCTGGCACTTTGACTCTCTAGGTTAACTAACGGGCAATTGGATTATGTAGGTTGCCTAGCGAACACTTGGACTATGTAGGTTCCATAGCGGGCGCATGGACTATATAGGTTCCCTAGCGTGTACTTGGACTGTCTAGGTTAACTAGTGGGCTATTGGACTGTCTAGGTTACCTAGTGGGCACTTGGACTATGTAGTTTACCTAGCAGGCACTTGGACTATGTAGGTTAACTAGCGGGCACTTGGACTATCTAGGTTGCCTAGCGGGCACTTGGACTATGTACGTTCCCTAGGAGGCACTTGGGCTATCTACGTTACCTAGCGGGCACTTGGACTATGTAGGTTAACGAACGGGCACTTGGACTATGTAGGTAACCTAGTGGTCACTTGGACTGTCTAGGTTACCTAGCGGGCACTTGGACTATGTAGGTTAACTAGCGGGCACTTGGACTATCTAGGTTAACTAGCGGGCACTTGGCCTATCTAGGTTAACTAGCGGGCACTTGGATTATGTAGGTTCCCTAGCGGGCTTTTGGACTATATAGGTTACCTAGCGGGCACTTGGATTATGTAGGTTACCTAGCGGGCACGTGGACTATGTAGGTTAACTAGCGGGCACTTGGACTATGTAGGTTAAATAGCGGGCATTTGTACTATATAGGTTAACTAGAGGGCACTTGGATTATGTAGGTTACCTAGCGGGCACTTGGACTATGTAGGTTAAGTAGCGGGCACTTGGATTATCTAGGTTAACTAACAGGCACTTAGACTATGTATGTTCCAGTGCGGACAATTGGACTATGTAGGTTCCCTAGAGGGCACTTGGACTATCTAGGTTCCCTAAAGGGCACTTGGACTATGTAGGTTAACTAGCGGACAATTGGATGATCTAGGTTAACTAGCGGGTACATGGGCTATCTAGGTTAACTAGGGGTTCCTTGGACTACGTAGGTTAACTAGTGGACACTTGCACTATGTAGGTTACCTAGCGGGCACTTGGACTATCTAGGTTAACTAGCAGGCCCTTGGACTATCTAGGTTACCTAGCAGGCACGTGGACTATGTAGGTTAACTAGCGGGCACTTGTACTCTCTAGGTTACCTAGCGGGCACTTGGACTATGTACCTTCCCTAGCGGGCACTTGGACTATCTATGTTACCTAGCGGGCACTCGGACTATGTAGGTTACCTAGCGGACACTTGCACTATGTAGGTTACCTAGCGGGCACTTGGACTATGTAGGTTAACTAAGGGCACTTGGACAATCTAGGTTAACTAGCGGGCACTTGGACTATCTAGGTTACCTAGCAGGCACTTGGATTATGAAGGATCCCTAGCGGGCAATTGGACTATCTAGGTTACCTAGCTGGCACTTGGACTATGTAGGTTAACTAGCGGGCACTTGCACGATCTAGGTTAACTAGCGGGCCCTTGCACTATGTAGGTTAACTAGCGGGCCCATGGATTATGTAGGTTTACTAGGGGGCACTTGGACTATCTAGGTTAACTAAGGGGCCTTTCGACTATGTAGGTTAACTAGCGGGCACTTTGACTATCTAGGTTACCTAGCGGGCACTTGGTCTATGTACATACCCTAGCGGGCACTTGGACTATCCGGGTTACCTAGCGGGCACTTGGAATATGTACGTCCCGAAGTGGGCACTTGGACTATCTATGTTAACTAACGGGCAATAGGACTATCTAGGTTACCTAGCGGGCACTTGGACTATGTAGGTCAACTAGTGGGCCCTTGGACTATGTAGGTTAACTAGCGGTCCTTGGGACTATGTAGGTTAACTAGCGGGCACTTGGATAATCTAAGTTACCTAGCGGGCACTTGAACTATGTAGGTTAACTATTGGGTACTTGGACTATCGAGGTTAGCTAACGGTCACTTGGACTATGTAGGTTAATTAGCGGGTACATGGACTATGTAGGTTCCCTAGCGGGCATTTGGACTATATAGATAACCTAGAGGGCACTTGGACTTTGTAGGTTACCTAGCGGGCACTTGGACTATCTAGGTTACCTAGCGGGCACTTGGATGATACAGGTTCCCTAGCCAGCACTAAGACTATTGGTTCCCTAACGGGCACTTGGACTATGTAGGTTCCCTAAAGGGCACTTGGACTATATAGGTTTCTATCGGGCACTTGGACTATGTAGGTTAACTAGCGGGCACATGGACTATCTAGGTTACCTAGCGGGCACTTGGACTATGTAGGTTAACTAGAAGGCACTTGGACTATCAAGGTTTCCTAGCGGGCTCTTGGACTATGTAGGTTACCAGCGGGCACTTGGACTATCTAGGTAAACGAAAGTTCACTTGGGCTATGTAGGTAACCTAACGGGCACTTGGACTGTCTAGGTTACCTAGCGGGCACTTGGACTATCTAGGTTAACGAACGGGCACTTGGACTATGTAGGTTAACTAGCGGGCACTTGGACTATCTAGGTTACCTAGCAGGCACTTGGATTATGAAGGATCCCTAGCGGGCAATTGGACTATCTAGGTTACCTAGCTGGCACTTGGACTATGTAGGTTAACTAGCGGACACTTGCACGATCTAGGTTAACTAGCGGGCCCTTGCACTATGTAGGTTAACTAGCGGGCCCATGGATTATGTAGGTTTACTAGGGGGCACTTGGACTATCTAGGTTAACTAAGGGGCCTTTCGACTATGTAGGTTAACTAGCGGGCACTTTGACTATCTAGGTTACCTAGCGGGCACTTGGTCTATGTACATACCCTAGCGGGCACTTGGACTATCCGGGTTACCTAGCGGGCACTTGGAATATGTACGTCCCGAAGTGGGCACTTGGACTATCTATGTTAACTAACGGGCAATAGGACTATCTAGGTTACCTAGCGGGCACTTGGACTATGTAGGTCAACTAGTGGGCCCTTGGACTATGTAGGTTAACTAGCGGGCCTTGGGACTATGTAGGTTAACTAGCGGGCACTTGGATAATCTAAGTTACCTAGCGGGCACTTGAACTATGTAGGTTAACTATTGGGTACTTGGACTATCTAGGTTAGCTAACGGTCACTTGGACTATGTAGGTTAATTAGCGGGTACGTGGACTATGTAGGTTCCCTAGCGGGCATTTGGACTATATAGATAACCTAGAGGGCACTTGGACTTTGTAGGTTACCTAGCGGGCACTTGGACTATCTAGGTTACCTAGCGGGCACTTGGATGATACAGGTTCCCTAGCCAGCACTAAGACTATTGGTTCCCTAACGGGCACTTGGACTATGTAGGTTCCCTAAAGGGCACTTGGACTATATAGGTTTCTATCGGGCACTTGGACTATGTAGGTTAACTAGCGGGCACATGGACTATCTAGGTTACCTAGCGGGCACTTGGACTATGTAGGTTAACTAGAAGGCACTTGGACTATCAAGGTTTCCTAGCGGGCTCTTGGACTATGTAGGTTACCAGCGGGCACTTGGACTATCTAGGTAAACGAAAGTTCACTTGGGCTATGTAGGTAACCTAACGGGCACTTGGACTGTCTAGGTTACCTAGCGGGCACTAGGACTATCTAGGTTAACGAACGGGCACTTGGACTATGTAGGTTAACTAGAGGACACTTGGACTATCTAGATTAGCTAACGGGCAATTGTACTATCAAGGTTACCTAACGGGCACTTGGACTATGTAGGTTACCCAGCGGGCAATTGGACTATATAGGTTACCTAGCAGGCACTTTGAGTATCTTGGTTAACTAAGGGGCACTTGAACTATGTAGGTTGCCAAGCGAGCACTTGGACTATGTAGGTTCCCTAGCGGGCGCTTGGACTATGTAGGTTCCCTAGCGGGTACTTGGACTGTCTAGGTTAACTAGCGGGCAATTGGACTGTCTAGGTTACCTAGTGGGCACTTGGAGTATGTAGTTTACCTAGCAGGCACTTGGACTATGTAGGTTACCTAGCGGGCACATGGACTATCGAGGTTACCTAGCGGGCACTTGGACTATGTACGTTCCCTAGCGGGCACTTGGGCTATCTACATTACCTAGTGTGCACTTGGACTATGTAGGTTAACGAATGGGCACTTGGACTATGTAGGTTACCTAGTGGTCACTTGGACTGTCTAGGTTACCTAGCGGACACTTGGACTATGTAGGTTAACTAGCGGGCACTTGGACTATCTAGGTTAATTAGCGGGCACTTGGACTATCTAGGTTAACTAGCGGGCACTTGGACTATCTAGGTTAACTAGGAGTCCCTTGTACTATCTAGGTTACCTAGCAGGCACTTGGACTATGTAGGTTAACTAGCGGGCATTTGCACTCTCTAGGTTACCTAGCGGGCACTTGGACTATGTACCTTCCCTAGCGGGCACATGGACTATCTATGTTAACTAGCGGGCACTTGGACTATGTAGGTTACCTAGAGTTCACTTGCAATATGTAGGTTACCTAGCGGCACTTGGACTATGTAGGTTAACTAAGGGCACTTGGACAATCTAGGTTAACTAGCGGGCACTTAGAATATCTAAGTTACCTAGCAGGCACTTGGATTATGAAGGATCCCTAGCGGGCAATTGGTCTATCTAGGTTACCTAGCTGGCACTTGGACTATTTAGGGTAACTAGCGGACACTTGCACGATCTAGGTTAACTAGCGGGCCCTTGCACTATGTAGGTTAACTAGCGGGCCCATGGATTATGCAGGTTTACTAGGGGGCACTTGGACTATCTAGGTTAACTAGCGGGCACTTGGACTATGTAGGGTAACTAGCGGGCACTTGGACTGTCTAGGTTACCTAACGGGCACTTGGATTATCTAGGTTAACGAACGGGCATTTGGACTATGTAGGGTAACTAGCCACCACTTGGACTATCTAGGTTAGCTAATAGGCACTTGTACTATCTAGGTTCCCTAGCGGGCACTTGTACTATCTAGGTTACCTAGCTGGCACTTGGACTAAGTAGGTCAACTAGCGGGCCCTTGGACTATCTAGGTTAGCTAAAGGGCACTTGGACTATGTATGTTCCAGAGTGGGCACTTGGATTATGTAGGTTGCCTAGCGGACATTTAGACTATGTAGGTTTCCTTGCGGGCATTTGGACTATGTAGGTTACCTAGCGGGCACTTGGACTATGTAGGTTCCCTAACGGGCACTTGGACTATGTAGGTTCCCTAGCGGTCACGTGGACTATGTAGGCTCCCTAGAAGGCACTTGTACTATGTAGGTTAACTAGCGGGCACTTGGACTAACGAGGTTACCAAACGGGCACTTGGACTATGTAGGTTACCCAATGGGCACTTGGACTATCTAGGTTAACGAACGGACACTTGGACTATGTAGGTTAGCTATCAGGCACTTGGACTATCTAGGTTACCTAGCAGGTACTTGGACTATGTAGGTTACCTAGCGGACACTTGGACGATTTAGGTTAACTAGCGGGCACTTGGACTATCTAGGTTAACTAGCAGGCCCTTGGATTATCTAGGTTTACTAGCGGGCACTTGGACTATCTAGGTTAACTAGCGGGTACTTGGACTATGTAGGTTAACTAGCGGGCACTTGCACTCTCTAGGTTACCTAGCAGGCACTTGGATTATGAAGGATCCCTAGCGGGCAAATGGACTATGTAGTTTCCCTAACGGGCACTTGGACTATGTAGGTTAACTAGCGGTCACGTGGACTATGTAGGCTCCCTAGAAGGCACTTGGACTATGTAGGTTAACTAGCGGGCACTTGGACTATCCAGGTTACCAAGCTGGCACTTGGACTATGTAGGTTACCCAATGGGCACTTGGACTATCTAGGTTAACGAACGGACACTTGGACTATGTAGGTTAGTTATCAGGCACTTGGACTATCTAGGTTACCTAGCGGACCCTTGGACGATTTAGGTTAACTAGCGGGCACTTGGACTATCTAGGTTAACTAGCAGGCCCTTGGACTATCTAGGTTTACTAGCGGGCACTTGGACTATCTAGGTTAACTACCGGGCACTTGGACTATGTAGTTTCCCTAGCGGGCATTTGGATTATTTAGGTTACCTAGTGGGCATTGGACTATGTAGGTTACCTAGCGGGCACTTGGACTACGTAGGTTAACTAGAAGGCACTTGGACTATCAAGGTTACCTAGCAGGCTCTTGGACTATGTAGGTTACCAGCGGGCACTTGGACTATCTAGGTTAACGAACGTGCACTTGGACTATGTAGGTAACCTAGCGGGCACTTGGACTGTCTAGGTTACCTAGCGGGCACTTGGACTATCTAGGTAAACGAACAGGCACTTGGATTTTGTAGGTTAACTAGCGGACACTTCTACTATCTAGGTTAGCTAACGGGCAATTGGACTATCTAGGTTAACCAACGGGCACTTGGACTATGTAGGTTGCCTAGCGAGCACTTGGACTATGTAGGTTCCCTAGCGGCACTTGGACTATGTAGGTTCCTTATCGGGTACTTGGACTGTCTAGGTTAACTAGCGGGCTATTGGACTGTCTAGGTTACCTAGCGGGCACTTGGGCTATCTATGTTACCTAGCGGTCACTTGCACTATGTAGGTTAACTAGCGGGCCCATGGATTATGTAGGTTTACTAGGGGGCACTTGGACTATCTAGGTTAACTAGCGGGCACTTGGATTATCTAGGTTAACTAGCGGGCACTTGGACTATGTAGTTTCCCTAGCGGGCATTTGGACTATTTAGGTTACCTAGCGGGCACTTGGACTATGTAGGTTATCTAGCGGGCACTTTGACTATCTAGGTTAACTAACGGGCACTTGGACTATGTAGGGTAACTAGCGGGCACTTGGACTGTCTAGGTTAACTAATGGGCACTTGGATTATCTAGGTTAACGAACGGGCACTTGGACTATGTAGGTTACCTAGCCACCACTTGGACTATCTAGGTTAGCTAATAGGCACTTGTACTATCTAGGGTACCTAGCTGGCACTTGGACTATGTAGGTCAATTAGCGGGCCCTTGGACTATCTAGGTTAGCTAACGGGCACTTGGACTATGTATGTTCCAGAGTGGGCACTTGGATTATGTAGGTTGCCTAGCGGACGTTTAGTCTATGTAGGTTTCCTTGCGGGCATTTGGACTATGTAGGTTACCTAGCGGGCACTTGGACTATGTAGGTTCCCTAACGGGCACTTGGACTATGTAGGTTCCCTAGCAGTCACGTGGACTATGTAGGCTCCCTAGAAGGCACTTGGACTATATAGGTTAACTAACGGACACTTGGACTAACCAGGTTACCAAGCGGGCACTTGGACTATGTAGGTTACCCAATGGGCACTTGGACTATCTAGGTTAACGAACGGACACTTGGACTATGTAGGTTAGCTATCAGGCACTTGGACTATCTAGGTTACCTAGCAGGCACTTGGACTACGTAGGTTACCTAGCGGACACTTGGACGATTTAGGTTAACTATCGGGCACTTGGACTATCTAGGTTAACTAGCAGACCCTTGGACTATCTGGGTTTACAAGCGGGCACTTGGACTATCTAGGTTAACTAGCGGGCACTTGGACTATGTAGGTTAACTAGCGGGCACTTGCACTCTCTAGGTTACCTAGCGGACACTTGGATTATGAAGGATCCATAGCGGGCAATTGGACTATCTAGGTTACCTAGCTGGCATTTGGACAATGTAGGTTAACTAGCGGCCACTTGCACGATCTTGGTTAACTAGCGGGCACTTGCACTATGTAGGTTAACTAGCGGGCCCATGGATTATGTAGGTTTACTAGGGGGCACTTGGACTATCTAGGTTAACTAGCGGGCACTTGGACTATGTAGTTCCCCTAGCGGGCATTTGGACGATTTAGGTTGCCTAGCGGGCACTTGGACTATGTAGGTGACCTAGCGGGCACTTGGACTACCTAGGTTACCTAGCAGGCACTTTGACCCTCTAGGTTAACTAACGGGCACTTGGAATCTGTAGGGTAACTTCGGGCACTTGGACTGTCTAGGTTACCTAACGGGCACTTGGATTATCTAGGTTAACGAACGGGCACTTGGACTATGTAGGTAACCGAGCCGCCATTTGGACTATCTAGGTTAGCTAAAAAGCACTTGGACTATCTAGGTTCCCTAGCGGGCACTTGTACTATCTAGGTTACCTAGCTGGCATTTGGACTATGTAGGTCAACAAGAGGGCCCTTGGATTATCTAGGTTAGCTAACGGGCACTTGGACTATGTATGTTACAGAGCGGGCACTTGGATTATGTAGGTTGCCTAGCGGACATTTGGACTATGTAGGTTTCCCTGCGGGCATTTTGACTATGTAGGTTACCTAGCGGGCACTTGGACTATGTAGGTTCCCTAACAGGCACTGGACTATGTAGGTTCCCTAGCGGTCACGTGGACTATGTAGGCTCCCTAGAAGGCACTTGGACTATGTAGGTTAACTAGCGGGCACTTGGACTATCCAGGTTACCAAGCGGGCACTTGGACTATGTAGGTTACCCAATGGGCACTTGGACTATCTAGGTTAACGAACGGACACTTGGACTATGTAGGTTAGCTATCAGGCACTTGGACTATCTAGGTTACCTAGCGGACACTTGGACGATTTAGGTTAACTAGCGGGCACTTGGACTATCTAGGTTAACTAGCAGACCCTTGTACTATCTAGGTTTACTAGCGGGCACTTGGACTATCTAGGTTAACTAGCGGGCACTTGGACTATGTAGTTTCCCTAGCGGGCATTTGGACTATCTAGGTTGCCTAGCGGGCACTTGGACTATGTAGGTTACCTAGCGGGCACTTGGACTACCTAGGTTACCTAGCAGGCACTTTGACCCTCTAGGTTAACTAACAGGCACTTGGAATCTGTAGGGTAACTAGCGGGCACTTGGACTGTCTAGGTTACCTAACGGGCACTTGGATTATCTAGGTTAACGAACGGGCACTTGGACTATGTAGGTAACCGAGCCGCCACTTGGACTATCTAGGTTAGCTAAAAAGCACTTGGACTATCTAGGTTCCCTAGCGGGCACTTGTACTATCTAGGTTACCTAGCTGGCACTTGGACTATGTAGGTCAACAAGAGGGCCCTTGGACTATCTAGGTTAGCTAACGGGCACTTGGACTATGTATGTTACAGAGCGGGCACTTGGATTATGTAGGTTGCCTAGCGGACATTTGGACTATGTAGGTTTCCCTGCGGGCATTTTGACTATGTGGGTTACCTAGCGGGCACTTGGACTATGTAGGTTCCCTAACGGGCACTGGACTATGTAGGTTCCCTAGCGGTCACGTGGACTATGTAGGCTCCCTAGAAGGCACTTGGACTATGTAGGTTAACTAGCGGGCACTTGGACTATCCAGGTTACCAAGCGGGCACTTGGACTATGTAGGTTACCCAATGGGCACTTGGACTATCTAGGTTAACGAACGGACACTTGGACTATGTAGGTTAGCTATCAGGCAGTTGGACTATCTAGGTTACCTAGCGGACACTTGGACGATTTAGGTTAACTAGCGGGCACTTGGACTATCTAGGTTAACTAGCAGGCCCTTGGACTATCTAGGTTTACTAGCGGGCACTTGGACTATCTAGGTTAACTAACGGGCACTTGGACTATGTAGTTTCCCTAGCGGGCATTTGGATTATTTAGGTTACCTAGTGGGCACTTGGACTATGTAGGTTATCTAGCGGGCACTTGGACTACGTAGGTTAACTAGAAGGCACTTGGACTATCAAGGTTACCTAGCGGTCTCTTGGACTATGTAGGTTACCAGCGGGCACTTGGACTATCGAGGTTAACGAACGTGCACTTGGACTATGTAGGTAACCTAGCGGGCACTTGGACTGTCTAGGTTACCTAGCGGGCACTTGGACTATCTAGGTTAACGAACGGGCACTTGGACTATGTAGGTTAACTAGCAGACACTTTGACTATCTAGGTTAGCTAACGGGCAATTGGACTATCTAAGTTAACTAACGGGCACTTGGACTATGTAGGTTGCCTAGCGAGCACTTGGACTATGTAGGTTCTCTAGCAGGCACTTGGACTATGTAGGTTCCCTATCGGGTACTTGGACTGTCTAGGTTAACTAGGGGGCAATTGGACTGTCTAGGTTACCTAGTGCGCACTTGGACTATATACGTTCCCTAGCGGGCACTTGGGCTATCTACGTTACCTAGCGGGCACTTGGACAATGTAAGTTAACGAACGGGCACTTGGATTATGTAGGTTAACTAGCGGACACTTGGACTATCTAGGTTAGGTAACGGGCAATTGGACTATCAAGGTTACCTAACGGGCACTTGGACTATGTAGGTTACCTAGCGGGCACATGGACTATCTAGGTTACCTAGCAGGCACTTTGACTCTCTAGGTTAACTAACGGGCAATTGGACTATGTAGGTTGCCTAGCGAGCACTTGGACTATGTAGGTTCCATAGCGGGCGCTTGGATTATATAGGTTCCCTAGCGTGTACTTGGACTGTCTAGGTTAACTAGTGGGCTATTGGACTGTCTAGGTTACCTAGTGGGCACTTGGACTATGTAGTTTACCTAGCAGGCACTTGGACTATGTAGGTTAACTAGCGGGCACTTGGACTATCTAGGTTGCCTAGCGGGCACTTGGACTATGTACGTTCCCTAGGAGGCACTTGGGCTATCTACGTTACCTAGCGGGCACTTGGACTATGTAGGTTAACGAACGGGCACTTGGACTATGTAGGTAACCTAGTGGTCACTTGGACTGTCTAGGTTACCTAGCGGGCACTTGGACTATGTAGGTTAACTAGCGGGCACTTGGACTATCTAGGTTAACTAGCGGGCACTTGGCCTATCTAGGTTAACTAGCGGGCACTTGGACTATGTAGGTTCCCTAGCGGGCTTTTGGACTATATAGGTTACCTAGCGGGCACTTGGATTATGTAGGTTACCTAGCGGGCACGTGGACTATGTAGGTTAACTAGCGGGCACTTGGACTATGTAGGTTAAATAGCGGGCATTTGTACTATATAGGTTAACTAGAGGGCACTTGGATTATGTAGGTTACCTAGCGGGCACTTGGACTATGTAGGTTAAGTAGCGGGCACTTGGATTATCTAGGTTAACTAACAGGCACTTGGACTATGTATGTTCCAGTGCGGACAATTGGACTATGTAGGTTCCCTAGAGAGCACTTGGACTATCTAGGTTCCCTAAAGGGCACTTGGACTATGTAGGTTAACTAGCGGACAATTGGATGATCTAGGTTAACTAGCGGGTACATGGGCTATCTAGGTTAACTAGGGGTTCCTTGGACTACGTAGGTTAACTAGCGGACACTTGCACCATGTAGGTTACCTAGCGGGCACTTGGACTATCTAGGTTAACTAGCAGGCCCTTGGACTATCTAGGTTACCTAGCAGGCACGTGGACTATGTAGGTTAACTAGCGGGCACTTGTACTCTCTAGGTTACCTAGCGGGCACTTGGACTATGTACCTTCCCTAGCGGGCACTTGGACTATCTATGTTACCTAGCGGGCACTCGGACTATGTAGGTTACCTAGCGGACACTTGCACTATGTAGGTTACCTAGCGGGCACTTGGACTATGTAGTTTAACTAAGGGCACTTGGACAATCTAGGTTAACTAGCGGGCACTTGGACTATCTAGGTTACCTAGCAGGCACTTGGATTATGAAGGATCCCTAGCGGGCAATTGGACTATCTAGGTTACCTAGCTGGCACTTGGACTATGTAGGTTAACTAGCGGACACTTGCACGATCTAGGTTAACTAGCGGGCCCTTGCACTATGTAGGTTAACTAGCGGGCCCATGGATTATGTAGGTTTACTAGGGGGCACTTGGACTATCTAGGTTAACTAAGGGGCCTTTCGACTATGTAGGTTAACTAGCGGGCACTTTGACTATCTAGGTTACCTAGCGGGCACTTGGTCTATGTACATACCCTAGCGGGCACTTGGACTATCCGGGTTACCTAGCGGGCACTTGGAATATGTACGTCCCGAAGTGGGCACTTGGACTATCTATGTTAACTAACGGGCAATAGGACTATCTAGGTTACCTAGCGGGCACTTGGACTATGTAGGTCAACTAGTGGGCCCTTGGACTATGTAGGTTAACTAGCGGGCCTTGGGACTATGTAGGTTAACTAGCGGGCACTTGGATAATCTAAGTTACCTAGCGGGCACTTGAACTATGTAGGTTAACTATTGGGTACTTGGACTATCTAGGTTAGCTAATGGTCACTTGGACTATGTAGGTTAATTAGCGGGTACGTGGACTATGTAGGTTCCCTAGCGGGCATTTGGACTATATAGATAACCTAGAGGGCACTTGGACTTTGTAGGTTACCTAGCGGGCACTTGGACTATCTAGGTTACCTAGCGGGCACTTGGATGATACAGGTTCCCTAGCCAGCACTAAGACTATTGGTTCCCTAACGGGCACTTGGACTATGTAGGTTCCCTAAAGGGCACTTGGACTATATAGGTTTCTATCGGGCACTTGGACTATGTAGGTTAACTAGCGGGCACATGGACTATCTAGGTTACCTAGCGGGCACTTGGACTATGTAGGTTAACTAGAAGGCACTTGGACTATCAAGGTTTCCTAGCGGGCTCTTGGACTATGTAGGTTACCAGCGGGCACTTGGACTATCTAGGTAAACGAAAGTTCACTTGGGCTATGTAGGTAACCTAACGGGCACTTGGACTGTCTAGGTTACCTAGCGGGCACTTGGACTATCTAGGTTAACGAACGGGCACTTGGACTATGTAGGTTAACTAGCGGACACTTGGACTATCTAGATTAGCTAACGGGCAATTGTACTATCAAGGTTACCTAACGGGCACTTGGACTATGTAGGTTACCCAGCGGGCAATTGGACTATATAGGTTACCTAGCAGGCACTTTGAGTATCTTGGTTAACTAAGGGGCACTTGAACTATGTAGGTTGCCAAGTGAGCACTTGGACTATGTAGGTTCCCTAGCGGGCGCTTGGACTATGTAGGTTCCCTAGCGGGTACTTGGACTGTCTAGGTTAACTAGCGGGCAATTGGACTGTCTAGGTTACCTAGTGGGCACTTGGAGTATGTAGTTTACCTAGCAGGCACTTGGACTATGTAGGTTACCTAGTGGGCACTTGGACTATCGAGGTTACCTAGCGGGCACTTGGACTATGTACGTTCCCTAGCGGGCACTTGGGCTATCTACATTACCTAGTGTGCACTTGGACTATGTAGGTTAACGAATGGGCACTTGGACTATGTAGGTTACCTAGTGGTCACTTGGACTGTCTAGGTTACCTAGCGGACACTTGGACTATGTAGGTTAACTAGCGGGCACTTGGACTATCTAGGTTAACTAGCGGGCACTTGGACTATCTAGGTTAACTAGCGGGCACTTGGACTATGTAGGTTCCCTAGCGGGCAATTGGACAATATAGGTTACCTAACGGGCACTTGGATTATGTAGGTTGCCTAGCGGGCACTTGGACTATGTAGGTTAACTAGCGGGCACTTGGATTATCTAGGTTAACTAACAGGCACTTGGACTATGCATGCTCCAGAGCGGATAATTGGACTATGTAGGTTCCCTAGGGGGCACTTGGACAATCTAGGTTCCCTAAAGGACACTTGGACTATGTAGATTAACTAGCGGACAATTGGATGATCTAGGTTAACTAGCGGGTACTTGGACTATCTAGGTTAACTAGGGGTTCCTTGGACTACGTAGGTTAACTAGCGGACACTTGCACTATGTAGGTTACCTAGCGGGCACTTGGACTATCTAGGTTAACTAGGAGTCCCTTGTACTATCTAGGTTACCTAGCAGGCACTTGGACTATGTAGGTTAACTAGCGGGCATTTGCACTCTCTAGGTTACCTAGCGGGCACTTGGACTATGTACCTTCCCTAGCGGGCACATGGACTATCTATGTTAACTAGCGGGCACTTGGACTATGTAGGTTACCTAGAGTTCACTTGCAATATGTAGGTTACCTAGCGGCACTTGGACTATGTAGGTTAACTAAGGGCACTTGGACAATCTAGGTTAACTAGCGGGCACTTAGAATATCTAAGTTACCTAGCAGGCACTTGGATTATGAAGGATCCCTAGCGGGCAATTGGTCTATCTAGGTTACCTAGCTGGCACTTGGACTATGTAGGTTAACTAGCGGACACTTGCACGATCTAGGTTAACTAGCGGGCCCTTGCACTATGTAGGTTAACTAGCGGGCCCATGGATTATGTAGGTTTACTAGGGGGCACTTGGACTATCTAGGTTAACTAGCGGGCACTTGGACTATGTAGGGTAACTAGCGGGCACTTGGACTGTCTAGGTTACCTAACGGGCACTTGGATTATCTAGGTTAACGAACGGGCATTTGGACTATGTAGGGTAACTAGCCACCACTTGGACTATCTAGGTTAGCTAATAGGCACTTGTACTATCTAGGTTCCCTAGCGGGCACTTGTACTATCTAGGTTACCTAGCTGGCACTTGGACTAAGTAGGTCAACTAGCGAGCCCTTGGACTATCTAGGTTAGCTAAAGGGCACTTGGACTATGTATGTTCCAGAGTGGGCACTTGGATTATGTAGGTTGCCTAGCGGACATTTAGACTATGTAGGTTTCCTTGCGGGCATTTGGACTATGTAGGTTACCTAGCGGGCACTTGGACTATGTAGGTTCCCTAACGGGCACTTGGACTATGTAGGTTCCCTAGCGGTCACGTGGACTATGTAGGCTCCCTAGAAGGCACTTGTACTATGTAGGTTAACTAGCGGGCACTTGGACTAACGAGGTTACCAAGCGGGCACTTGGACTATGTAGGTTACCCAATGGGCACTTGGACTATCTAGGTTAACGAACGGACACTTGGACTATGTAGGTTAGCTATCAGGCACTTGGACTATCTAGGTTACCTAGCAGGTACTTGGACTATGTAGGTTACCTAGCGGACACTTGGACGATTTAGGTTAACTAGCGGGCACTTGGACTATCTAGGTTAACTAGCAGACCCTTGGATTATCTAGGTTTACTAGCGGGCACTTGGACTATCTAGGTTAACTAGCGGGTACTTGGACTATGTAGGTTAACTAGCGGGCACTTGCACTCTCTAGGTTACCTAGCAGGCACTTGGATTATGAAGGATCCCTAGCGGGCAAATGGACTATGTAGTTTCCCTAACGGGCACTTGGACTATGTAGGTTAACTAGCGGTCACGTGGACTATGTAGGCTCCCTAGAAGGCACTTGGACTATGTAGGTTAACTAGCGGGCACTTGGACTATCCAGGTTACCAAGCTGGCACTTGGACTATGTAGGTTACCCAATGGGCACTTGGACTATCTAGGTTAACGAACGGACACTTGGACTATGTAGGTTAGTTATCAGGCACTTGGACTATCTAGGTTACCTAGCGGACCCTTGGACGATTTAGGTTAACTAGCGGGCACTTGGACTATCTAGGTTAACTAGCAGGCCCTTGGACTATCTAGGTTTACTAGCGGGCACTTGGACTATCTAGGTTAACTACCGGGCACTTGGACTATGTAGTTTCCCTAGCGGGCATTTGGATTATTTAGGCTACCTAGTGGGCATTGGACTATGTAGGTTATCTAGCGGGCACTTGGACTACGTAGGTTAACTAGAAGGCACTTGGACTATCAAGGTTACCTAGCAGGCTCTTGGACTATCTAGGTTAACGAACGTGCACTTGGACTATGTAGGTAACCTAGCGGGCACTTGGACTGTCTAGGTTACCTAGCGGGCACTTGGACTATCTAGGTAAACGAACAGGCACTTGGATTTTGTAGGTTAACTAGCGGACACTTCTACTATCTAGGTTAGCTAACGGGCAATTGGACTATCTAGGTTAACTAACGGACACTTGGGCTATCTACGTTACCTAGCGGTCACTTGCACTATGTAGGTTAACTAGCGGGCCCATGGATTATGTAGGTTTACTAGGGGGCACTTGGACTATCTAGGTTAACTAGCGGGCACTTGGATTATCTAGGTTAACTAGCGGGCACTTGGACTATGTAGTTTCCCTAGCGGGCATTTGGACTATTTAGGTTACCTAGCGGGCACTTGGACTATGTAGGTTATCTAGCGGGCACTTTGACTATCTAGGTTAACTAACGGGCACTTGGACTATGTAGGGTAACTAGCGGGCACTTGGACTGTCTAGGTTAACTAATGGGCACTTGGATTATCTAGGTTAACGAACGGGCACTTGGACTATGTAGGTTACCTAGCCACCACTTGGACTATCTAGGTTAGCTAATAGGCACTTGTACTATCTAGGGTACCTAGCTGGCACTTGGACTATGTAGGTCAATTAGCGGGCCCTTGGACTATCTAGGTTAGCTAACGGGCACTTGGACTATGTATGTTCCAGAGTGGGCACTTGGATTATGTAGGTTGCCTAGCGGACGTTTAGTCTATGTAGGTTTCCTTGCGGGCATTTGGACTATGTAGGTTACCTAGCGGGCACTTGGACTATGTAGGTTCCCTAACGGGCACTTGGACTATGTAGGTTCCCTAGCAGTCACGTGGACTATGTAGGCTCCCTAGAAGGCACTTGGACTATATAGGTTAACTAACGGGCACTTGGACTAACCAGGTTACCAAGCGGGCACTTGGACTATGTAGGTTACCCAATGGGCACTTGGACTATCTAGGTTAACGAACGGACACTTGGACTATGTAGGTTAGCTATCAGGCAGTTGGACTATCTAGGTTACCTAGCGGACATTTGGACGATTTAGGTTAACTAGCGGGCACTTGGACTATCTAGGTTAACTAGCAGGCCCTTGGACTATCTAGGTTTACTAGCGGGCACTTGGACTATCTAGGTTAACTAACGGGCACTTGGACTATGTAGTTTCCCTAGCGGGCATTTGGATTATTTAGGTTACCTAGTGGGCACTTGGACTATGTAGGCTATCTAGCGGGCACTTGGACTACGTAGGTTAACTAGAAGGCACTTGGACTATCAAGGTTACCTAGCGGGCTCTTGGACTATGTAGGTTACCAGCGGGCACTTGGACTATCGAGGTTAACGAACGTGCACTTGGACTATGTAGGTAACCTAGCGGGCACTTGGACTGTCTAGGTTACCTAGCGGGCACTTGAACTATCTAGGGTAACGAACGGGCACTTGGACTATGTAGGTTAACTAGCAGACACTTTGACTATCTAGGTTAGCTAACGGGCAATTGGACTATCTAAGTTAACTAACGGGCACTTGGACTATGTAGGTTGCCTAGCGAGCACTTGGACTATGTAGGTTCTCTAGCGGGCACTTGGACTATGTAGGTTCCCTATCGGGTACTTGGACTGTCTAGGTTAACTAGGGGGCAATTGGACTGTCTAGGTTACCTAGTGCGCACTTGGACTATATACGTTCCCTAGCGGGCACTTGGGCTATCTACGTTACCTAGCGGGCACTTGGACAATGTAAGTTAACGAACGGGCACTTGGATTATGTAGGTTAACTAGCGGACACTTGGACTATCTAGGTTAGGTAACGGGCAATTGGACTATCAAGGTTACCTAATGGGCACTTGGACAATGTAGGTCACCTAGGGGGCACATGGACTATCTAGGTTACCTAGCAGGCACTTTGACTCTCTAGGTTAACTAACGGGCAATTGGACTATGTAGGTTGCCTAGCGAGCACTTGGACTATGTAGGTTCCATAGCCGGCGCTTGGACTATATAGGTTCCCTAGCGTGTACTTGGACTGTCTAGGTTAACTAGTGGGCTATTGGACTGTCTAGGTTACCTAGTGGGCACTTGGACTATGTAGTTTACCTAGCAGGCACTTGGACTATGTAGGTTAACTAGCGGGCACTTGGACTATCTAGGTTGCCTAGCGGGCACTTGGACTATGTACGTTCCCTAGGAGGCACTTGGGCTATCTACGTTACCTAGCGGGCACTTGGACTATGTAGGTTAACGAACGGGCACTTGGACTATGTAGGTAACCTAGTGGTCACTTGGACTGTCTAGGTTACCTAGCGGGCACTTGGACTATGTAGGTTAACTAGCGGGCACTTGGCCTATCTAGGTTAACTAGCGGGCACTTGGACTATGTAGGTTCCCTAGCGGGCTTTTGGACTATATAGGTTACCTAGCGGGCACTTGGATTATGTAGGTTAAATAGCGGGCATTTGTACTATATAGGTTAACTAGAGGGCACTTGGACTATGTAGGTTAACTAGCGGGCACTTGGACTATGTAGGTTAAATAGCGGGCATTTGTACTATATAGGTTAACTAGAGGGCACTTGGATTATGTAGGTTACCTAGCGGGCACTTGGACTATGTAGGTTAAGTAGCGGGCACTTGGATTATCTAGGTTAACTAACAGGCACTTGGACTATGTATGTTCCAGTGCGGACAATTGGACTATGTAGGTTCCCTAGAGGGCACTTGGACTATCTAGGTTCCCTAAAGGGCACTTGGACTATGTAGGTTAACTAGCGGACAATTGGATGATCTAGGTTAACTAGCGGGTACATGGGCTATCTAGGTTAACTAGGGGTTCCTTGGACTACGTAGGTTAACTAGTGGACACTTGCACTATGTAGGTTACCTAGCGGGCACTTGGACTATCTAGGTTAACTAGCAGGCCCTTGGACTATCTAGGTTACCTAGCAGGCACGTGGACTATGTAGGTTAACTAGCGGGCACTTGTACTCTCTAGGTTACCTAGCGGGCACTTGGACTATGTACCTTCCCTAGCGGGCACTTGGACTATCTATGTTACCTAGCGGGCACTCGGACTATGTAGGTTACCTAGCGGACACTTGCACTATGTAGGTTACCTAGCGGGCACTTGGACTATGTAGGTTAACTAAGGGCACTTGGACAATCTAGGTTAACTAGCGGGCACTTGGACTATCTAGGTTACCTAGCAGGCACTTGGATTATGAAGGATCCCTAGCGGGCAATTGGACTATCTAGGTTACCTAGCTGGCACTTGGACTATGTATGTTAACTAGCGGACACTTGCACGATCTAGGTTAACTAGCGGGCCCTTGCACTATGTAGGTTAACTAGCGGGCCCATGGATTATGTAGGTTTACTAGGGGGCACTTGGACTATCTAGGTTAACTAAGGGGCCTTTCGACTATGTAGGTTAACTAGCGGGCACTTTGACTATCTAGGTTACCTAGCGGGCACTTGGTCTATGTACATACCCTAGCGGGCACTTGGACTATCCGGGTTACCTAGCGGGCACTTGGAATATGTACGTCCCGAAGTGGGCACTTGGACTATCTATGTTAACTAACGGGCAATAGGACTATCTAGGTTACCTAGCGGGCACTTGGACTATGTAGGTCAACTAGTGGGCCCTTGGACTATGTAGGTTAACTAGCGGGCCTTGGGACTATGTAGGTTAACTAGCGGGCACTTGGATAATCTAAGTTACCTAGCGGGCACTTGAACTATGTAGGTTAACTATTGGGTACTTGGACTATCTAGGTTAGCTAACGGTCACTTGGACTATGTAGGTTAATTAGCGGGTACGTGGACTATGTAGGTTCCCTAGCGGGCATTTGGACTATATAGATAACCTAGAGGGCACTTGGACTTTGTAGGTTACCTAGCGGGCACTTGGACTATCTAGGTTACCTAGCGGGCACTTGGATGATACAGGTTCCCTAGCCAGCACTAAGACTATTGGTTCCCTAACGGGCACTTGGACTATGTAGGTTCCCTAAAGGGCACTTGGACTATATAGGTTTCTATCGGGCACTTGGACTATGTAGGTTAACTAGCGGGCACATGGACTATCTAGGTTACCTAGCGGGCACTTGGACTATGTAGGTTAACTAGAAGGCACTTGGACTATCAAGGTTTCCTAGCGGGCTCTTGGACTATGTAGGTTACCAGCGGGCACTTGGACTATCTAGGTAAACGAAAGTTCACTTGGGCTATGTAGTAACCTAACGGGCACTTGGACTGTCTAGGTTACCTAGCGGGCACTTGGACTATCTAGGTTAACGAACGGGCACTTGGACTATGTAGGTTAACTAGCGGACACTTGGACTATCTAGATTAGCTAACGGGCAATTGTACTATCAAGGTTACCTAACGGGCACTTGGACTATGTAGGTTACCCAGCGGGCAATTGGACTATATAGGTTACCTAGCAGGCACTTTGAGTATCTTGGTTAACTAAGGGGCACTTGAACTATGTAGGTTGCCAAGTGAGCACTTGGACTATGTAGGTTCCCTAGCGGGCGCTTGGACTAAGTAGGTTCCCTAGCGGGTACTTGGACTGTCTAGGTTAACTAGCGGGCACTTGGACTATCTAGGTTAACTAGCGGGCACTTGGACTATCGAGGTTACCTAGCGGGCACTTGGACTATGTACGTTCCCTAGCGGGCACTTGGGCTATCTACATTACCTAGTGTGCACTTGGACTATGTAGGTTAACGAATGGGCACTTGGACTATGTAGGTTACCTAGTGGTCACTTGGACTGTCTAGGTTACCTAGCGGACACTTGGACTATGTAGGTTAACTAGCGGGCACTTGGACTATCTAGGTTAACTAGCGGGCACTTGGACTATCTAGGTTAACTAGCGGGCACTTGGACTATGTAGGTTCCCTAGCGGGCATTTGGACAATATAGGTTACCTAACGGGCACTTGGATTATGTAGGTTGCCTAGCGGGCACTTGGACTATGTAGGTTAACTAGCGGGCACTTGGATTATCTAGGTTAACTAACAGGCACTTGGACTATGCATGCTCCAGAGCGGATAATTGGACTATGTAGGTTCCCTAGGGGGCACTTGGACAATCTAGGTTCCCTAAAGGACACTTGGACTATGTAGATTAACTAGCGGACAATTGGATGATCTAGGTTAACTAGCGGGTACTTGGACTATCTAGGTTAACTAGGGGTTCCTTGGACTACGTAGGTTGACTAGCGGACACTTGCACTATGTAGGTTACCTAGCGGGCACTTGGACTATCTAGGTTAACTAGGAGTCCCTTGTACTATCTAGGTTACCTAGCAGGCACTTGGACTATGTAGGTTAACTAGCGGGCATTTGCACTCTCTAGGTTACCTAGCGGGCACTTGGACTATGTACCTTCCCTAGCGGGCACATGGACTATCTATGTTAACTAGCGGGCACTTGGACTATGTAGGTTACCTAGAGTTCACTTGCAATATGTAGGTTACCTAGCGGCACTTGGACTATGTAGGTTAACTAAGGGCACTTGGACAATCTAGGTTAACTAGCGGGCACTTAGAATATCTAAGTTACCTAGCAGGCACTTGGATTATGAAGGATCCCTAGCGGGCAATTGGTCTATCTAGGTTACCTAGCTGGCACTTGGACTATGTAGGTTAACTAGCGGACACTTGCACGATCTAGGTTAACTAGCGGGCCCTTGCACTATGTAGGTTAACTAGCGGGCCCATGGATTATGTAGGTTTACTAGGGGGCACTTGGACTATCTAGGTTAACTAGCGGGCACTTGGACTATGTAGGGTAACTAGCGGGCACTTGGACTGTCTAGGTTACCTAACGGGCACTTGGATTATCTAGGTTAACGAACGGGCATTTGGACTATGTAGGGTAACTAGCCACCACTTGGACTATCTAGGTTACTAATAGGCACTTGTACTATCTAGGTTCCCTAGCGGGCACTTGTACTATCTAGGTTACCTAGCTGGCACTTGGACTAAGTAGGTCAACTAGCGGGCCCTTGGACTATCTAGGTTAGCTAAAGGGCACTTGGACTATGTATGTTCCAGAGTGGGCACTTGGATTATGTAGGTTGCCTAGCGGACATTTAGACTATGTAGGTTTCCTTGCGGGCATTTGGACTATGTAGGTTACCTAGCGGGCACTTGGACTATGTAGGTTCCCTAACGGGCACTTGGACTATGTAGGTTCCCTAGCGGTCACGTGGACTATGTAGGCTCCCTAGAAGGCACTTGTACTATGTAGGTTAACTAGCGGGCACTTGGACTAACGAGGTTACCAAGCGGGCACTTGGACTATGTAGGTTACCCAATGGGCACTTGGACTATCTAGGTTAACGAACGGACACTTGGACTATGTAGGTTAGCTATCAGGCACTTGGACTATCTAGGTTACCTAGCAGGTACTTGGACTATGTAGGTTACCTAGCGGACACTTGGACGATTTAGGTTAACTAGCGGGCACTTGGACTATCTAGGTTAACTAGCAGGCCCTTGGATTATCTAGGTTTACTAGCGGGCACTTGGACTATCTAGGTTAACTAGCGGGTACTTGGACTATGTAGGTTAACTAGCGGGCACTTGCACTCTCTAGGTTACCTAGCAGGCACTTGGATTATGAAGGATCCCTAGCGGGCAAATGGACTATGTAGTTTCCCTAACGGGCACTTGGACTATGTAGGTTAACTAGCGGTCACGTGGACTATGTAGGCTCCCTAGAAGGCACTTGGACTATGTAGGTTAACTAGCGGGCACTTGGACTATCCAGGTTACCAAGCTGGCACTTGGACTATGTAGGTTACCCAATGGGCACTTGGACTATCTAGGTTAACGAACGGACACTTGGACTATGTAGGTTAGTTATCAGGCACTTGGACTATCTAGGTTACCTAGCGGACCCTTGGACGATTTAGGTTAACTAGCGGGCACTTGGACTATCTAGGTTAACTAGCAGGCCCTTGGACTATCTAGGTTTACTAGCGGGCACTTGGACTATCTAGGTTAACTACCGGGCACTTGGACTATGTAGTTTCCCTAGCGGGCATTTGGATTATTTAGGCTACCTAGTGGGCATTGGACTATGTAGGTTATCTAGCGGGCACTTGGACTACGTAGGTTAACTAGAAGGCACTTGGACTATCAAGGTTACCTAGCAGGCTCTTGGACTATCTAGGTTAACGAACGTGCACTTGGACTATGTAGGTAACCTAGCGGGCACTTGGACTGTCTAGGTTACCTAGCGGGCACTTGGACTATCTAGGTAAACGAACAGGCACTTGGATTTTGTAGGTTAACTAGCGGACACTTCTACTATCTAGGTTAGCTAACGGGCAATTGGACTATCTAGGTTAACTAACGGGCACTTGGACTATGTAGGTTGCCTAGCGAGCACTTGGACTATGTAGGTTCCCTAGCGGGCACTTGGACTATGTAGGTTCCTTATCGGGTACTTGGACTGTCTAGGTTAACTAGGGGGCAATTGGACTGTCTAGGTTACCTAGTGGGCACTTGGACTATGTACGTTCCCTAGCGGGCACTTGGGCTATCTACGTTACCTAGCGGGCACTTGGACAATGTAAGTTAACAAACGGGCACTTGGACTATGTAGGTTAACTAGCGGACACTTGGACTATCTAGGTTAGCTAACGGGCAATTGGACTATCAAGGTTACCTTACAGACACTTGGACTATGTAGGTTACCCAGCGGGCAATTGGACTATATAGGTTACCTAGCAGGCACTTTGAGTATCTTGGTTAACTAAGGGGCACTTGAACTATGTAGGTTGCCAAGCGAGCACTTGGACTATGTAGGTTCCCTAGCGGGCGCTTGGGCTATGTAGGTTCCCTAGCGGGTAATTGGACTGTCTAGGTTAACTAGCGGGCTATTGGACTGTCTAGGTTACCTAGCGGGCACTTGGGCTATCTACGTTACCTAGCGGTCACTTGCACTATGTAGGTTAACTAGCGGGCCCATGGATTATGTAGGTTTACTAGGGGGCACTTGGACTATCTAGGTTAACTAGCGGGCACTTGGATTATCTAGGTTAACTAGCGGGCACTTGGACTATGTAGTTTCCCTAGCGGGCATTTGGACTATTTAGGTTACCTAGCGGGCACTTGGACTATGTAGGTTATCTAGCGGGCACTTTGACTATCTAGGTTAACTAACGGGCACTTGGACTATGTAGGGTAACTAGCGGGCACTTGGACTGTCTAGGTTAACTAATGGGCACTTGGATTATCTAGGTTAACGAACGGGCATTTGGACTATGTAGGTTACCTAGCCACCACTTGGACTATCTAGGTTAGCTAATAGGCACTTGTACTATCTAGGGTACCTAGCTGGCACTTGGACTATGTAGGTCAATTAGCGGGCCCTTGGACTATCTAGGTTAGCTAACGGGCACTTGGACTATGTATGTTCCAGAGTGGGCACTTGGATTATGTAGGTTGCCTAGCGGACGTTTAGTCTATGTAGGTTTCCTTGCGGGCATTTGGACTATGTAGGTTACCTAGCGGGCACTTGGACTATGTAGGTTCCCTAACGGGCACTTGGACTATGTAGGTTCCCTAGCAGTCACGTGGACTATGTAGGCTCCCTAGAAGGCACTTGGACTATATAGGTTAACTAACGGGCACTTGGACTAACCAGGTTACCAAGCGGGCACTTGGACTATGTAGGTTACCCAATGGGCACTTGGACTATCTAGGTTAACGAACGGACACTTGGACTATGTAGGTTAGCTATCAGGCACTTGGACTATCTAGGTTACCTAGCAGGCACTTGGACTACGTAGGTTACCTAGCGGATACTTGGACGATTTAGGTTAACTATCGGGCACTTGGACTATCTAGGTTAACTAGCAGACCCTTGGACTATCTGGGTTTACAAGCGGGCACTTGGACTATCTAGGTTAACTAGCGGGCACTTGGACTATGTAGGTTAACTAGCGGGCACTTGCAATCTCTAGGTTACCTAGCGGACACTTGGATTATGAAGGATCCCTAGCGGGCAATTGGACTATCTAGGTTACCTAGCTGGCATTTGGACTATGTAGGTTAACTAGCGGCCACTTGCACGATCTTGGTTAACTAGCGGGCACTTGCACTATGTAGGTTAACTAGCGGGCCCATGGATTATGTAGGTTTACTAGGGGGCACTTGGACTATCTAGGTTAACTAGCGGGCACTTGGACTATGTAGTTTCCCTAGCGGGCATTTGGACTATTTAGGTTGCCTAGCGGGCACTTGGACTATGTAGGTTACCTAGCGGGCACTTGGACTACCTAGGTTACCTAGCAGGCACTTTGACCCTCTAGGTTAACTAACGGGCACTTGGAATCTGTAGGGTAACTTCGGGCACTTGGACTGTCTAGGTTACCTAACGGGCACTTGGATTATCTAGGTTAACGAACGGGAACTTGGACTATGTAGGTAACCGAGCCGCCACTTGGACTATCTAGGTTAGCTAAAAAGCACTTGGACTATCTAGGTTCCCTAGCGGGCACTTGTACTATCTAGGTTACCTAGCTGGCATTTGGACTATGTAGGTCAACAAGAGGGCCCTTGGACTATCTAGGTTAGCTAACGGGCACTTGGACTATGTATGTTACAGAGCGGGCACTTGGATTATGTAGGTTGCCTAGCGGACATTTGGACTATGTAGGTTTCCCTGCGGGCATTTTGACTATGTAGGTTACCTAGCGGGCACTTGGACTATGTAGGTTCCCTAACAGGCACTGGACTATGTAGGTTCCCTAGCGGTCACGTGGACTATGTAGGCTCCCTAGAAGGCACTTGGACTATGTAGGTTAACTAGCGGGCACTTGGACAATCCAGGTTACCAAGCGGGCACTTGGACTATGTAGGTTACCCAATGGGCACTTGGACTATCTAGGTTAACGAACGGACACTTGGACTATGTAGGTTAGCTATCAGGCACTTGGACTATCTAGGTTACCTAGCGGACACTTGGACGATTTAGGTTAACTAGCGGGCACTTGGACTATCTAGGTTAACTAGCAGGCCCTTGTACTATCTAGGTTTACTAGCGGGCACTTGGACTATCTAGGTTAACTAGCGGGCACTTGGACTATGTAGTTTCCCTAGCGGGCATTTGGACTATCTAGGTTGCCTAGCGGGCACTTGGACTATGTAGGTTACCTAGCGGGCACTTGGACTACCTAGGTTACCTAGCAGGCACTTTGACCCTCTAGGTTAACTAACGGGCACTTGGAATCTGTAGGGTAACTAGCGGGCACTTGGACTGTCTAGGTTACCTAACGGGCACTTGGATTATCTAGGTTAACGAAGGGGAACTTGGACTATGTAGGTAACCGAGCCGCCATTTGGACTATCTAGGTTAGCTAAAAAGCACTTGGACTATCTAGGTTCCCTAGCGGGCACTTGTACTATCTAGGTTACCTAGCTGGCACTTGGACTATGTAGGTCAACAAGAGGGCCCTTGGACTATCTAGGTTAGCTAACGGGCACTTGGACTATGTATGTTACAGAGCGGGCACTTGGATTATGTAGGTTGCCTAGCGTACATTTGGACTATGTAGGTTTCCCTGCGGGCATTTTGACTATGTAGGTTACCTAGCGGGCACTTGGACTATGTGGGTTCCCTAATGGGCACTGGACTATGTAGGTTCCCTAGCGGTCACGTGGACTATGTAGGCTCCCTAGAAGGCACTTGGACTATGTAGGTTAACTAGCGGGCACTTGGACTATCCAGGTTACCAAGCGGGCACTTGGACTATGTAGGTTACCCAATGGGCACTTGGACTATCTAGGTTAACGAACGGACACTTGGACTATGTAGGTTAGCTATCAGGCACTTGGACTATCTAGGTTACCTAGCGGACACTTGGACGATTTAGGTTAACTAGCGGGCACTTGGACTATCTAGGTTAACTAGCAGGCCCTTGGACTATCTAGGTTTACTAGCGGGCACTTGGACTATCTAGGTTAACTAACGGGCACTTGGACTATGTAGTTTCCCTAGCGGGCATTTGGATTATTTAGGTTACCTAGTGGGCACTTGGACTATGTAGGTTATCTAGCGGGCACTTGGACTACGTAGGTTAACTAGAAGGCACTTGGACTATCAAGGTTACCTAGCGGGCTCTTGGACTATGTAGGTTACCAGCGGGCACTTGGACTATCGAGGTTAACGAACGTGCACTTGGACTATGTAGGTAACCTAGCGGGCACTTGGACTGTCTAGGTTACCTAGCGGGCACTTGGACTATGTAGGTTAACGAACGGGCACTTGGACTATGTAGGTTAACTAGCAGACACTTTGACTATCTAGGTTAGCTAACGGGCAATTGGACTATCTAAGTTAACTAATGGGCACCTTGACTATGTAGGTTGCCTAGCGAGCAATTGGACTATGTAGGTTCTCTAGCGGGCACTTGGACTATGTAGGTTCCCTATCGGGTACTTGGACTGTCTAGGTTAACTAGGGGGTAATTGGACTGTCTAGGTTACCTAGTGCGCACTTGGACTATGTACGTTCCCTAGCGGGCACTTGGGCTATCTACGTTACCTAGCGGGCACTTGGACAATGTAAGTTAACGAACGGGCACTTGGATTATGTAGGTTAACTAGCGGACACTTGGACTATCTAGGTTAGGTAACGGGCAATTGGAATATCAAGGTTACCTAACGGGCACTTGGACTATGTAGGTTACCTAGCGGGCACTTGGACTATCTAGGTTACCTAGCAGGCACTTTGACTCTCTAGGTTAACTAACGGGCAATTGGACTATGTAGGTTGCCTAGCGAGCACTTGGACTATGTAGGTTCCATAGCGGGCGCTTGGACAATATAGGTTCCCTAGCGTGTACTTGGACTGTCTATGTTAACTAGTGGGCTATTGGACTGTCTAGGTTACCTAGTGGGCACTTGGACTATGTAGTTTACCTAGCAGGCACTTGGACTATGTAGGTTAACTAGCGGGCACTTGGACTATCTAGGTTGCCTAGCGGGCACTTGGACTATGTACGTTCCCTAGGAGGCACTTGGGCTATCTACGTTACCTAGCGGGCACTTGGACTATGTAGGTTAACGAACGGGCACTTGGACTATGTAGGTAACCTAGTGGTCACTTGGACTGTCTAGGTTACCTAGCGGGCACTTGGACTATCTAGGTTAACTAGCGGGCACTTGGCCTATCTAGGTTAACTAGCGGGCACTTGGACTATGTAGGTTCCCTAGCGGGCTTTTGGACTATATAGGTTACCTAGCAAGCACTTGGATTATGTAGGTTACCTAGCGGGCACGTGGACTATGTAGGTTAACTAGCGGGCACTTGGACTATGTAGGTTAAATAGCGGGCATTTGTACTATATAGGTTAACTAGAGGGCACTTGGATTATGTAGGTTACCTAGCGGGCACTTGGACTATGTAGGTTAAGTAGCGGGCACTTGGATTATCTAGGTTAACTAACAGGCACTTGGACTATGTATGTTCCAGTGCGGACAATTGGACTATGTAGGTTCCCTAGAGGGCACTTGGACTATCTAGGTTCCCTACAGGGCACTTGGACTATGTAGGTTAACTAGCGGACAATTGGATGATCTAGGTTAACTAGCGGGTACATGGGCTATCTAGGTTAACTAGGGGTTCCTTGGACTACGTAGGTTAACTAGCGGACACTTGCACTATGTAGGTTACCTAGCGGGCACTTGGACTATCTAGGTTAACTAGCAGGCCCTTGGACTATCTAGGTTACCTAGCAGGCACGTGGACTATGTAGGTTAACTAGCGGGCACTTGTACTCTCTAGGTTACCTAGCGGGCACTTGGACTATGTACCTTCCCTAGCGGGCACTTGGACTATCTATGTTACCTAGCGGGCACTCGGACTATGTAGGTTACCTAGCGGACACTTGCACTATGTAGGTTACCTAGCGGGCACTTGGACTATGTAGGTTAACTAAGGGCACTTGGACAATCTAGGTTAACTAGCGGGCACTTGGACTATCTAGGTTACCTAGCAGGCACTTGGATTATGAAGGATCCCTAGCGGGCAATTGGACTATCTAGGTTACCTAGCTGGCACTTGGACTATGTAGGTTAACTAGCGGACACTTGCACGATCTAGGTTAACTAGCGGGCCCTTGCACTATGTAGGTTAACTAGCGGGCCCATGGATTATGTAGGTTTACTAGGGGGCACTTGGAGTATCTAGGTTAACTAAGGGGCCTTTCGACTATGTAGGTTAACTAGCGGGCACTTTGACTATCTAGGTTACCTAGCGGGCACTTGGTCTATGTACATACCCTAGCGGGCACTTGGACTATCCGGGTTACCTAGCGGGCACTTGGAATATGTACGTCCCGAAGTGGGCACTTGGACTATCTATGTTAACTAACGGGCAATAGGACTATCTAGGTTACCTAGCGGGCACTTGGACTATGTAGGTCAACTAGTGGGCCCTTGGACTATGTAGGTTAACTAGCGGGCCTTGGGACTATGTAGGTTAACTAGCGGGCACTTGGATAATCTAAGTTACCTAGCGGGCACTTGAACTATGTAGGTTAACTATTGGGTACTTGGACTATCTAGGTTAGCTAACGGTCACTTGGACTATGTAGGTTAATTAGCGGGTACGTGGACTATGTAGGTTCCCTAGCGGGCATTTGGACTATATAGATAACCTAGAGGGCACTTGGACTTTGTAGGTTACCTAGCGGGCACTTGGACTATCTAGGTTACCTAGCGGGCACTTGGATGATACAGGTTCCCTAGCCAGCACTAAGACTATTGGTTCCCTAACGGGCACTTGGACTATGTAGGTTCCCTAAAGGGCACTTGGACTATATAGGTTTCTATCGGGCACTTGGACTATGTAGGTTAACTAGCGGGCACATGGACTATCTAGGTTACCTAGCGGGCACTTGGACTATGTAGGTTAACTAGAAGGCACTTGGACTATCAAGGTTTCCTAGCGGGCTCTTGGACTATGTAGGTTATCAGCGGGCACTTGGACTATCTAGGTAAACGAAAGTTCACTTGGGCTATGTAGGTAACCTAACGGGCACTTGGACTGTCTAGGTTACCTAGCGGGCACTTGGACTATCTAGGTTAACGAACGGGCACTTGGACTATGTAGGTTAACTAGCGGACACTTGGACTATCTAGATTAGCTAACGGGCAATTGTACTATCAAGGTTACCTAACGGGCACTTGGACTATGTAGGTTACCCAGCGGGCAATTGGACTATATAGGTTACCTAGCAGGCACTTTGAGTATCTTGGTTAACTAAGGGGCACTTGAACTATGTAGGTTGCCAAGCGAGCACTTGGACTATGTAGGTTCCCTAGCGGGCGTTTGGACTATGTAGGTTCCCTAGCGGGTACTTGGACTGTCTAGGTTAACTAGCGGGCAATTGGACTGTCTAGGTTACCTAGTGGGCACTTGGAGTATGTAGTTTACCTAGCAGGCACTTGGACTATGTAGGTTACCTAGCGGGCACTTGGACTATCGAGGTTACCTAGCGGGCACTTGGACTATGTACGTTCCCTAGCGGGCACTTGGGCTATCTACATTACCTAGTGTGCACTTGGACTATGTAGGTTAACGAATGGGCACTTGGACTATGTAGGTTACCTAGTGGTCACTTGGACTGTCTAGGTTACCTAGCGGACACTTGGACTATGTAGGTTAACTAGCGGGCACTTGGACTATCTAGGTTAACTAGCGGGCACTTGGACTATCTAGGTTAACTAGCGGGCACTTGGACTATGTAGGTTCCCTAGCGGGCATTTGGACAATATAGGTTACCTAACGGGCACTTGGATTATGTAGGTTGCCTAGCGGGCACTTGGACTATGTAGGTTAACTAGCGGGCACTTGGATTATCTAGGTTAACTAACAGGCACTTGGACTATGCATGCTCCAGAGCGGATAATTGGACTACGTAGGTTCCCTAGGGGGCACTTGGACAATCTAGGTTCCCTAAAGGACACTTGGACTATGTAGATTAACTAGCGGACAATTGGATGATCTAGGTTAACTAGCGGGTACTTGGACTATCTAGGTTAACTAGGGGTTCCTTGGACTACGTAGGTTAACTAGCGGACACTTGCACTATGTAGGTTACCTAGCGGGCACTTGGACTATCTAGGTTAACTAGCGGGCACTTAGAATATCTAAGTTACCTAGCAGGCACTTGGATTATGAAGGATCCCTAGCGGGCAATTGGTCTATCTAGGTTACCTAGTTGGCACTTGGACTATGTAGGTTAACTAGCGGACACTTGCACGATCTAGGTTAACTAGCGGGCCCTTGCACTATGTAGGTTAACTAGCGGGCCCATGGATTATGTAGGTTTACTAGGGGGCACTTGGAGTATCTAGGTTAACTAAGGGGCCTTTCGACTATGTAGGTTAACTAGCGGGCACTTTGACTATCTAGGTTACCTAGCGGGCACTTGGTCTATGTACATACCCTAGCGGGCACTTGGACTATCCGGGTTACCTAGCGGGCACTTGGAATATGTACGTCCCGAAGTGGGCACTTGGACTATCTATGTTAACTAACGGGCAATAGGACTATCTAGGTTACCTAGCGGGCACTTGGACTATGTAGGTCAACTAGTGGGCCCTTGGACTATGTAGGTTAACTAGCGGGCCTTGGGACTATGTAGGTTAACTAGCGGGCACTTGGATAATCTAAGTTACCTAGCGGGCACTTGAACTATGTAGGTTAACTATTGGGTACTTGGACTATCTAGGTTAGCTAACGGTCACTTGGACTATGTAGGTTAATTAGCGGGTACGTGGACTATGTAGGTTCCCTAGCGGGCATTTGGACTATATAGATAACCTAGAGGGCACTTGGACTTTGTAGGTTACCTAGCGGGCACTTGGACTATCTAGGTTACCTAGCGGGCACTTGGATGATACAGGTTCCCTAGCCAGCACTAAGACTATTGGTTCCCTAACGGGCACTTGGACTATGTAGGTTCCCTAAAGGGCACTTGGACTATATAGGTTTCTATCGGGCACTTGGACTATGTAGGTTAACTAGCGGGCACATGGACTATCTAGGTTACCTAGCGGGCACTTGGACTATGTAGGTTAACTAGAAGGCACTTGGACTATCAAGGTTTCCTAGCGGGCTCTTGGACTATGTAGGTTACCAGCGGGCACTTGGACTATCTAGGTAAACGAAAGTTCACTTGGGCTATGTAGGTAACCTAACGGGCACTTGGACTGTCTAGGTTACCTAGCGGGCACTTGGACTATCTAGGTTAACGAACGGGCACTTGGACTATGTAGGTTAACTAGCGGACACTTGGACTATCTAGATTAGCTAACGGGCAATTGTACTATCAAGGTTACCTAACGGGCACTTGGACTATGTAGGTTACCCAGCGGGCAATTGGACTATATAGGTTACCTAGCAGGCACTTTGAGTATCTTGGTTAACTAAGGGGCACTTGAACTATGTAGGTTGCCAAGCTAGCACTTGGACTATGTAGGTTCCCTAGCGGGCGTTTGGACTATGTAGGTTCCCTAGCGGGTACTTGGACTGTCTAGGTTAACTAGCGGGCAATTGGACTGTCTAGGTTACCTAGTGGGCACTTGGAGTATGTAGTTTACCTAGCAGGCACTTGGACTATGTAGGTTACCTAGCGGGCACTTGGACTATCGAGGTTACCTAGCGGGCACTTGGACTATGTACGTTCCCTAGCGGGCACTTGGGCTATCTACATTACCTAGTGTGCACTTGGACTATGTAGGTTAACGAATGGGCACTTGGACTATGTAGGTTACCTAGTGGTCACTTGGACTGTCTAGGTTACCTAGCGGACACTTGGACTATGTAGGTTAACTAGCGGGCACTTGGACTATCTAGGTTAACTAGCGGGCACTTGGACTATCTAGGTTAACTAGCGGGCACTTGGACTATGTAGGTTCCCTAGCGGGCATTTGGACAATATAGGTTACCTAACGGGCACTTGGATTATGTAGGTTGCCTAGCGGGCACTTGGACTATGTAGGTTAACTAGCGGGCACTTGGATTATCTAGGTTAACTAACAGGCACTTGGACTATGCATGCTCCAGAGCGGATAATTGGACTACGTAGGTTCCCTAGGGGGCACTTGGACAATCTAGGTTCCCTAAAGGACACTAGGACTATGTAGATTAACTAGCGGACAATTGGATGATCTAGGTTAACTAGCGGGTACTTGGACTATCTAGGTTAACTAGGGGTTCCTTGGACTACGTAGGTTAACTAGCGGACACTTGCACTATGTAGGTTACCTAGCGGGCACTTGGACTATCTAGGTTAACTAGGAGTCCCTTGTACTATCTAGGTTACCTAGCAGGCACTTGGACTATGTAGGTTAACTAGCGGGCATTTGCACTCTCTAGGTTACCTAGCGGGCACTTGGACTATGTACCTTCCCTAGCGGGCACATGGACTATCTATGTTAACTAGCGGGCACTTGGACTATGTAGGTTACCTAGAGTTCACTTGCAATATGTAGGTTACCTAGCGGCACTTGGACTATGTAGGTTAACTAAGGGCACTTGGACAATCAAGGTTAACTAGCGGGCACTTAGAATATCTAAGTTACCTAGCAGGCACTTGGATTATGAAGGATCCCTAGCGGGCAATTGGTCTATCTAGGTTACCTAGTTGGCACTTGGACTATGTAGGTTAACTAGCAGACACTTGCACGATCTAGGTTAACTAGCGGGCCCTTGCACTATGTAGGTTAACTAGCGGGCCCATGGATTATGCAGGTTTACTAGGGGGCACTTGGACTATCTAGGTTAACTAGCGGGCACTTGGACTATGTAGGGTAACTAGCGGGCACTTGGACTGTCTAGGTTACCTAACGGGCACTTGGATTATCTAGGTTAACGAACGGGCATTTGGACTATGTAGGGTAACTAGCCACCACTTGGACTATCTAGGTTAGCTAATAGGCACTTGTACTATCTAGGTTCCCTAGCGGGCACTTGTACTATCTAGGTTACCTAGCTGGCACTTGGACTAAGTAGGTCAACTAGCGGGCCCTTGGACTATCTAGGTTAGCTAAAGGGCACTTGGACTATGTATGTTCCAGAGTGGGCACTTGGATTATGTAGGTTGCCTAGCGGACATTTAGACTATGTAGGTTTCCTTGCGGGCATTTGGACTATGTAGGTTACCTAGCGGGCACTTGGACTATGTAGGTTCCCTAACGGGCACTTGGACTATGTAGGTTCCCTAGCGGTCACGTGGACTATGTAGGCTCCCTAGAAGGCACTTGTACTATGTAGGTTAACTAGCGGGCACTTGGACTAACGAGGTTACCAAGCGGGCACTTGGACTATGTAGGTTACCCAATGGGCACTTGGACTATCTAGGTTAACGAACGGACACTTGGACTATGTAGGTTAGCTATCAGGCACTTGGACTATCTAGGTTACCTAGCAGGTACTTGGACTATGTAGGTTACCTAGCGGACACTTGGACGATTTAGGTTAACTAGCGGGCACTTGGACTATCTAGGTTAACTAGCAGGCCCTTGGATTATCTAGGTTTACTAGCGGGCACTTGGACTATCTAGGTTAACTAGCGGGTACTTGGACTATGTAGGTTAACTAGCGGGCACTTGCACTCTCTAGGTTACCTAGCAGGCACTTGGATTATGAAGGATCCCTAGCGGGCAAATGGACTATGTAGTTTCCCTAACGGGCACTTGGACTATGTAGGTTAACTAGCGGTCACGTGGACTATGTAGGCTCCCTAGAAGGCACTTGGACTATGTAGGTTAACTAGCGGGCACTTGGACTATCCAGGTTACCAAGCTGGCACTTGGACTATGTAGGTTACCCAATGGGCACTTGGACTATCTAGGTTAACGAACGGACACTTGGACTATGTAGGTTAGTTATCAGGCACTTGGACTATCTAGGTTACCTAGCGGACCCTTGGACGATTTAGGTTAACTAGCGGGCACTTGGACTATCTAGGTTAACTAGCAGGCCCTTGGACTATCTAGGTTTACTAGCGGGCACTTGGACTATCTAGGTTATCTACCGGGCACTTGGACTATGTAGTTTCCCTAGCGGGCATTTGGATTATTTAGGCTACCTAGTGGGCATTGGACTATGTAGGTTATCTAGCGGGCACTTGGACTACGTAGGTTAACTAGAAGGCACTTGGACTATCAAGGTTACCTAGCAGGCTCTTGGACTATGTAGGTTACCAGCGGGCACTTGGACTATCTAGGTTAACGAACGTGCACTTGGACTATGTAGGTAACCTAGCGGGCACTTGGACTGTCTAGGTTACCTAGCGGGCACTTGGACTATCTAGGTAAACGAACAGGCACTTGGATTTTGTAGGTTAACTAGCGGACACTTCTACTATCTAGGTTAGCTAACGGGCAATTGGACTATCTAGGTTAACTAACGGGCACTTGGACTATGTAGGTTGCCTAGCGAGCACTTGGACTATGTAGGTTCCCTAGCGGGCACTTGGACTATGTAGGTTCCTTATCGGGTACTTGGACTGTCTAGGTTAACTAGGGGGCAATTGGACTGTCTAGGTTACCTAGTGGGCACTTGGACTATGTACGTTCCCTAGCGGGCACTTGGGCTATCTACGTTACCTAGCGGGCACTTGGACAATGTAAGTTAACAAACGGGCACTTGGACTATGTAGGTTAACTAGCGGACACTTGGACTATCAAGGTTAGTTAACGGGCAATTGGACTATCAAGGTTACCTTACAGACACTTGGACTATGTAGGTTACCTAGCGGGCACTTGGACTATCTAGGTTACCTAGCAGGCACTTTGACTATATAGGTTAACTAACGGGCACTTGGATTATGTAGGTTGCCTAGCGAGCACTTGGACTATGTAGGTTCCCTAGCGGGCGCTTGGGCTATGTAGGTTCCCTAGCGGGTACTTGGACTGTCTAGGTTAACTAGCGGGCTATTGGACTGTCTAGGTTACCTAGCGGGCACTTGGGCTATCTACGTTACCTAGCGGTCACTTGCACTATGTAGGTTAACTAGCGGGCCCATGGATTATGTAGGTTTACTAGGGGGCACTTGGACTATCTAGGTTAACTAGCGGGCACTTGGATTATCTAGGTTAACTAGCGGGCACTTGGACTATGTAGTTTCCCTAGCGGGCATTTAGACTATTTAGGTTACCTAGCGGGCACTTGGACTATGTAGGTTATCTAGAGGGCACTTTGACTATCTAGGTTAACTAACAGGCACTTGGACTATGTAGGGTAACTAGCGGGCACTTGGACTGTCTAGGTTAACTAATGGGCACTTGGATTATCTAGGTTAACGAACGGGCATTTGGACTATGTAGGTTACCTAGCCACCACTTGGACTATCTAGGTTAGCTAATAGGCACTTGTACTATCTAGGGTACCTAGCTGGCACTTGGACTATGTAGGTCAATTAGCGGGCCCTTGGACTATCTAGGTTAGCTAACGGGCACTTGGACTATGTATGTTCCAGAGTGGGCACTTGGATTATGTAGGTTGCCTAGCGGACGTTTAGTCTATGTAGGTTTCCTTGCGGGCATTTGGACTATGTAGGTTACCTAGCGGGCACTTGGACTATGTAGGTTCCCTAACGGGCACTTGGACTATGTAGGTTCCCTAGCAGTCACGTGGACTATGTAGGCTCCCTAGAAGGCACTTGGACTATATAGGTTAACTAACGGGCACTTGGACTAACCAGGTTACCAAGCGGGCACTTGGACTATGTAGGTTACCCAATGGGCACTTGGACTATCTAGGTTAACGAACGGACACTTGGACTATGTAGGTTAGCTATCAGGCACTTGGACTATCTAGGTTACCTAGCAGGCACTTGGACTACGTAGGTTACCTAGCGGACACTTGGACGATTTAGGTTAACTATCAGGCACTTGGACTATCTGGGTTTACAAGCGGGCACTTGGACTATCTAGGTTAACTAGCGGGCACTTGGACTATGTAGGTTAACTAGCGGGCACTTGCACTCTCTAGGTTACCTAGCGGACACTTGGATTATGAAGGATCCCTAGCGGGCAATTGGACTATCTAGGTTACCTAGCTGGCATTTGGACTATGTAGGTTAACTAGCGGCCACTTGCACGATCTTGGTTAACTAGCGGGCACTTGCACTATGTAGGTTAACTAGCGGGCCCATGGATTATGTAGGTTTACTAGGGGGCACTTGGACTATCTAGGTTAACTAGCGGGCACTTGGACTATGTAGTTTCCCTAGCGGGCATTTGGACTATTTAGGTTGCCTAGCGGGCACTTGGACTATGTAGGTTACCTAGCGGGCACTTGGACTACCTAGGTTACCTAGCAGGCACTTTGACCCTCTAGGTTAACTAACGGGCACTTGGAATCTGTAGGGTAACTTCGGGCACTTGGACTGTCTAGGTTACCTAACGGGCACTTGGATTATCTAGGTTAACGAACGGGAACTTGGACTATGTAGGTAACCGAGCCGCCACTTGGACTATCTAGGTTAGCTAAAAAGCACTTGGACTATCTAGGTTCCCTAGCGGGCACTTGTACTATCTAGGTTACCTAGCTGGCATTTGGACTATGTAGGTCAACAAGAGGGCCCTTGGACTATCTAGGTTAGCTAACGGGCACTTGGACTATGTATGTTACAGAGCGGGCACTTGGATTATGTAGGTTGCCTAGTGGACATTTGGACTATGTAGGTTTCCCTGCGGGCATTTTGACTATGTAGGTTACCTAGCGGGCACTTGGACTATGTAGGTTCCCTAACAGGCACTGGACTATGTAGGTTCCCTAGAGGTCACGTGGACTATGTAGGCTCCCTAGAAGGCACTTGGACTATGTAGGTTAACTAGCGGGCACTTGGACTATCCAGGTTACCAAGCGGGCACTTGGACTATGTAGGTTACCCAATGGGCACTTGGACTATCTAGGTTAACGAACGGACACTTGGACTATGTAGGTTAGCTATCAGGCACTTGGACTATCTAGGTTACCTAGCGGACACTTGGACGATTTAGGTTAACTAGCGGGCACTTGGACTATCTAGGTTAACTAGCAGGCCCTTGTACTATCTAGGTTTACTAGCGGGCACTTGGACTATCTAGGTTAACTAGCGGGCACTTGGACTATGTAGTTTCCCTAGCGGGCATTTGGACTATCTAGGTTCCCTAGCGGGCACTTGGACTATGTACGTTCCCTAGCGGGCACTTGTACTATCTATGTTAACTATCGGGCACTTGGAATATGTAGGTTAACTAGCGGACACTTGCACTATGTAGGTTACCTAGCAGGCACTTGGACTATCTAGGTTAACAAGCGGACACTTGGACTATCTAGGTTAACTAGCGTGCACTTGGACTATCTAGGTTCCTTAGCGGGCACTTGGACTATCTAGGTTGCCTAGCGGGCACTTGTACAATGTAGGTTAACTAGCGTGCCCTTGGACTATCTAGGTTACGTAGCGGGCACTTGGTATATAGGTTAACTAGCGGGCACTTGGACTATGTAGGTTAACTAGCGGACACTTGCACGATCTAGGTTAACTAGCGGGCCCTTGTACTACGTAGGTTAACTAACGGGCCCATGGATTATGTAGGTTAACTAGCGGGCCCTTGGACTATCTAGGTAACCTAGCGGGCACTTGGACTATATAGGTTACCTAGTGGGCACTTGGACTATCTAGGTTAACGAACGGGCACTTGGAATATGCAGGCAACCTAGCGGGCACTTGGACTGTCTAGGTTACCTAGCGGGCACTTGGACTTCTAGGTTAACGAACGGGCTCTTGGACCATGTAGGTTGCCTAACGGGCACTTGGACTATCTAGGTTACCTAACGGGCACTTTGATTATCTAGGTTACATAGCGGGCACTTGGACTATGTAGGTTAACTAGCGAGCACTTGGACTCTAGGTTACATAGCGGGCACTTGGCCTATCTAGGTTACCTAGTGGGCCCTTGGACTATGTAGGTTTCCTAGCGGGCACTTGGACTATCTAGGTTAACTAACGGGCACTTGGACTATGTAGGTTCCGTAGCGGCCCTTGGACTATGTAAGTTCCCTAGGAGGTACTTGGACTATGTGGGTTCCCTAGCAGGCATTTGGACTATCTAGGTTAACTAGCGGACCTTGGACAATGTAGGTTAACTAGCGGACCCTTGGACTATGAAGGTTAACTAGCGGGCACTTGGACTATCTTGGTTACCTAGTGGGCACTTCGACTATGTAGGTTCCCAGCGGGCATTTGGACTATATAGATAACCTAGCGGGCACTTAGACTTTATAGCTTACTTAGCGGGCACTTGGACTTTATAGGTTACCTAGCTGGCACTTGAACTATCTACGTTGCCTAGCATGTTCTTGGAGTATGTTGGTTACCTAGCGGGCTGTTGGACTATCTAGGTTACCTAGCGGGTACATGGACTATCTAGGTTAACTAATGGGCACTTGGACTATGTAGGTTCCCTAGCGGGCCCTTGGACTAAGTAAGTTCCCTAGCGGTCACTTGGACTATGTGGGTTAACTAGAGGGCATTTGGACTATGTAGGTTACCTAGCGGGCACTTGGACTATGTAGGTTCCCTATCGGGCACTTGGAGAATGTAGGTTAACTAGGGGGCACTAAGACTATGTAGGTTACCTAGCGGGCCCTTGGACTATCTAGGTTACCTAGCGGGCATTTGGATTATGTAGGCTCCCTAGCGGGCATTTGGACTATATAGATTCCTTAGCGGGCACTTAGACACTGTAGGTTACCTAGCGGGCACTTGGACTATCTAGGTTACCTAGCTGGCAATTGAACTATCTACGTTACCTAGCGGGTACTTGGAGTATGTAGGTTACCTACCGGGCTGTTGGACTATCTAGGTTACCTAGCGGGCACTTGGACTATCTAGGTTAACTAACGGCCACTTGGACTATGTAGGTTCCCTAGCGGCCCTTGGACTATGTAAGTTCCCTAGTGGGCACTTAGACTATGTGAGTTCCCTAGCGGGCATTTGGACTATCTACGTCACCTAACGGGCACTTGGACTATGTACGTTAACTAGCGGGCATTTGGACTGTCTAGGTTACCTAGCGGGCACTTGGACTTCTAGGTCAACGAATGGGCTCTTGGACCATGTAGGTTACCTAACGGGCACTTTGACTATCTAGGTTACATAGCGGGCACTTGGACTTTGTAGGTTAACTAGCGAGCACTTGGACTCTAGGTTACCTAGCGGGCACTTGGGCTATCTAGGTTACCTAGCGGGCCCTTGGACTATGTAGGTTTCCTAGGGGGCACTTGGACTATCTAGGTTAACGAACGGTCACGTGGACTATGTAGGTAACCTAGTGGGCACTTGTACAGTCTAGGTTACCTAGCGGGCACTTGGACTATGTAGGTTACCTAGCGGGCACTTGGAGTATGTAGGATCCCTATATGACATTTGGACTACTTAGGTTACCTAGCGGGCACTTGGACTATCTAGGTCAACTAGCGGGCACTTGTACTATGTAGGCTAACTAGCGAGCAGTTGGACAATCTAGGTTAACTAGCGGACCTTGGACTATGTAGGTTAACAAACGGGCCCTTGGACTCTGTAGGTTAACTAGCGGGCACTTGGACGATCTAGGTTAACTAGAGGCCACTTGGACTATCTAGGTTACCTAGCGGGCACTTGGACTACGTAGGTTCCCTAGCGGGCATTTGGACTATATAGATAACCTAGCGGGCACTTAGACTTTGTAGGTTACCTAGCGGGCACTTGGACTATCTAGGTTACCAAGCTGGCACTTGAACTATCTACGTTGCCTATCGGGTTCTTGGAGTATGTTGGTTACCTAGCGGGCTGTTGGACTATCTAGGTTACAGAGCGGGCACTTGGACTATCTAGGTTAACTAACAGGCACTTGGACTATGTAGGATCCCTAGCGGGCCCTTGGACTATGTAAGTTCCCTAGCGGGCACTTGGACTATGTGGGTTAACTAGAGGGCATTTGGACTATGTAGGTTACCTAGCGGGCACTTGGACTATGTAGGTTCCCTATGGGGCACTTGGAGAATGTAGGTTAACTAGGGGGCACTAGGACTATGTAGGTTACCTAGCAAGCCCTTGGACTATCTAGGTTACCTAGCGGGCATTTAGATTATGTAGGCAACCTAGCGGGCATTTGGACTATATAGATTCCTTAGCGGGCACTTAGACTTTGTAGGTTACCTAGTTGGCACTTGAACTATCTACGTTACCTAGCGGGTACTTGGAGTATGTAGGTTACCTACCGGGCTGTTGGACTATCTAGGTTACCTAGCGGGCACTTGGACTATCTAGGTTAACTAACGAGCACTCGGACTATGTAGGTTCCCTAGCGGCCCTTGGACTATGTAAGTTCCCTAGCGGGCACTTGGACTATGTGGGTTCCCTAGCGGGCATTTGGACTATCTAGGTTACTTAACGGGTACTTGGACTATGTAGGTTATCTAGCGGGCATTTGTACTATGTAGGTTACCTAGCGGGCACTTGGACTGTCTAGGTTACCTAGCGGGCACTTGGATTATCTAGGTTAACGAACGGGCACTTGGACTATGTAGGTTACCTAGCCTCCACTTAGACTTTCTAGGTTAGCTAAAAGGCACTTGGACTATCTAGGTTCCCTAGCGGGCACTTGTACTATCTAGGTTACCTGGCTGGCACTTGGAATATGTAGGTCAACTAGCGAGCCCTTGGACTATCTAGGTTAGCTAACGGGCTCTTGGACTATGTATCTACCACAGCGGACACTTGGATTATTTAGGTTGCCTAGCGGGCATTTAGACTATGTAGGTTTCCTTGCGGGCATTTGGACTCTGTAGGTTACCTAGCGGGCACTTGAACTATGTAGGTTCCCTAACGGGCACTTGGACTATGTAGGTTCCCTAGCGGTCACGTGGACTATGTAGGCTCCCTAGAAGGCACTTGGACTATGTAGGTTAACTAGCGGGCGCTTGGACTATCCAGGTTACCAGGAGGGCACTTGGACTATGTAGGTTACCCAATGGGCACTTGGACTATGTAGTTTCCCTAGCGGGCATTTGGATTATTTAGGTTACCTAGTGGGCACTTGGACTATGTAGGTTACCTAGCGGGCACTTGGACTACGTAGGTTAACTAGAAGGCACTTGGACTATCAAGGTTACCTAGTGGGCCCTTGGACTATGTAGGTTACCAGCGGGCACTTGGACTATCAAGGTTAACGAACGTGCACTTGGACTATGTAGGTAACCTAGCGGGCACTTGGACTGTCTAGGTTACCTACCGGGCACTTGGACTATCTAGGTTAACGAAGGGGCACTTGGACTATGTAGCTTAACTAGAGGACACTTCGACTATCTAGGTTATCTAACGGGCAATTGGACTATCTAGGTTACCTAGCGGGCACTTGGAATATGGAGGTTCCCTAGCGGGCACTTGGACTATTTAGGTTACCTAGCAGGCACTTTGACTATCTAGGTTAACTAACGGGCACTTGGACTATGTAGGTTCCCTAGCGGGCCCTTGGACTAAGTAAGTTCCCTAGCGGTCACTTGGACTATGTGGGTTAACTAGAGGGCATTTGGACTATGTAGGTTACCTAGCGGGCACTTGGACTATGTAGGTTCCCTATCGGGCACTTGGAGAATGTAGGTTAACTAGGGGGCACTAAGACTATGTAGGTTACCTAGCGGGCCCTTGGACTATCTAGGTTACCTAGCGGGCATTTGGATTATGTAGGCTCCCTAGCGGGCATTTGGACTATATAGATTCCTTAGCGGGCACTTAGACACTGTAGGTTACCTAGCGGGCACTTGGACTATCTAGGTTACCTAGCTGGCAATTGAACTATCTACGTTACCTAGCGGGTACTTGGAGTATGTAGGTTACCTACCGGGCTGTTGGACTATCTAGGTTACCTAGCGGGCACTTGGACTATCTAGGTTAACTAACGGCCACTTGGACTATGTAGGTTCCCTAGCGGCCCTTGGACTATGTAAGTTCCCTAGTGGGCACTTAGACTATGTGAGTTCCCTAGCGGGCATTTGGACTATCTACGTCACCTAACGGGCACTTGGACTATGTACGTTAACTAGCGGGCATTTGGACTGTCTAGGTTACCTAGCGGGCACTTGGACTTCTAGGTCAACGAATGGGCTCTTGGACCATGTAGGTTACCTAACGGGCACTTTGACTATCTAGGTTACATAGCGGGCACTTGGACTTTGTAGGTTAACTAGCGAGCACTTGGACTCTAGGTTACCTAGCGGGCACTTGGGCTATCTAGGTTACCTAGCGGGCCCTTGGACTATGTAGGTTTCCTAGGGGGCACTTGGACTATCTAGGTTAACGAACGGTCACGTGGACTATGTAGGTAACCTAGTGGGCACTTGTACAGTCTAGGTTACCTAGCGGGCACTTGGACTATGTAGGTTACCTAGCGGGCACTTGGAGTATGTAGGATCCCTATATGACATTTGGACTACTTAGGTTACCTAGCGGGCACTTGGACTATCTAGGTCAACTAGCGGGCACTTGTACTATGTAGGCTAACTAGCGAGCAGTTGGACAATCTAGGTTAACTAGCGGACCTTGGACTATGTAGGTTAACAAACGGGCCCTTGGACTCTGTAGGTTAACTAGCGGGCACTTGGACGATCTAGGTTAACTAGAGGCCACTTGGACTATCTAGGTTACCTAGCGGGCACTTGGACTACGTAGGTTCCCTAGCGGGCATTTGGACTATATAGATAACCTAGCGGGCACTTAGACTTTGTAGGTTACCTAGCGGGCACTTGGACTATCTAGGTTACCAAGCTGGCACTTGAACTATCTACGTTGCCTATCGGGTTCTTGGAGTATGTTGGTTACCTAGCGGGCTGTTGGACTATCTAGGTTACAGAGCGGGCACTTGGACTATCTAGGTTAACTAACAGGCACTTGGACTATGTAGGATCCCTAGCGGGCCCTTGGACTATGTAAGTTCCCTAGCGGGCACTTGGACTATGTGGGTTAACTAGAGGGCATTTGGACTATGTAGGTTACCTAGCGGGCACTTGGACTATGTAGGTTCCCTATGGGGCACTTGGAGAATGTAGGTTAACTAGGGGGCACTAGGACTATGTAGGTTACCTAGCAAGCCCTTGGACTATCTAGGTTACCTAGCGGGCATTTAGATTATGTAGGCAACCTAGCGGGCATTTGGACTATATAGATTCCTTAGCGGGCACTTAGACTTTGTAGGTTACCTAGTTGGCACTTGAACTATCTACGTTACCTAGCGGGTACTTGGAGTATGTAGGTTACCTACCGGGCTGTTGGACTATCTAGGTTACCTAGCGGGCACTTGGACTATCTAGGTTAACTAACGAGCACTCGGACTATGTAGGTTCCCTAGCGGCCCTTGGACTATGTAAGTTCCCTAGCGGGCACTTGGACTATGTGGGTTCCCTAACGGGCACTTGGACTATGTAGGTTCCCTAGCGGTCACGTGGACTATGTAGGCTCCCTAGAAGGCACTTGGACTATGTAGGTTAACTAGCGGGCGCTTGGACTATCCAGGTTACCAGGAGGGCACTTGGACTATGTAGGTTACCCAATGGGCACTTGGACTATGTAGTTTCCCTAGCGGGCATTTGGATTATTTAGGTTACCTAGTGGGCACTTGGACTATGTAGGTTACCTAGCGGGCACTTGGACTACGTAGGTTAACTAGAAGGCACTTGGACTATCAAGGTTACCTAGTGGGCCCTTGGACTATGTAGGTTACCAGCGGGCACTTGGACTATCAAGGTTAACGAACGTGCACTTGGACTATGTAGGTAACCTAGCGGGCACTTGGACTGTCTAGGTTACCTACCGGGCACTTGGACTATCTAGGTTAACGAAGGGGCACTTGGACTATGTAGCTTAACTAGAGGACACTTCGACTATCTAGGTTATCTAACGGGCAATTGGACTATCTAGGTTACCTAGCGGGCACTTGGAATATGGAGGTTCCCTAGCGGGCACTTGGACTATTTAGGTTACCTAGCAGGCACTTTGACTATCTAGGTTAACTAACGGGCACTTGGACTATGTAGGTTCCCTAGCGGGCCCTTGGACTAAGTAAGTTCCCTAGCGGTCACTTGGACTATGTGGGTTAACTAGAGGGCATTTGGACTATGTAGGTTACCTAGCGGGCACTTGGACTATGTAGGTTCCCTATCGGGCACTTGGAGAATGTAGGTTAACTAGGGGGCACTAAGACTATGTAGGTTACCTAGCGGGCCCTTGGACTATCTAGGTTACCTAGCGGGCATTTGGATTATGTAGGCTCCCTAGCGGGCATTTGGACTATATAGATTCCTTAGCGGGCACTTAGACACTGTAGGTTACCTAGCGGGCACTTGGACTATCTAGGTTACCTAGCTGGCAATTGAACTATCTACGTTACCTAGCGGGTACTTGGAGTATGTAGGTTACCTACCGGGCTGTTGGACTATCTAGGTTACCTAGCGGGCACTTGGACTATCTAGGTTAACTAACGGCCACTTGGACTATGTAGGTTCCCTAGCGGCCCTTGGACTATGTAAGTTCCCTAGTGGGCACTTAGACTATGTGAGTTCCCTAGCGGGCATTTGGACTATCTACGTCACCTAACGGGCACTTGGACTATGTACGTTAACTAGCGGGCATTTGGACTGTCTAGGTTACCTAGCGGGCACTTGGACTTCTAGGTCAACGAATGGGCTCTTGGACCATGTAGGTTACCTAACGGGCACTTTGACTATCTAGGTTACATAGCGGGCACTTGGACTTTGTAGGTTAACTAGCGAGCACTTGGACTCTAGGTTACCTAGCGGGCACTTGGGCTATCTAGGTTACCTAGCGGGCCCTTGGACTATGTAGGTTTCCTAGGGGGCACTTGGACTATCTAGGTTAACGAACGGTCACGTGGACTATGTAGGTAACCTAGTGGGCACTTGTACAGTCTAGGTTACCTAGCGGGCACTTGGACTATGTAGGTTACCTAGCGGGCACTTGGAGTATGTAGGATCCCTATATGACATTTGGACTACTTAGGTTACCTAGCGGGCACTTGGACTATCTAGGTCAACTAGCGGGCACTTGTACTATGTAGGCTAACTAGCGAGCAGTTGGACAATCTAGGTTAACTAGCGGACCTTGGACTATGTAGGTTAACAAACGGGCCCTTGGACTCTGTAGGTTAACTAGCGGGCACTTGGACGATCTAGGTTAACTAGAGGCCACTTGGACTATCTAGGTTACCTAGCGGGCACTTGGACTACGTAGGTTCCCTAGCGGGCATTTGGACTATATAGATAACCTAGCGGGCACTTAGACTTTGTAGGTTACCTAGCGGGCACTTGGACTATCTAGGTTACCAAGCTGGCACTTGAACTATCTACGTTGCCTATCGGGTTCTTGGAGTATGTTGGTTACCTAGCGGGCTGTTGGACTATCTAGGTTACAGAGCGGGCACTTGGACTATCTAGGTTAACTAACAGGCACTTGGACTATGTAGGATCCCTAGCGGGCCCTTGGACTATGTAAGTTCCCTAGCGGGCACTTGGACTATGTGGGTTAACTAGAGGGCATTTGGACTATGTAGGTTACCTAGCGGGCACTTGGACTATGTAGGTTCCCTATGGGGCACTTGGAGAATGTAGGTTAACTAGGGGGCACTAGGACTATGTAGGTTACCTAGCAAGCCCTTGGACTATCTAGGTTACCTAGCGGGCATTTAGATTATGTAGGCAACCTAGCGGGCATTTGGACTATATAGATTCCTTAGCGGGCACTTAGACTTTGTAGGTTACCTAGTTGGCACTTGAACTATCTACGTTACCTAGCGGGTACTTGGAGTATGTAGGTTACCTACCGGGCTGTTGGACTATCTAGGTTACCTAGCGGGCACTTGGACTATCTAGGTTAACTAACGAGCACTCGGACTATGTAGGTTCCCTAGCGGCCCTTGGACTATGTAAGTTCCCTAGCGGGCACTTGGACTATGTGGGTTCCCTAGCGGGCATTTGGACTATCTAGGTTACTTAACGGGTACTTGGACTATGTAGGTTATCTAGCGGGCATTTGTACTATGTAGGTTACCTAGCGGGCACTTGGACTGTCTAGGTTACCTAGCGGGCACTTGGATTATCTAGGTTAACGAACGGGCACTTGGACTATGTAGGTTACCTAGCCTCCACTTAGACTTTCTAGGTTAGCTAAAAGGCACTTGGACTATCTAGGTTCCCTAGCGGGCACTTGTACTATCTAGGTTACCTGGCTGGCACTTGGAATATGTAGGTCAACTAGCGAGCCCTTGGACTATCTAGGTTAGCTAACGGGCTCTTGGACTATGTATCTACCACAGCGGACACTTGGATTATTTAGGTTGCCTAGCGGGCATTTAGACTATGTAGGTTTCCTTGCGGGCATTTGGACTCTGTAGGTTACCTAGCGGGCACTTGAACTATGTAGGTTCCCTAACGGGCACTTGGACTATGTAGGTTCCCTAGCGGTCACGTGGACTATGTAGGCTCCCTAGAAGGCACTTGGACTATGTAGGTTAACTAGCGGGCGCTTGGACTATCCAGGTTACCAGGAGGGCACTTGGACTATGTAGGTTACCCAATGGGCACTTGGACTATGTAGTTTCCCTAGCGGGCATTTGGATTATTTAGGTTACCTAGTGGGCACTTGGACTATGTAGGTTACCTAGCGGGCACTTGGACTACGTAGGTTAACTAGAAGGCACTTGGACTATCAAGGTTACCTAGTGGGCCCTTGGACTATGTAGGTTACCAGCGGGCACTTGGACTATCAAGGTTAACGAACGTGCACTTGGACTATGTAGGTAACCTAGCGGGCACTTGGACTGTCTAGGTTACCTACCGGGCACTTGGACTATCTAGGTTAACGAAGGGGCACTTGGACTATGTAGCTTAACTAGAGGACACTTCGACTATCTAGGTTATCTAACGGGCAATTGGACTATCTAGGTTACCTAGCGGGCACTTGGAATATGGAGGTTCCCTAGCGGGCACTTGGACTATTTAGGTTACCTAGCAGGCACTTTGACTATCTAGGTTAACTAACGGGCACTTGGACTATGTAGGTTGCCTAGCGAGCACTTGGACTATGTAGGTTCCCTAGCGGGCAATTGGACTATGTAGGTTCCCTATCGGGTACTTGGACTGTCTAGGTTAAGTAGCAGGCAATTGGACTGTCTAGGTTACCTAGTGGGCACTTGGAGTATGTACGTTCCCTAGCGGGCACTTGGGCTATCTACGTTACCTAGCGAGCACTTGGACTATGTAGGTTAACGAACGGGCACTTGGACTATGTAGGTTAATGAACGGGCACTTGGATTATGTAGTTTACCTAGCAGGTACTTGGACTATGTAGGTTAATTAGCGGGCACTTGGACTATCTAGGTTACCTACGGGCACTTGGACTATGTACCTTCCCTAGCGGGCACTTGGGCTATCTACGTTACCTAGCGGGCACTTGGACTATGTAGGTTAACGAACGGGCACTTGGACTATGTAGGTAACCTAGTGGTCACTTGGACTGTCTAGGTTACCTAGCGGGAACTTTGACTATGTAGGTTAACTAGCGGGCACTTGGACTATCTAGGTTAACTAGCAGGCCTTTGGACTATATAAGTTAACTAGAGGGCACTTTGATGATCCTGGTTAACTAGCGGGCACTTGGACTATCTAGGTTAACTAGCGCGCGCTTGGACTATGTAGGTTCCCTAGCGGACATTTGGACTATATAGGTTACCTAGAGGGCACTTGGACTATGTAGGTTACCTAGCGGGCACTTGGACTATCTAGTTTAACTAACGGGCACTTGGACAATGTATGTTCCAGAGCGGGCAATTGGACTACGTAGGTTCCCTAGCGGGCATTTGGACTATCTAGGTTCCCTAGCGGGCACTTGGACTATCTAGGTTCCCTAAAGGGCACTTGGACTATCTAGGTTACCGAACGGGCACTTGGACTATTTAGGTTACCTAGCAGGCACTTGGACTATGTAGGTTAACTAGCGGACAATTGGACGATCTAGGTTAACTAGCGGACACTTGCACTGTGTAGGTTACCTAGCAGGCACTTGGACTATCTAGGTTACCTAGCGGGCACTTTGACTATCTAGTTTACCTAGCAGGCACTTGGACTATGTAGGTTAACTAGCGGGCACTTGCACTCTCTAGGTTACCTAGGGGGCACTTGGACTATGTACCTTCCCTAGCGGGCACTTGGACTATCTACGTTAACTAGCGGCACTTGGACTATGTAGGTTACCTAGCAGACACTTGCACTATGTAGGTTACCTAGCGGGCACTTGGACTATATAGGTTACCTAGTGGGCACTTGGACTATCTAGGTTAACGAACGGGCACTTTGAATATGCAGGCAACCTAGCGGGCACTTGGACTGTCTAGGTTACCTAGCGGGCACTTGGACTTCTAGGTTAACGAACGGGCTCTTGGACCATGTAGGTTGCCTAACGGGCACTTGGACTATCTAGGTTACCTAACGGGCACTTTGATTATCTAGGTTACATAGCGGGCACTTGGACTATGTAGGTTAACTAGCGAGCACTTGGACTCTAGGTTACATAGCGGGCACTTGGCCTATCTAGGTTACCTAGTGGGCCCTTGGACTATGTAGGTTTCCTAGCGGGCACTTGGACTATCTAGGTTAACTAACGGGCACTTGGACTATGTAGGTTCCGTAGCGGCCCTTGGACTATGTAAGTTCCCTAGGAGGTACTTGGACTATGTGGGTTCCCTAGCAGGCATTTGGACTATCTAGGTTAACTAGCGGACCTTGGACAATGTAGGTTAACTAGCGGACCCTTGGACTATGAAGGTTAACTAGCGGGCACTTGGACTATCTTGGTTACCTAGTGGGCACTTCGACTATGTAGGTTCCCAGCGGGCATTTGGACTATATAGATAACCTAGCGGGCACTTAGACTTTATAGCTTACTTAGCGGGCACTTGGACTTTATAGGTTACCTAGCTGGCACTTGAACTATCTACGTTGCCTAGCATGTTCTTGGAGTATGTTGGTTACCTAGCGGGCTGTTGGACTATCTAGGTTACCTAGCGGGTACATGGACTATCTAGGTTAACTAATGGGCACTTGGACTATGTAGGTTCCCTAGCGGGCCCTTGGACTAAGTAAGTTCCCTAGCGGTCACTTGGACTATGTGGGTTAACTAGAGGGCATTTGGACTATGTAGGTTACCTAGCGGGCACTTGGACTATGTAGGTTCCCTATCGGGCACTTGGAGAATGTAGGTTAACTAGGGGGCACTAAGACTATGTAGGTTACCTAGCGGGCCCTTGGACTATCTAGGTTACCTAGCGGGCACTTGGTATATAGGTTAACTAGCGGGCACTTGGACTATGTAGGTTAACTAGCGGACACTTGCACGATCTAGGTTAACTAGCGGGCCCTTGTACTACGTAGGTTAACTAACGGGCCCATGGATTATGTAGGTTAACTAGCGGGCCCTTGGACTATCTAGGTTACCTAGCGGGCACTTTGACTATCTAGTTTACCTAGCAGGCACTTGGACTATGTAGGTTAACTAGCGGGCACTTGCACTCTCTAGGTTACCTAGGGGGCACTTGGACTATGTACCTTCCCTAGCGGGCACTTGGACTATCTACGTTAACTAGCGGCACTTGGACTATGTAGGTTACCTAGCAGACACTTGCACTATGTAGGTTACCTAGCGGGCACTTGGACTATGTAGGTTAACTAGAGGACACTTGGACGATCTAGGTTAACTAGGGGGCCCTTGGACGATCTAGGTTTACTAACGGGCACTTGGATTACCAAAGTTAACAATCGAGCCCTTGGACTATGTAGGTTAACTAGTGGGCCCTTGGACTATCTAGGTTACCTAGATAGCACTTGGAATATATAGGTTCCCTAGGGGGCACTTGGACTATCTAGGTGAACGAATGGGCACTTGGACTGTCTAGGTTACATAGCGGGCACTTGGACATCTAGGTTGACGAACGGGCACTTGGACTATGTGTGTAGCCTAGCGGGCACTTGGACTACCTAGGTTAGGTAACGGGCACTTGGACTATCTAGGTCACCTAGCGGGAACGTGGACAATGTAGGTTACCTCGCAGGCACTTGGATTATCTAGGTTACTTAACGGGCACTTTCACTATCTAGGTTACCTAGCGGGCACTTGGACTATGTAGGTTAAATAGCGGGCACTTGGACTATCTAGGTTACCTACAGGACACTTGGACCATGTAGGTTAACTAGCGGGCATTTGGACTATGTAGGTTACCTAGCGGGCAGGTGGACTGTCTAGGTTACCTTGAGGGCACGTGGATTATCTAGGTTAAAGAACGGGCACTTGGACTATGTATGTTACCTAGCCGCCACTTGGACTATCAAGGTTAGCTAACAGGCACTTGGATTATCTAGGTTCCCTAACGGGCACTTGGACTATGTAGGTTCCCTAGTGGTCACGTGGACTATGTAGGCTCCCTAGAAGGCACTTGTACTATGTAGGTTAACTAGCGGGCACTTGGACTAACGAGGTTACCAAGCGGGCACTTGGACTATGTAGGTTACCCAATGGGCACTTGGACTATCTAGGTTAACGAACGGACACTTGGACTATGTAGGTTAGCTATCAGGCACTTGGACTATCTAGGTTACCTAGCAGGTACTTGGACTATGTAGGTTACCTAGCGGACACTTGGACGATTTAGGTTAACTAGCGGGCACTTGGACTATCTAGGTTAACTCGCAGGCCCTTGGATTATCTAGGTTTACTAGCGGGCACTTGGACTATCTAGGTTAACTAGCGGGTACTTGGACTATGTAGGTTAACTAGCGGGCACTTGCACTCTCTAGGTTACCTAGCAGGCACTTGGATTATGAAGGATCCCTAGCGGGCAAATGGACTATGTAGTTTCCCTAACGGGCACTTGGACTATGTAGGTTAACTAGCGGTCACGTGGACTATGTAGGCTCCCTAGAAGGCACTTGGACTATGTAGGTTAACTAGCGGGCACTTGGACTATCCAGGTTACCAAGCTGGCACTTGGACTATGTAGGTTACCCAATGGGCACTTGGACTATCTAGGTTAACGAACGGACACTTGGACTATGTAGGTTAGTTATCAGGCACTTGGACTATCTAGGTTACCTAGCGGACCCTTGGACGATTTAGGTTAACTAGCGGGCACTTGGACTATCTAGGTTAACTAGCAGGCCCTTGGACTATCTAGGTTTACTAGCGGGCACTTGGACTATCTAGGTTAACTACCGGGCACTTGGACTATGTAGTTTCCCTAGCGGGCATTTGGATTATTTAGGCTACCTAGTGGGCATTGGACTATGTAGGTTATCTAGCGGGCACTTGGACTACGTAGGTTAACTAGAAGGCACTTGGACTATCAAGGTTACCTAGCAGGCTCTTGGACTATCTAGGTTAACGAACGTGCACTTGGACTATGTAGGTAACCTAGCGGGCACTTGGACTGTCTAGGTTACCTAGCGGGCACTTGGACTATCTAGGTAAACGAACAGGCACTTGGATTTTGTAGGTTAACTAGCGGACACTTCTACTATCTAGGTTAGCTAACGGGCAATTGGACTATCTAGGTTAACTAACGGGCACTTGGACTATGTAGGTTGCCTAGCGAGCACTTGGACTATGTAGGTTCCCTAGCGGGCACTTGGACTATGTAGGTTCCTTATCGGGTACTTGGACTGTCTAGGTTAACTAGGGGGCAATTGGACTGTCTAGGTTACCTAGTGGGCACTTGGACTATGTACGTTCCCTAGCGGGCACTTGGGCTATCTACGTTACCTAGCGGGCACTTGGACAATGTAAGTTAACAAACGGGCACTTGGACTATGTAGGTTAACTAGCGGACACTTGGACTATCAAGGTTAGTTAACGGGCAATTGGACTATCAAGGTTACCTTACAGACACTTGGACTATGTAGGTTACCTAGCGGGCACTTGGACTATCTAGGTTACCTAGCAGGCACTTTGACTATATAGGTTAACTAACGGGCACTTGGATTATGTAGGTTGCCTAGCGAGCACTTGGACTATGTAGGTTCCCTAGCGGGCGCTTGGGCTATGTAGGTTCCCTAGCGGGTACTTGGACTGTCTAGGTTAACTAGCGGGCTATTGGACTGTCTAGGTTACCTAGCGGGCACTTGGGCTATCTACGTTACCTAGCGGTCACTTGCACTATGTAGGTTAACTAGCGGGCCCATGGATTATGTAGGTTTACTAGGGGGCACTTGGACTATCTAGGTTAACTAGCGTGCACTTGGATTATCTAGGTTAACTAGCGGGCACTTGGACTATGTAGTTTCCCTAGCGGGCATTTGGACTATTTAGGTTACCTAGCGGGCACTTGGACTATGTAGGTTATCTAGCGGGCACTTTGACTATCTAGGTTAACTAACGGGCACTTGGACTATGTAGGGTAACTAGCGGGCACTTGGACTGTCTAGGTTAACTAATGGGCACTTGGATTATCTAGGTTAACGAACGGGCATTTGGACTATGTAGGTTACCTAGCCACCACTTGGACTATCTAGGTTAGCTAATAGGCACTTGTACAATCTAGGGTACCTAGCTGGCACTTGGACTATGTAGGTCAATTAGCGGGCCCTTGGACTATCTAGGTTAGCTAACGGGCACTTGGACTATGTATGTTCCAGAGTGGGCACTTGGATTATGTAGGTTGCCTAGCGGACGTTTAATTTATGTAGGTTTCCTTGCGGGCATTTGGACTATGTAGGTTACCTAGCGGGCACTTGGACTATGTAGGTTCCCTAACGGGCACTTGGACTATGTAGGTTCCCTAGCAGTCACGTGGACTATGTAGGCTCCCTAGAAGGCACTTGGACTATATAGGTTAACTAACGGGCACTTGGACTAACCAGGTTACCAAGCGGGCACTTGGACTATGTAGGTTACCCAATGGGCACTTGGACTATCTAGGTTAACGAACGGACACTTGGACTATGTAGGTTAGCTATCAGGCACTTGGACTATCTAGGTTACCTAGCAGGCACTTGGACTACGTAGGTTACCTAGCGGACACTTGGACGATTTAGGTTAACTATCGGGCACTTGGACTATCTAGGTTAACTAGCAGACCCTTGGACTATCTGGGTTTACAAGCGGGCACTTGGACTATCTAGGTTAACTAGCGGGCACTTGGACTATGTAGGTTAACTAGCGGGCACTTGCACTCTCTAGGTTACCTAGCGGACACTTGGATTATGAAGGATCCCTAGCGGGCAATTGGACTATCTAGGTTACCTAGCTGGCATTTGGACTATGTAGGTTAACTAGCGGCCACTTGCACGATCTTGGTTAACTAGCGGGCACTTGCACTATGTAGGTTAACTAGCGGGCCCATGGATTATGTAGGTTTACTAGGGGGCACTTGGACTATCTAGGTTAACTAGCGGGCACTTGGACTATGTAGTTTCCCTAGCTGGCATTTGGACTATTTAGGTTGCCTAGCGGGCACTTGGACTATGTAGGTTACCTAGCGGGGACTTGGACTACCTAGGTTACCTAGCAGGCACTTTGACCCTCTAGGTTAACTAACGGGCACTTGGAATCTGTAGGGTAACTTCGGGCACTTGGACTGTCTAGGTTACCTAACGGGCACTTGGATTATCTAGGTTAACGAACGGGAACTTGGACTATGTAGGTAACCGAGCCGCCACTTGGACTATCTAGGTTAGCTAAAAAGCACTTGGACTATCTAGGTTCCCTAGCGGGCACTTGTACTATCTAGGTTACCTAGCTGGCATTTGGACTATGTAGGTCAACAAGAGGGCCCTTGGACTATCTAGGTTAGCTAACGGGCACTTGGACTATGTATGTTACAGAGCGGGCACTTGGATTATGTAGGTTGCCTAGCGGACATTTGGACTATGTAGGTTTCCCTGCGGGCATTTTGACTATGTAGGTTACCTAGCGGGCACTTGGACAATGTAGGTTCCCTAACAGGCACTGGACTATGTAGGTTCCCTAGCGGTCACGTGGACTATGTAGGCTCCCTAGAAGGCACTTGGACTATGTAGGTTAACTAGCGGGCACTTGGACTATCCAGGTTACCAAGCGGGCACTTGGACTATGTAGGTTACCCAATGGGCACTTGGACTATCTAGGTTAACGAACGGACACTTGGACTATGTAGGTTAGCTATCAGGCACTTGGACTATCTAGGTTACCTAGCGGACACTTGGACGATTTAGGTTAACTAGCGGGCACTTGGACTATCTAGGTTAACTAGCAGGCCCTTGTACTATCTAGGTTTACTAGCGGGCACTTGGACTATCTAGGTTAACTAGCGGGCACTTGGACTATGTAGTTTCCCTAGCGGGCATTTGGACTATCTAGGTTCCCTAGCGGGCACTTGGACTATGTACGTTCCCTAGCGGGCACTTGTACTATCTATGTTAACTATCGGGCACTTGGAATATGTAGGTTAACTAGCGGACACTTGCACTATGTAGGTTACCTAGCAGGCACTTGGACTATCTAGGTTAACAAGCGGACACTTGGACTATCTAGGTTAACTAGCGTGCACTTGGACTATCTAGGTTCCTTAGCGGGCACTTGGACTATCTAGGTTGCCTAGCGGGCACTTGTACAATGTAGGTTAACTAGCGTGCCCTTGGACTATCTAGGTTACGTAGCGGGCACTTGGTATATAGGTTAACTAGCGGGCACTTGGACTATGTAGGTTAACTAGCGGACACTTGCACGATCTAGGTTAACTAGCGGGCCCTTGTACTACGTAGGTTAACTAACGGGCCCATGGATTATGTAGGTTAACTAGCGGGCCCTTGGACTATCTAGGTAACCTAGCGGGCACTTGGACTATATAGGTTACCTAGTGGGCACTTGGACTATCTAGGTTAACGAACGGGCACTTGGAATATGCAGGCAACCTAGCGGGCACTTGGACTGTCTAGGTTACCTAGCGGGCACTTGGACTTCTAGGTTAACGAACGGGCTCTTGGACCATGTAGGTTGCCTAACGGGCACTTGGACTATCTAGGTTACCTAACGGGCACTTTGATTATCTAGGTTACATAGCGGGCACTTGGACTATGTAGGTTAACTAGCGAGCACTTGGACTCTAGGTTACATAGCGGGCACTTGGCCTATCTAGGTTACCTAGTGGGCCCTTGGACTATGTAGGTTTCCTAGCGGGCACTTGGACTATCTAGGTTAACTAACGGGCACTTGGACTATGTAGGTTCCGTAGCGGCCCTTGGACTATGTAAGTTCCCTAGGAGGTACTTGGACTATGTGGGTTCCCTAGCAGGCATTTGGACTATCTAGGTTAACTAGCGGACCTTGGACTATGTAGGTTAACTAGCGGACCCTTGGACTATGAAGGTTAACTAGCGGGCACTTGGATTATCTTGGTTACCTAGTGGGCACTTCGACTATGTAGGTTCCCAGCGGGCATTTGGACTATATAGATAACCTAGCGGGCACTTAGACTTTGTAGCTTACTTAGCGGGCACTTGGACTATATAGGTTACCTAGCTGGCACTTGAACTATCTACGTTGCCTAGCATGTTCTTGGAGTATGTTGGTTACCTAGCGGGCTGTTGGACTATCTAGGTTACCTAGCGGGTACATGGACTATCTAGGTTAACTAACGGGCACTTGGACTATGTAGGTTCCCTAGCGGGCCCTTGGACTAAGTAAGTTCCCTAGCGGTCACTTGGACTATGTGGGTTAACTAGAGGGCATTTGGACTATGTAGGTTACCTAGCGGGCACTTGGACTATGTAGGTTCCCTATCGGGCACTTGGAGAATGTAGGTTAACTAGGGGGCACTAAGACTATGTAGGTTACCTAGCGGGCCCTTGGACTATCTAGGTTACCTAGCGGGCATTTGGATTATGTAGGCTCCCTAGCGGGCATTTGGACTATATAGATTCCTTAGCGGGCACTTAGACTTTGTAGGTTACCTAGCGGGCACTTGGACTATCTAGGTTACCTAGCTGGCAATAGAACTATCTACGTTACCTAGCGGGTACTTGGAGTATGTAGGTTACCTACCGGGCTGTTGGACTATCTAGGTTACCTAGCGGGCACTTGGACTATCTAGGTTAACTAACGGCCACTTGGACTATGTAGGTTCCCTAGCGGCCCTTGGACTATGTAAGTTCCCTAGCGGGCACTTAGACTATGTGAGTTCCCTAGCGGGCATTTGGACTATCTACGTCACCTAACGGGCACTTGGACTATGTACGTTAACTAGCGGGCATTTGGACTGTCTAGGTTACCTAGCGGGCACTTGGACTTCTAGGTCAACGAATGGGCTCTTGGACCATGTAGGTTGCCTAACGGGCACTTGGACTATCTAGGTTACCTAACGGGCACTTTGACTATCTAGGTTACATAGCGGGCACTTGGACTTTGTAGGTTAACTAGCGAGCACTTGGACTCTAGGTTACCTAGCGGGCACTTGGACTATCTAGGTTACCTAGCGGGCCCTTGGACTATGTAGGTTTCCTAGGGGGCACTTGGACTATCTAGGTTAACGAACGGTCACGTGGACTATGTAGGTAACCTAGTGGGCACTTGTACAGTCTAGGTTACCTAGCGGGCACTTGGACTATGTAGGTTACCTAGCGGGCACTTGGAGTATGTAGGATCCCTATCTGACATTTGGACTACTTAGGTTACCTAGCGGGCACTTGGACTATCTAGGTCAACTAGCGGGCCCTTGTACTATGTAGGCTAACTAGCGAGCAGTTGGACAATCTAGGTTAACTAGCGGACCTTGGACTATGTAGGTTCCCTATGGGGCACTTGGAGAATGTAGGTTAACTAGGGGGCACTAGGACTATGTAGGTTACCTAGCAAGCCCTTGGACTATCTAGGTTACCTAGCGGGCATTTAGATTATGTAGGCAACCTAGCGGGCATTTGGACTATATAGATTCCTTACCGGGCACTTAGACTTTGTAGGTTACCTAGTTGGCACTTGAACTATCTACGTTACCTAGCGGGTACTTGGAGTATGTAGGTTACCTACCGGGCTGTTGGACTATCTAGGTTACCTAGCGGGCACTTGGACTATCTAGGTTAACTAACGAGCACTCGGACTATGTAGGTTCCCTAGCGGCCCTTGGACTATGTAAGTTCCCTAGCGGGCACTTGGACTATGTGGGTTCCCTAGCGGGCATTTGGACTATCTAGGTTACTTAACGGGTACTTGGACTATGTAGGTTATCTAGCGGGCATTTGTACTATGTAGGTTACCTAGCGGGCACTTGGACTGTCTAGGTTACCTAGCGGGCACTTGGATTATCTAGGTTAACGAACGGGCACTTGTACTATCTAGGTTACCTGGCTGGCACTTGGAATATGTAGGTCAACTAGCGAGCCCTTGGACTATCTAGGTTAGCTAACGGGCTCTTGGACTATGTATCTACCAGAGCGGACACTTGGATTATTTAGGTTGCCTAGCGGGCATTTAGACTATGTAGGTTTCCTTGCGGGCATTTGGACTCTGTAGGTTACCTAGCGGGCACTTGAACTATGTAGGTTCCCTAACGGGCACTTGGACTATGTAGGTTCCCTAGCGGTCACGTGGACTATGTAGGCTCCCTAGAAGGCACTTGGACTATGTAGGTTACCTAGCGGGCGCTTGGACTATCCAGGTTACCAGGAGGGCACTTGGACTATGTAGGTTACCCAATGGGCACTTGGACTATGTAGTTTCCCTAGCGGGCATTTGGATTATTTAGGTTACCTAGTGGGCACTTGGACTATGTAGGTTACCTAGCGGGCACTTGGACTACGTAGGTTAACTAGAAGGCACTTGGACTATCAAGGTTACCTAGTGGGCCCTTGGACTATGTAGGTTACCAGCGGGCACTTGGACTATCAAGGTTAACGAACGTGCACTTGGACTATGTAGGTAACCTAGCGGGCACTTGGACTGTCTAGGTTACCTACCGGGCACTTGGACTATCTAGGTTAACGAAGGGGCACTTGGACTATGTAGCTTAACTAGAGGACACTTCGACTATCTAGGTTATCTAACGGGCAATTGGACTATCTAGGTTACCTAGCGGGCACTTGGAATATGGAGGTTCCCTAGCGGGCACTTGGACTATTTAGGTTACCTAGCAGGCACTTTGACTATCTAGGTTAACTAACGGGCACGTGGACTATGTAGGTTGCCTAGCGAGCACTTGGACTATGTAGGTTCCCTAGCGGGCAATTGGACTATGTAGGTTCCCTATCGGGTACTTGGACTGTCTAGGTTAACTAGCAGGCAATTGGACTGTCTAGGTTACCTAGTGGGCACTTGGAGTATGTACGTTCCCTAGCGGGCACTTGGGCTATCTACGTTACCTAGCGGGCACTTGGACTATGTAGGTTAACGAACGGGCACTTGGACTATGTAGGTTAATGAACGGGCACTTGGATTATGTAGTTTACCTAGCAGGTACTTGGACTATGTAGGTTAATTAGCGGGCACTTGGACTATCTAGGTTACCTACGGGCACTTGGACTATGTACCTTCCCTAGCGGGCACTTGGGCTATCTACGTTACCTAGCGGGCACTTGGACTATGTAGGTTAACGAACGGGCACTTGGACTATGTAGGTAACCTAGTGGTCACTTGGACTGTCTAGGTTACCTAGCGGGAACTTTGACTATGTAGGTTAACTAGCGGGCACTTGGACTATCTAGGTTAACTAGCAGGCCTTTGGACTATGTAAGTTAACTAGAGGGCACTTTGATGATCCTGGTTAACTAGCGGGCACTTGGACTATCTAGGTTAACTAGCGCGCGCTTGGACTATGTAGGTTCCCTAGCGGACATTTGGACTATATAGGTTATTTAGAGGGCACTTGGACTATGTAGGTTACCTAGCGGGCACTTGGACTATCTAGTTTAACTAACGGGCACTAGGACAATGTATGTTCCAGAGCGGGCAATTGGACTACGTAGGTTCCCTAGCGGGCACTTGGACTATCTAGGTTCCCTAGCGGGCACTTGGACTATCTAGGTTCCCTAAAGGGCACTTGGACTATCTAGGTTACCGAACGGGCACTTGGACTATTTAGGTTACCTAGCGGGCACTTGGACTATGTAGGTTAACTAGCGGACAATTGGACGATCTAGGTTAACTAGCGGACACTTGCACTGTGTAGGTTACCTAGCAGGCACTTGGACTATCTAGGTTACCAAGCGGGCACTTTGACTATCTAGTTTACCTAGCAGGCACTTGGACTATGTAGGTTAACTAGCGGGCACTTGCACTCTCTAGGTTACCTAGGGGGCACTTGGACTATGTACCTTCCCTAGCGGGCACTTGGACTATCTACGTTAACTAGCGGCACTTGGACTATGTAGGTTACCTAGCAGACACTTGCACTATGTAGGTTACCTAGCGGGCACTTGGACTATGTAGGTTAACTAGAGGACACTTGGACGATCTAGGTTAACTAGGGGGCCCTTGGACGATCTAGGTTTACTAACGGGCACTTGGATTACCAAAGTTAACAATCGAGCCCTTGGACTATGTAGGTTAACTAGTGGGCCCTTGGACTATCTAGGTTACCTAGATAGCACTTGGAATATATAGGTTCCCTAGCGGGCACTTGGACTATCTAGGTTAACGAATGGGCACTTGGACTGTCTAGGTTACATAGCGGGCACTTGGACATCTAGGTTGACGAACGGGCACTTGGACTATGTGTGTAGCCTAGCGGGCACTTGGACTACCTAGGTTAGGTAACGGGCACTTGGACTATCTAGGTCACCTAGCGGGAACGTGGACAATGTAGGTTACCTCGCAGGCACTTGGATTATCTAGGTTACTTAACGGGCACTTTCACTATCTAGGTTACCTAGCGGGCACTTGGACTATGTAGGTTAAATAGCGGGCACTTGGACTATCTAGGTTACCTACAGGACACTTGGACCATGTAGGTTAACTAGCGGGCATTTGGACTATGTAGGTTACCTAGCGGGCAGTTGGACTGTCTAGGTTACCTTGAGGGCACGTGGATTATCTAGGTTAAAGAACGGGCACTTGGACTATGTATGTTACCTAGCCGCCACTTGGACTATCTAGGTTAGCTAACAGGCACTTGGATTATCTAGGTTCCCTAGCGGGCACTTGTACTATCTAGGTTACCTAGCTGGCACTTGGACTATGTAGGTCAACTATTGGGCCCTTGGACTATCTAGGTTAGCTAACGGGCACTTGGACTTTGTATGTTCCAGAGCGGGCTCTTGGATTATGTAGGTTGCCTAGCGGGCATTTAGACTATGTAGGTTTCCTTGCGGGGATTTGGACTCTGTAGGTTAACTAGTGGGCACTTGGACTATGTAGTTTCCCTAACGGGTACTTGGACTATGTAGGTTCCCTAGCGGTCACGTGGACTATGTAGGCTCCGTAGAAGTCACTTGGACTATGTAGGTTAACTAGCGGGCACTTGGACTATCCAGGTTACCAGGCAGGCACTTGGACTATGTAGGTGACCAAATGGGCACTAGGACTATGTAGTTTTCCTAGCGGGCATTTGGATTATTTAGGTTACCTAGTGGGCACTTGGACTATGTAGGTTACCTAGCGGGCACTTGGACTACGTAGGTTAACTAGAAGGCACTTGGACTATCAAGGTTACCTAGCGGGCCCTTGGACTATGTAGGTTACCAGCGGGCACTTGGACTATCTAGGTTAACGAACGTGCACTTGGAATATGTAGGTAACCTAGCAGGCACTTGGACTGTCTAGGTTACCTACCGGACACTTGTACTATCTAGGTTAACGAACGGGCACTTGGACTATGTAGGTTAACTATAGGACACTTCGACTATCTATGTTATCTAACGGGCAATTGGACTATCTAGGTTACCTAACGGGCACTTGGACTATGGAGGTTCCCTAGCGGGCACTTGGACTATTTAGGTTACCTAGCAGGCACTTTAACTATCTAGGTTAACTAACGGGCACTTGGACGATGTAGGTTGCCTAGCGAGCACTTGGACTATGTAGGTTCCCTAGCGGGCAATTGGACTATGTAGGTTCCCTATCGTGTACTTGGACTGTCTACGTTAACTAGCGGGCAATTGGACTGTCTAGGTTACCTAGTGGGCACTTGGAGTATGTACGTTCCCTAGCGGGCACTTAGGCTATCTACGTTCCCTAGCGGGCACTTGGACTATGTAGGTTAACGAACGGGCACTTGGACTATGTAGGAAACCTAGTGGTCACTTGGCCTGTCTAGGTTACCTAGCGGACACTTGGATTATCTAGGTTAACGAACGGGCACTTGGACTATGTAGGTTACCTAGCCGCCACTTGGACTATCTAGGTTAGCTAACAGGCACTTGGATTATCTAGGTTCCCTAGCGGGCACTTGTACTATCTAGGTTACCTAGCTGGCACTTGGACTATGTAGGTCAACTATCGGGCCCTTGGACTATCTAGGTTAGCTAACGGGCACTTGGACTTTGTATGTTCCAGAGCGGGCACTTGAATTATGTAGGTTGCCTAGCGGGCATTTAGACTATGTAGGTTTCCTTGCGGGCATTTGGACTCTGTAGGTTACCTAGCGGGCACTTGGACGATGTAGTTTCCCTAACGGGCACTTGGACTATGTAGGTTCCCTAGCGGTCACGTGGACTATGTAGGCTCCCTAGAAGACACTTGGACTATGTAGGTTAACTAGCGGGCACTTGGACTATCCAGGTTACCACGCGGACACTTGGACTATGTAGGTTACCCAATGGGCACTTGGACTATCTAGGTTAACGAACGGACACTTGGACTATGTAGGTTAGTTATCAGGCACTTGGACTATCTAGGTTACCTAGCGTACACTTGGACGATTTAGGTTAACTAGCAGGCACTTGGACTACCTAGGTTAAGTAGCAGGCCCTTGGACTATCTAGGTTTACTAGCGGGCACTTGGACTATCTAGGTTAACTAACGGGCACTTGGACTATGTAGTTTCCCTAGCGGGCATTTGAATTATTTAGGTTACCTAGTGGGCACTTGGACTATGTAGGTTATCTAGCGGGCACTTGGACTACGTAGGTTAACTAGAAGGCACTTGGACTATCAAGGTTACCCAGCGGGCTCTTGGACTATGTAGGTTACCAGCGGGCACTTGGACTATCTAGGTTAACGAACGTGCACTTGGACTATGTAGGTAACCTAGCGGGCACTTGGACTGTCTAGGTTACCTAGCGGACATTTGGATTATCTAGGTTACCTAGTGGGCACTTGGACTATGTAGGTTAACTAGCGGACACTTCGACTAATTAGGTTATCTAACGGGCAATTGGACTATCTAGGTTACCTAGCGGGGACTTGGACTATGGAGGTTCCCTAGCGGGCACTTGGACTATTTAGGTTAACTCACGGGCACTTGGACTATGTAGGTTGCCTAGCGAGCACTTGGACTACGTAGGTTCCCTAGCGGGCACTTAGACTATGTAGGTTCCCTATCGGGTACTTGGACTGTCTAGGTTAACTAGCGGCCAATTAGACTGTCTAGGTTACATAGTGGGCATTGGACTATGTATGTTCCCCAGCGGGCACTTGGGCTATGTAGGTTAACGAACGGGTACTTGGACTATGTAGGTTAATGCACGGGCACTTGGACTATGTAGTTTACCTAGCGGGCACCAGGACTATGTACGTTCCCTAGCGGGCACTTGGGCTATCTACGTTACCTACCGGGCACTTGGACTATGTAGGTTAACGAACGGGCACTTGGACTATGTAGGTAACCTAGTGGTCACTTGGACAGTCTAGGTTACCTAGCGGGAACTTGGACTATGTAGGTTAACTAGCGGGCACTTGGACTATCTAGGTTAACTAGCGGGCCCTTGGTCTATGTAGGTTAACTAGTAGGCCTTTGGAATTTGTAAGTTAACTAGAGGGCACTTTGATGATTCTGGTTAACTACCGGGCACTTGGGCTATCTAGGTTAACTAGCGGGCACTTGGACAATCTAGGTTAACTAGCGCGCGCTTGGACTATGTAGGTTCCCTAGCGGGCATTTGGACTATATAGGTTACCTAGCGGGCACTTGGACTATGTAGGTTACCTAGCGGGCACTTGGAATATGTAGGTTACCTAGCGGGCACTTGGACTATCAAGGTTAACTAGCGGGCACTTGGATTATCTAGGTTTACTAACGGGAACTTGACTATGTATGTTCCAGAGCGAGCAATTGGACTATGTAGGTTCCCTAGCGGGCACTTGGACTATCTAGGTTCCGTAAAGGGCACTTGGACTATCTAGGTTATCGAACTGGCACTTGCACTATCTAGGTTACCTAGGGGGCACTTGGACTATGTAGGTTAACTAGTGGACAATTGGACGATCTAAGTTAACTAGCGGACACTTGCACTATGTGGGTTACCTAGCGGGCACTTGGACTATCTAGGTTAACTAGCGGACACTTTGACAATGTAGGTTAACTAGCGGACACTTCGACTATCTAGGTTATCTAACGGGCAATTGGACTATCTAGGTTACCTAGCGTGCACTTGGACTATGGAGGTTCCCTAGCGGGCACTTGGACTATTTAGGTTACCTAGCAGGCACTTTGACTATCTAGGTTAACTAACGGGCACTTGGACTACGTAGGTTGCCTAGCGAGCACTTGGACTACTTAGGTTCCCTAGCGGGCACTTAGACTATGTAGGTTCCCTATCGGGTACTTGGACTGTCTAGGTTAACTAGCGGGCAATTGGACTGTCTAGGTTACCTAGTGGGCACTTGGACTATGTATGTTCCCTAGCAGGCATTGGGCTATGTAGGTTAACGAACGGGCACTTGGACTATGTAGGTTAATGAACGGGCACTTGAAGTATGTAGTTTACCTAGCAGGCACTTGGACTATGTAAGTTAACTAGTGGGCACTTGGACTCTCTAGGTTACCTAAGGGCACTTGAACTATGTACGTTCCCTAGCGGGCACTTGGGCTATCTACGTTACCTAGCGGGCACTTGGACTATGTAGGTTAACTAGCGGGCACTTGGACTATGTAGGTAACCTAGCGGTCACTTGGACAGTCTAGGTTACCTAGCGGGCACTTGGATTATCTAGGTTAACGAACGGGCACTTGGACTATGTAGGTTACCTAGCCGCCACTTGGACTATCTAGGTTAGCTAACAGGCACTTGGATTATCTAGGTTCCCTAGCGGGCACTTGTACTATCTAGGTTACCTAGCTGGCACTTGGACTATGTAGGTCAACTATCGGGCCCTTGGACTATCTAGGTTAGCTAACGGGCACTTGGACTTTGTATGTTCCAGAGCGGGCACTTGGATTATGTAGGTTGCCTAGCGGGCATTTAAACTATGTAGGTTTCCTTGCGGGCATTTGGACTCTGTAGGTTACCTAGCGGGCACTTGGACTATGTAGTTTCCCTAACGGGCACTTGGACTATGTAGGTTCCCTAGCGGTCACGTGGACTATGTAGGCTCCCCAGAAGACAATTGGACTATGTAGGTTAACTAGCGGGCACTTGGACTATCCAGGTTACCAAGCTGGCACTTGGACTATGTAGGTTACCCAATGGGCACTTGGACTATCTAGGTTAACGAACGGACACTTGGACTATGTAGGTTAGTTATCAGGCAATTGGACTACCTAGGTTACCTAGCGGACACTTGGACTATGTAGGTTAACTAGAGGACACTTGGACGATCTAGGTTAACTAGGGGGCCCTTGGACGATCTAGGTTTACTAACGGGCACTTGGATTACCAAAGTTAACAATCGAGCCCTTGGACTATGTAGGTTAACTAGTGGGCCCTTGGACTATCTAGGTTACCTAGATAGCACTTGGAATATATAGGTTCCCTAGCGGGCACTTGGACTATCTAGGTTAACGAATGGGCACTTGGACTGTCTAGGTTACATAGCGGGCACTTGGACATCTAGGTTGACGAACGGGCACTTGGACTATGTGTGTAGCCTAGCGGGCACTTGGACTACCTAGGTTAGGTAACGGGCACTTGGACTATCTAGGTCACCTAGCGGGAACGTGGACAATGTAGGTTACCTCGCAGGCACTTGGATTATCTAGGTTACTTAACGGGCACTTTTACTATCTAGGTTACCTAGCGGGCACTTGGACTATGTAGGTTAAATAGCGGGCACTTGGACTATCTAGGTTACCTACAGGACACTTGGACCATGTAGGTTAACTAGCGAGCATTTGGACTATGTAGGTTACCTAGCGGGCAGTTGGACTGTCTAGGTTACCTTGAGGGCACGTGGATTATCTAGGTTAAAGAACGGGCACTTGGACTATGTATGTTACCTAGCCGCCACTTGGACTATCTAGGTTAGCTAACAGGCACTTGGATTATCTAGGTTCCCTAGCGGGCACTTGTACTATCTAGGTTACCTAGCTGGCACTTGGACTATGTAGGTCAACTATTGGGCCCTTGGACTATCTAGGTTAGCTAACGGGCACTTGGACTTTGTATGTTCCAGAGCGGGCTCTTGGATTATGTAGGTTGCCTAGCGGGCATTTAGACTATGTAGGTTTCCTTGCGGGGATTTGGACTCTGTAGGTTACGTAGTGGGCACTTGGACTATGTAGTTTCCCTAATGGGTACTTGGACTATGTAGGTTCCCTAGCGGTCACGTGGACTATGTAGGCTCCGTAGAAGTCACTTGGACTATGTAGGTTAACTAGCGGGCACTTGGACTATCCAGGTTACCAGGCAGGCACTTGGACTATGTAGGTGACCAAATGGGCACTAGGACTATGTAGTTTTCCTAGCGGGCATTTGGATTATTTAGGTTACCTAGTGGGCACTTGGACTATGTAGGTTACCTAGCGGGCACTTGGACTACGTAGGTTAACTAGAAGGCACTTGGACTATCAAGGTTACCTAGCGGGCCCTTGGACTATGTAGGTTACCAGCGGGCACTTGGACTATCTAGGTTAACGAACGTGCACTTGGAATATGTAGGTAACCTAGCAGGCACTTGGACTGTCTAGGTTACCTACCGGACACTTGTACTATCTAGGTTAACGAACGGGCACTTGGACTATGTAGGTTAACTATAGGACACTTCGACTATCTATGTTATCTAACGGGCAATTGGACTATCTAGGTTACCTAACGGGCACTTGGACTATGGAGGTTCCCTAGCGGGCACTTGGACTATTTAGGTTACCTAGCAGGCACTTTAACTATCTAGGTTAACTAACGGGCACTTGGACGATGTAGGTTGCCTAGCGAGCACTTGGACTATGTAGGTTCCCTAGCGGGCAATTGGACTATGTAGGTTCCCTATCGTGTACTTGGACTGTCTACGTTAACTAGCGGGCAATTGGACTGTCTAGGTTACCTAGTGGGCACTTGGAGTATGTACGTTCCCTAGCGGGCACTTAGGCTATCTACGTTCCCTAGCGGGCACTTGGACTATGTAGGTTAACGAACGGGCACTTGGACTATGTAGGAAACCTAGTGGTCACTTGGCCTGTCTAGGTTACCTAGCGGACACTTGGATTATCTAGGTTAACGAACGGGCACTTGGACTATGTAGGTTACCTAGCCGCCACTTGGACTATCTAGGTTAGCTAACAGGCACTTGGATTATCTAGGTTCCCTAGCGGGCACTTGTACTATCTAGGTTACCTAGCTGGCACTTGGACTATGTAGGTCAACTATCGGGCCCTTGGACTATCTAGGTTAGCTAACGGGCACTTGGACTTTGTATGTTCCAGAGCGGGCACTTGAATTATGTAGGTTGCCTAGCGGGCATTTAGACTATGTAGGTTTCCTTGCGGGCATTTGGACTCTGTAGGTTACCTAGCGGGCACTTGGACGATGTAGTTTCCCTAACGGGCACTTGGACTATGTAGGTTCCCTAGCGGTCACGTGGACTATGTAGGCTCCCTAGAAGACACTTGGACTATGTAGGTTAACTAGCGGGCACTTGGACTATCCAGGTTACCACGCGGACACTTGGACTATGTAGGTTACCCAATGGGCACTTGGACTATCTAGGTTAACGAACGGACACTTGGACTATGTAGGTTAGTTATCAGGCACTTGGACTATCTAGGTTACCTAGCGTACACTTGGACGATTTAGGTTAACTAGCAGGCACTTGGACTACCTAGGTTAAGTAGCAGGCCCTTGGACTATCTAGGTTTACTAGCGGGCACTTGGACTATCTAGGTTAACTAACGGGCACTTGGACTATGTAGTTTCCCTAGCGGGCATTTGAATTATTTAGGTTACCTAGTGGGCACTTGGACTATGTAGGTTATCTAGGGGGCACTTGGACTACGTAGGTTAACTAGAAGGCACTTGGACTATCAAGGTTACCCAGCGGGCTCTTGGACTATGTAGGTTACCAGCGGGCACTTGGACTATCTAGGTTAACGAACGTGCACTTGGACTATGTAGGTAACCTAGCGGGCACTTGGACTGTCTAGGTTACCTAGCGGACATTTGGATTATCTAGGTTACCTAGTGGGCACTTGGACTATGTAGGTTAACTAGCGGACACTTCGACTAATTAGGTTATCTAACGGGCAATTGGACTATCTAGGTTACCTAGCGGGGACTTGGACTATGGAGGTTCCCTAGCGGGCACTTGGACTATTTAGGTTACCTAGCAGGCACTTTGACTATCTAGGTTAACTCACGGGCACTTGGACTATGTAGGTTGCCTAGCGAGCACTTGGACTACGTAGGTTCCCTAGCGGGCACTTAGACTATGTAGGTTCCCTATCGGGTACTTGGACTGTCTAGGTTAACTAGCGGCCAATTAGACTGTCTAGGTTACATAGTGGGCATTGGACTATGTATGTTCCCCAGCGGGCACTTGGGCTATGTAGGTTAACGAACGGGTACTTGGACTATGTAGGTTAATGCACGGGCACTTGGACTATGTAGTTTACCTAGCGGGCACCAGGACTATGTACGTTCCCTAGCGGGCACTTGGGCTATCTACGTTACCTACCGGGCACTTGGACTATGTAGGTTAACGAACGGGCACTTGGACTATGTAGGTAACCTAGTGGTCACTTGGACAGTCTAGGTTACCTAGCGGGAACTTGGACTATGTAGGTTAACTAGCGGGCACTTGGACTATCTAGGTTAACTAGCGGGCCCTTGGTCTATGTAGGTTAACTAGTAGGCCTTTGGAATTTGTAAGTTAACTAGAGGGCACTTTGATGATTCTGGTTAACTACCGGGCACTTGGGCTATCTAGGTTAACTAGCGGGCACTTGGACAATCTAGGTTAACTAGCGCGCGCTTGGACTATGTAGGTTCCCTAGCGGGCATTTGGACTATATAGGTTACCTAGCGGGCACTTGGACTATGTAGGTTACCTAGCGGGCACTTGGAATATGTAGGTTACCTAGCGGGCACTTGGACTATCAAGGTTAACTAGCGGGCACTTGGATTATCTAGGTTTACTAACGGGAACTTGACTATGTATGTTCCAGAGCGAGCAATTGGACTATGTAGGTTCCCTAGCGGGCACTTGGACTATCTAGGTTCCGTAAAGGGCACTTGGACTATCTAGGTTATCGAACTGGCACTTGCACTATCTAGGTTACCTAGGGGGCACTTGGACTATGTAGGTTAACTAGTGGACAATTGGACGATCTAAGTTAACTAGCGGACACTTGAACTATGTGGGTTACCTAGCGGGCACTTGGACTATCTAGGTTAACTAGCGGACACTTTGACAATGTAGGTTAACTAGCGGACACTTCGACTATCTAGGTTATCTAACGGGCAATTGGACTATCTAGGTTACCTAGCGTGCACTTGGACTATGGAGGTTCCCTAGCGGGCACTTGGACTATTTAGGTTACCTAGCAGGCACTTTGACTATCTAGGTTAACTAACGGGCACTTGGACTACGTAGGTTGCCTAGCGGGCACTTAGACTATGTAGGTTCCCTATCGGGTACTTGGACTGTCTAGGTTAACTAGCGGGCAATTGGACTGTCTAGGTTACCTAGTGGGCACTTGGACTATGTATGTTCCCTAGCAGGCATTGGGCTATGTAGGTTAACGAACGGGCACTTGGACTATGTAGGTTAATGAACGGGCACTTGAACTATGTAGTTTACCTAGCAGGCACTTGGACTATGTAAGTTAACTAGTGGGCACTTGGACTCTCTAGGTTACCTAAGGGCACTTGAACTATGTACGTTCCCTAGCGGGCACTTGGGCTATCTACATTACCTAGCGGGCACTTGGACTATGTAGGTTAACTAGTGGGCACTTGGACTATGTAGGTAACCTAGCGGTCACTTGGACAGTCTAGGTTACCTAGCGGGCACTTGGATTATCTAGGTTAACGAACGGGCACTTGGACTATGTAGGTTACCTAGCCGCCACTTGGACTATCTAGGTTAGCTAACAGGCACTTGGATTATCTAGGTTCCCTAGCGGGCACTTGTACTATCTAGGTTACCTAGCTGGCACTTGGACTATGTAGGTCAACTATCGGGCCCTTGGACTATCTAGGTTAGCTAACGGGCACTTGGACTTTGTATGTTCCAGAGCGGGCACTTGGATTATGTAGGTTGCCTAGCGGGCATTTAAACTATGTAGGTTTCCTTGCGGGCATTTGGACTCTGTAGGTTACCTAGCGGGCACTTGGACTATGTAGTTTCCCTAACGGGCACTTGGACTATGTAGGTTCCCTAGCGGTCACGTGGACTATGTAGGCTCCCCAGAAGACAATTGGACTATGTAGGTTAACTAGCGGGCACTTGGACTATCCAGGTTACCAAGCGGGCACTTGGACTATGTAGGTTACCCAATGGGCACTTGGACTATCTAGGTTATCGAACTGGCACTTGCACTATCTAGGTTACCTAGGGGGCACTTGGACTATGTAGGTTAACTAGTGGACAATTGGACGATCTAAGTTAACTAGCGGACACTTGAACTATGTGGGTTACCTAGCGGGCACTTGGACTATCTAGGTTAACTAGCGGACACTTTGACAATGTAGGTTAACTAGCGGACACTTCGACTATCTAGGTTATCTAACGGGCAATTGGACTATCTAGGTTACCTAGCGTGCACTTGGACTATGGAGGTTCCCTAGCGGGCACTTGGACTATTTAGGTTACCTAGCAGGCACTTTGACTATCTAGGTTAACTAACGGGCACTTGGACTACTTAGGTTCCCTAGCGGGCACTTAGACTATGTAGGTTCCCTATCGGGTACTTGGACTGTCTAGGTTAACTAGCGGGCAATTGGACTGTCTAGGTTACCTAGTGGGCACTTGGACTATGTATGTTCCCTAGCAGGCATTGGGCTATGTAGGTTAACGAACGGGCACTTGGACTATGTAGGTTAATGAACGGGCACTTGAACTATGTAGTTTACCTAGCAGGCACTTGGACTATGTAAGTTAACTAGTGGGCACTTGGACTCTCTAGGTTACCTAAGGGCACTTGAACTATGTACGTTCCCTAGCGGGCACTTGGGCTATCTACATTACCTAGCGGGCACTTGGACTATGTAGGTTAACTAGTGGGCACTTGGACTATGTAGGTAACCTAGCGGTCACTTGGACAGTCTAGGTTACCTAGCGGGCACTTGGATTATCTAGGTTAACGAACGGGCACTTGGACTATGTAGGTTACCTAGCCGCCACTTGGACTATCTAGGTTAGCTAACAGGCACTTGGATTATCTAGGTTCCCTAGCGGGCACTTGTACTATCTAGGTTACCTAGCTGGCACTTGGACTATGTAGGTCAACTATCGGTCCCTTGGACTATCTAGGTTAGCTAACGGGCACTTGGACTTTGTATGTTCCAGAGCGGGCACTTGGATTATGTAGGTTGCCTAGCGGGCATTTAAACTATGTAGGTTTCCTTGCGGGCATTTGGACTCTGTAGGTTACCTAGCGGGCACTTGGACTATGTAGTTTCCCTAACGGGCACTTGGACTATGTAGGTTCCCTAGCGGTCACGTGGACTATGTAGGCTCCCCAGAAGACAATTGGACTATGTAGGTTAACTAGCGGGCACTTGGACTATCCAGGTTACCAAGCGGGCACTTGGACTATGTAGGTTACCCAATGGGCACTTGGACTATCTAGGTTATCGAACTGGCACTTGCACTATCTAGGTTACCTAGGGGGCACTTGGACTATGTAGGTTAACTAGTGGACAATTGGACGATCTAAGTTAACTAGCGGACACTTGAACTATGTGGGTTACCTAGCGGGCACTTGGACTATCTAGGTTAACTAGCGGACACTTTGACAATGTAGGTTAACTAGCGGACACTTCGACTATCTAGGTTATCTAACGGGCAATTGGACTATCTAGGTTACCTAGCGTGCACTTGGACTATGGAGGTTCCCTAGCGGGCACTTGGACTATTTAGGTTACCTAGCAGGCACTTTGACTATCTAGGTTAACTAACGGGCACTTGGACTACTTAGGTTCCCTAGCGGGCACTTAGACTATGTAGGTTCCCTATCGGGTACTTGGACTGTCTAGGTTAACTAGCGGGCAATTGGACTGTCTAGGTTACCTAGTGGGCACTTGGACTATGTATGTTCCCTAGCAGGCATTGGGCTATGTAGGTTAACGAACGGGCACTTGGACTATGTAGGTTAATGAACGGGCACTTGAACTATGTAGTTTACCTAGCAGGCACTTGGACTATGTAAGTTAACTAGTGGGCACTTGGACTCTCTAGGTTACCTAAGGGCACTTGAACTATGTACGTTCCCTAGCGGGCACTTGGGCTATCTACATTACCTAGCGGGCACTTGGACTATGTAGGTTAACTAGTGGGCACTTGGACTATGTAGGTAACCTAGCGGTCACTTGGACAGTCTAGGTTACCTAGCGGGCACTTGGATTATCTAGGTTAACGAACGGGCACTTGGACTATGTAGGTTACCTAGCCGCCACTTGGACTATCTAGGTTAGCTAACAGGCACTTGGATTATCTAGGTTCCCTAGCGGGCACTTGTACTATCTAGGTTACCTAGCTGGCACTTGGACTATGTAGGTCAACTATCGGGCCCTTGGACTATCTAGGTTAGCTAACGGGCACTTGGACTTTGTATGTTCCAGAGCGGGCACTTGGATTATGTAGGTTGCCTAGCGGGCATTTAAACTATGTAGGTTTCCTTGCGGGCATTTGGACTCTGTAGGTTACCTAGCGGGCACTTGGACTATGTAGTTTCCCTAACGGGCACTTGGACTATGTAGGTTCCCTAGCGGTCACGTGGACTATGTAGGCTCCCCAGAAGACAATTGGACTATGTAGGTTAACTAGCGGGCACTTGGACTATCCAGGTTACCAAGCGGGCACTTGGACTATGTAGGTTACCCAATGGGCACTTGGACTATCTAGGTTAACGAACGGACACTTGGACTATGTAGGTTAGTTATCAGGCACTTGGACTACCTAGGTTACCTAGCGGACACTTGGACGATTTAGGTTAACTAGCGGGCACTTGGACTATCAAGGTTACCTAGCGGGCTCTTGGACTATGTAGGTTACCAGCGGGCACTTGGACTATCGAGGTTAACGAACGTGCACTTGGACTATGTAGGTAACCTAGCGGGCACTTGGACTGTCTAGGTTACCTAGCGGACATTTGGACTATCTAGGTTACCTAGTGGGCACTTGGACTATGTAGGTTAACTAGCGGACACTTCGACTAATTAGGTTATCTAACGGGCAATTGGACTATCTAGGTTACCTAGCGGGGACTTGGACTATGGTGTTCCCTAGCGGGCACTTGGACTATTTAGGTTACCTAGCAGGCACTTTGACTATCTAGGTTAACTAACGGGCACTTGGACTATGTAGGTTGCCTAGCGAGCACTTGGACTACGTAGGTTCCCTAGTGGGCACTTAGACTATGTAGGTTCCCTATCGGGTACTTGGACTGTCTAGGTTAACTAGCGGGCAATTAGACTGTCTAGGTTACATAGTGGGCACTTGGACTATGCATGTTCCCTAGCGGGCACTTGGGCTATGTAGGTTAACGAACGGGCACTTGGACTATGTAGGTTAATGAACGGGCACTTGGACTATGTAGTTTACCTAGCAGGCACTTGGACTATGTACATTCCCTAGCGGGCACTTGGGCTATCTACGTTACCTAGCGGGCACTTGGACTATGTAGGTAACCTAGTGGTCACTTGGACAGTCTAGGTTACCTAGCGGGAACTTGGACTATGTAGGTTAACTAGCGGGCACTTGGACTATCTAGGTTAACTAGCGGGCCCTTGCTCTATGTAGGTTAACTAGCAGGCCTTTGGAGTATGTAAGTTAACTAGAGGGCACTTTGATGATTCTGGTTAACTACCGGGCACTTGGACTATCTAGGTTAACTAGCGGGCACTTGGACTATCTAGGTTAACTAGCGCGCGCTTGGACTATGTAGGTTCCCTAGCGGGCATTTGGACTATAAGTTACCTAGCGGGCACTTGGACTATGTTGGTTACCTAGCGGGCACTTGGACTATCAAGGTTAACTAGCGGGCACTTGGATTATCTAGGTTTACTAACGGGAACATGGACTATGTATGTTCCAGAGCGAGCAATTGGACTATGTAGGTTCCCTAGCGGGCACTTGGACTATCTAGGTTCCGTAAAGGGCACTTGGACTATCTAGGTTATCGAACTGGCACTTGCACTATCTAGGTTACCTAGCGGGCACTTGGACTATGTAGGTTAACTAGCGGACAATTGGACGATCTAGGTTAACTAGCGGACACTTGCACTATGTGGGCTACCTAGCGGGCACTTGGACTATCTAGGTTAACTAGCGGGCACTTTGACAATGTAGGTTAACTAGCGGACACTTGCACTATGTAGGTTACGTAGCGGGCACTTGGACTATATAGGTTAACTAGCAGGCCCTTGGACTATCTAGGTTACCTAGCAGGCACTTGGACTATGTACATACCCTAGCACGCACTTGGATTATCTAGGTTACCTAGCGGGCACTTGGACTATGTACGTCCCCTAGTGGGCACTTGGACTATCTAGGTTAACTAACGGGCACGAGGAGTATCTAGGTTAACTAGCGGGCACTTGGACTATCTAGGTTACCTAGCAGGCACTTGGATTATGAAGGATCCCTAGCGGGCACTTGGACTATCTAGGTTACCTAGCAGGCACTTGGATTATGAAGGATCACTACCGGGTACTTGTACTATCTAGGTTAACTAGCGGGCCCTTGCACTATGTAGGTTAACTTGCGGGCCCATGGATTATGTAGGTTTACTAGCAGGCACTTGGACTATCTAGGTTAACTAGCGGGTACTTGGACTATGTTGTTTCCCTAGCGGGCATTTGGACTATTTAAGTTACCAAGCGGGAACGTGGACTATGTAGGTTACCTAGCGGGCACTTGGACTATCTAGGTTACCTAGCAGGCACTTTGACTATCTAGGTTAACTATAGGGCACTTGGACTATGTAGGGTAACTAGAGGACACTTGGACTATCTAGTTTCCCTATCGGGCACTAGGACTATGTAGGTTGCCTAGTGGGCACTTGGACTATGTAGGTTCCCTAGCGGGCACTTGGATTATGTAGGTTAACTAGCGGGCACTTGGACTGTCTAGGTTACCTAGCGGGCACTTGGATTATCTAGGTTAACGAATGGGCAATTGGACTATGTAGGTTACCTAGCCGCCACTTGGACTATCTAGGTTAGTCGGGGGCACTTGTACTATGTAGGTTACCTAGCTGGCACCTGGACTATGTAGGTCAACTAGCGGGCCCTTGGACTACCTAGGTTAGCTAACGTGAACTTAGATTATGTAGGTTAACTAGGGGGCACTTGGAATATGTAGGTTAACTAGCGGACACTTGCACTATGTAGGTTAACTAGCGGGCCCATGGACTATGTAGGTTTTCTAGCGGGCCCTTGGACTATCTAGGTTCCCTAAAGGGCACTTGGACTATCAGGTTACCGAACGGGCACTTGGACTATCTAGGTTACCTAGCGGGCACTTGGACTATGTAGGCTAACTAGGGGGCCCTTGGACGATCTAGGTTACCTAGCAGGCACTTTGACTATCTAGGTTAACTAACGGGCACTTGGACTATGTAGGTTGCCTAGCGGGCCCTTGGATTATGTAGGTTCCCTATCAGGCACTTGGACTATGTAGGTTAACTAGCGGGCACTTGGACTGTCTAGGTTACCTAGCGGGCAATTGGACTATGTAGGTTAGCTAGCGGACAATTGGATGATCTAGGTTAACTAGCGGACACTTGTAATATGTAGGTTACCTAGCGGGCACTTGTACTATCTAGGTTAACTAGCGGGCACTTGGAATATCTAGGTTAACTAGCGTGCACTTGGACTATCTAGGTTACCTAGCAGGCACTTTGACTATCTAGGTTAACTAACGGGCACTTGGACTATGTAGGTTGCCTAGCGGGCCCTTGGATTATGTAGGTTCCCTATCGGGCACTTGGACTATGTAGGTTAACTAGCGGGCACTTGGACTGTCTAGGTTACCTAGCGGGCAATTTGACTATGTAGGTTAACTAGCGGACAATTGGACGATCTAGGTTAACTAGCGGACACTTGTACTATGTAGGTTACCTAGCGGGCACTTGGACTATCTAGGTTAACTAGCGGGCAGTTTGACTATGTAGGTTAACTAGCGGACACTTGCACTATGTAGGTTCCCTAGCGGGCACTTGGACTATGTAGGTTAACTAGCAGACCCTTGGACTATCTAGGTTACCTAGCAGGCACTTGGACTATGTAGGTTAACTAGCGGGCACTTGCACTCTCTAGGTTACCTAGCGGGCACATGGACTATGTACCTTCCCTAGCGGGCACTTGTACTATGTAGGTTAACTAGCGGGCCCATGGATTATGTAGGTTTACTAACAGGCACTTGGACTATCTAGGTTAACTAGCAGGCACTTGGACTATGTAGTTTCCCTAGCGGGCATTTGGACTATTTAGGTTACCATCGGGAACTTGGACTATGTAGGTTACCTAGCGGGCACTTGGACTATGTACGTCCCCTAGTGGGCACTTGGACTATCTCGGTTAACTAATTGGCACTTGGAATATGTAGGTTGCCTAGTGGGCACTTGGACTATGTAGGTTCCCTATCGGGCACTTGGACTATGTAGGTTAACTAGCGGGCACTTGGACTGTCTAGGTAACCTAGCAGGCACTTGGACTATCTAGGTTAATGAACGGGCACTTGGACTATGTAGGTTAACTAGCGCGCACTTGGACTATCTAGGTTACCTAGCGGGCACTTGGACTATCGAGGTTAACTAACGGGCAATTGGACTATGTAGGTTGCCTAGCGAGCCCTTGGATTATGTAGGTTCCCTATCGGGCACTTGGACTATGTAGGTTAACTAGCGGGCAATTGGACTGTCTAGGTTACCTAGCGGGCAATTGGACTATGTAGGTTAACTAGTGGACAATTGGACGATCTAGGTTAACTAGCGGACACTTGTACTATGTAGGTTACCTAGCGGGCACTTGGACTATCTAGGTTAACTAGCGGGCACTTTGACTATGTAGGTTAACTAGCGGACACTTGCACTATGTAGATTACCTAGCGGGCACTTGGACTATGTAGGTTAACTAGCAGACCCTTGGACTATCTAGGTTACCTAGCAGGCACTTGGACTATGTAGGTTAACTAGCGGGCACTTGCACTCTCTAGGTTACCTAGCGGGCACTTGCACTCTCTAGGTTACCTAGCGGGCACATGGACTATGTACCTTCCCTAGCGGGCACTTGTACTATGTAGGTTAACTAGCGGGCCCATGGATTATGTAGGTTTACTAACAGGCACTTGGACTATCTAGGTTAACTAGCAGGCACTTGGACTATGTAGTTTCCCTAGCGGGCATTTGGACTATTTAGGTTACCATCGGGAACTTGGACTATGTAGGTTACCTAGCGGGCACTTGGACTATGTACCTCCCCTAGTGGGCACTTGGACTATCTAGGTTACCTACGGGCACTTGGACTATGTACCTTCCCTAGCGGGCACTTGGGCTATCTATGTTACCTAGCGGGCACTTGGACTATGTAGGTTAACGAACGGGCACTTGGACTATGTAGGTAACCTAGTGGTCACTTGGACTGTCTAGGTTACCTAGCGGGAACTTTGACTATGTAGGTTAACTAGCGGGCACTTGGACTATCTAGGTTAACTAGCAGGCCTTTGGACTATGTAAGTTAACTAGAGGGCACTTTGATGATCCTGGTTAACTAGCGGGCACTTGGACTATCTAGGTTAACTAGCGCGCGCTTGGACTATGTAGGTTCCCTAGCGGACATTTGGACTATATAGGTTACCTAGAGGGCACTTGGACTATGTAGGTTACCTAGCGGGCACTTGGACTATCTAGTTTAACTAACGGGCACTTGGACAATGTATGTTCCAGAGCGGGCAATTGGACTACGTAGGTTCCCTAGCGGGCACTTGGACTATCTAGGTTCCCTAAAGGGCACTTGGACTATCTAGGTTACCGAACGGGCACTTGAACTATTTAGTTTACCTAGCGGGCACTTGGACTATGTAGGTTAACTAGCGGACAATTGGACGATCTAGGTTAACTAGCGGACAATTGCACTGTGTAGGTTACCTAGCAGGCACTTGGACTATCTAGGTTACCTAGCGGGCACTTTGACTATCTAGTTTACCTAGCAGGCACTTGGACTATGTAGGTTAACTAGCGGGCACTTGCACTCTCTAGGTTACCTAGGGGGCACTTGGACTATGTACCTTCCCTAGCGGGCACTTGGACTATCTACGTTAACTAGCGGCACTTGGACTATGTAGGTTACCTAGCAGACACTTGCACTATGTAGTTTACCTAGCGGGCACTTGGACTATGTAGGTTAACTAGAGGACACTTGGACGATCTAGGTTAACTAGGGGGCCCTTGGACGATCTAGGTTTACTAACGGGCACTTGGATTACCAAAGTTAACAATCGAGCCCTTGGACTATGTAGGTTAACTAGTGGGCCCTTGGACTATCTAGGTTACCTAGATAGCACTTGGAATATATAGGTTCCCTAGCGGGCACTTGGACTATCTAGGTGAACGAATGGGCACTTGGACTGTCTAGGTTACATAGCGGGCACTTGGACATCTAGGTTGACGAACGGGCACTTGGACTATGTGTGTAGCCTAGCGGGCACTTGGACTACCTAGGTTAGGTAACGGGCACTTGGACTATCTAGGTCACCTAGCGGGAACGTGGACAATGTAGGTTACCTCGCAGGCACTTGGATTATCTAGGTTACTTAACGGGCACTTTCACTATCATGGTTACCTAGCGGGCACTTGGACTATGTAGGTTAAATAGCGGGCACTTGGACTATCTAGGTTACCTACAGGACACTTGGACCATGTAGGTTAACTAGCAGGCATTTGGATTATGTAGGTTACCTAGCGGGCAGTTGGACTGTCTAGGTTACCTTGAGGGCACGTGGATTATCTAGGTTAAAGAACGGGCACTTGGACTATGTATGTTACCTAGCCGCCACTTGGACTATCTAGGTTAGCTAACAGGCACTTGGATTATCTAGGTTCCCTAGCGGGCACTTGTACTATCTAGGTTACCTAGCTGGCACTTGGACTATGTAGGTCAACTATTGGGCCCTTGGACTATCTAGGTTAGCTAACGGGCACTTGGACTTTGTATGTTCCAGAGCGGGCTCTTGGATTATGTAGGTTGCCTAGCGGGCATTTAGACTATGTAGGTTTCCTTGCGGGGATTTGGACTCTGTAGGTTACCTAGTGGGCACTTGGACTATGTAGTTTCCCTAAAGGGTACTTGGACTATGTAGGTTCCCTAGCGGTCACGTGGACTATGTAGGCTCCGTAGAAGTCACTTGGACTATGTAGGTTAACTAGCGGGCACTTGGACTATCCAGGTTACCAGGCAGGCACTTGGACTATGTAGGTGACCAAATGGGCACTAGGACTATGTAGTTTTCCTAGCGGGCATTTGGATTATTTAGGTTACCTAGTGGGCACTTGGACTATGTAGGTTACCTAGCGGGCACTTGGACTACGTAGGTTAACTAGAAGGCACTTGGACTATCAAGGTTACCTAGCGGGCCCTTGGACTATGTAGGTTACCAGCGGGCACTTGGACTATCTAGGTTAACGAACGTGCACTTGGAATATGTAGGTAACCTAGCAGGCACTTGGACTGTCTAGGTTACCTACCGGGCACTTGTACTATCTAGGTTAACGAACGGGCACTTGGAGTATGTAGGTTAACTATAGGACACTTCGACTATCTATGTTATCTAACGGGCAATTGGACTATCTAGGTTACCTAACGGGCACTTGGACTATGGAGGTTCCCTAGTGGGCACTTGGACTATTTAGGTTACCTAGCAGGCACTTTAACTATCTAGGTTACCTAACGGGCACTTGGACGATGTAGGTTGCCTAGCGAGCACTTGGACTATGTAGGTTCCCTAGCGGGCAATTGGACTATGTAGGTTCCCTATCGTGTACTTGGACTGTCTACGTTAACTAGCGGGCAATTGGACTGTCTAGGTTACCTAGTGGGCACTTGGAGTATGTACGTTCCCTAGCGGGCACTTAGGCTATCTACGTTCCCTAGCGGGCACTTGGACTATGTAGGTTAACGAACGGGCACTTGGACTATGTAGGAAACCTAGTGGTCACTTGGCCTGTCTAGGTTACCTAGCGGACACTTGGATTATCTAGGTTAACGAACGGGCACTTGGACTATGTAGGTTACCTAGCCGCCACTTGGACTATCTAGGTTAGCTAACAGGCACTTGGATTATCTAGGTTCCCTAGCGGGCACTTGTACTATCTAGGTTACCTAGCTGGCACTTGGACTATGTAGGTCAACTATCGGGCCCTTGGACTATCTAGGTTAGCTAACGGGCACTTGGACTTTGTATGTTCCAGAGCGGGCACTTGAATTATGTAGGTTGCCTAGCGGGCATTTAGACTATGTAGGTTTCCTTGCGGGCATTTGGACTCTGTAGGTTACCTAGCGGGCACTTGGACGATGTAGTTTCCCTAACGGGCACTTTGACTATGTAGGTTCCCTAGCGGTCACGTGGACTATGTAGGCTCCCTAGAAGACACTTGGACTATGTAGGTTAACTAGCGGGCACTTGGACTATCCAGGTTACCACGCGGGCACTTGGACTATGTAGGTTACCCAATGGGCACTTGGACTATCTAGGTTAACGAACGGACACTTGGACTATGTAGGTTAGTTATCAGGCACTTGGACTATCTAGGTTACCTAGCGGACACTTGGACGATTTAGGTTAACTAGCGGGCACTTGGACTACCTAGGTTAAGTAGCAGGCCCTTGGACTATCTAGGTTTACTAGCGGGCACTTGGACTATCTAAGTTAACTAACGGGCACTTGGACTATGTAGTTTCCCTAGCGGGCATTTGAATTATTTAGGTTACCTAGTGGGCACTTGGACTATGTAGGTTATCTAGCGGGCACTTGGACTACGTAGGTTAACTAGAAGGCACTTGGACTATCAAGGTTACCTAGCGGGCTCTTGGACTATGTAGGTTACCAGCGGGCACTTGGACTATCTAGGTTAACGAACGTGCACTTGGACTATGTAGGTAACCTAGCGGGCACTTTGACTGTCTAGGTTACCTAGCGGACATTTGGATTATCTAGGTTACCTAGTGGGCACTTTGACTATGTAGGTTAACTAGCGGACACTTCGACTAATTAGGTTATCTAACGGGCAATTGGACTATCTAGGTTACCTAGCGGGGACTTGGACTATGGAGGTTCCCTAGCGGTCACTTGGACTATTTAGGTTACCTAGCAGGCACTTTGACTATCTAGGTTAACTCACGGGCACTTGGACTATGTAGGTTGCCTAGCGAGCACTTGGACTACGTAGGTTCCCTAGCGGGCACTTAGACTATGTAGGTTCCCTATCGGGTACTTGGACTGTCTAGGTTAACTAGCGGCCAATTAGACTGTCTAGGTTACATAGTGGGCATTGGACTATGTATGTTCCCCAGCGGGCACTTGGGCTATGTAGGTTAACGAACGGGTACTTGGACTATGTAGGTTAATGAACGGGCACTTGGACTATGTAGTTTACCTAGCAGGCACCAGGACTATGTACGTTCCCTAGCGGGCACTTGGGCTATCTACGTTACCTAGCGGGCACTTGGACTATGTAGGTAACCTAGTGGTCACTTGGACAGTCTAGGTTACCTAGCGGGAACTTGGACTATGTAGGTTAACTAGCGGGCACTTGGACTATCTAGGTTAACTAGCGCGCGCTTGGACTATGTAGGTTCCCTAGCGGGCATTTGGACTATATAGGTTACCTAGCGGGCACTTGGACTATGTAGGTTACCTAGCGGGCACTTGGACTATCAAGGTTAACTAGCGGGCACTTGGATTATCTAGGTTTACTAACGGGAACATGGACTATGTATGTTCCAGAGCGAGCAATTGGACTATGTAGGTTCCCTAGCGGGCACTTGGACTATCTAGGTTCCCTAAAGGGCACTTGGACTATCTAGGTTATCGAACTGGCACTTGCACTATCTAGGTTACCTAGCGGGCACTTGGACTATGTAGGTTAACTAGCGGACAATTGGACGATCTAGGTTAACTAGCGGACACTTGCACTATGTGGGCTACCTAGCGGGCAATTGGACTATCTAGGTTAACTAGCGGGCACTTTGACAATGTAGGTTAACTAGCGGACACTTGCACTATGTAGGTTACGTAGCGGGCACTTGGACTATATAGGTTAACTAGCAGGCCCTTGGACTATCTAGGTTACCTAGCAGGCATTTGGACTATGTAGGTTAACTAGCAGGCACTTGCACTCTCTAGGTTACCTAGCGGGCACTTGGACTATGTACCTTCCCTAGCGGGCACTTGGACTATCTATGTTAACTAGCGGGCACTTGGACTATGTAGGTTACCTAGGAGACACTTGCAGTATATAGGTTACCTAGCGGGCACTTGGACAATGTAGGTTAACTAGAGGACACTTGGACGATCTATGTTAACTAGCGGGCACTTGGACGATCTAGGTTAACTAACTGGCACTTGGACTATCAAAGTTAACAAGCGAGCCCTTGGACTATGTAGGTTAACTAGCGGGCCCTTGGACTATCTAGGTTACCTAGATAGCACTTGGATTATATAGGTTCCCTAGCGGGCACTTGGACTTCTAGTTTAACTAACGGGCACTTGGACTATGTATATTGCCTAGGGGGCACTTGGACTATCTAGGTTAGGTAACGGGCACTTGGACTATCTAGGATACCTAGGGGGAACTTGGACAATGTAGGTTACCTAGCAGGCACTTGAACTATCTAGGTTACCTAACGGGCACTTTCACTATCTAGGTTACCTAGCGGACACTTGGACTATCTAGGTTAACGAACGGGCACTTGGAAAATGTAGGTAACCTAGCGGGCACTTGGGCTGTCTAGGTTATATAGCGGGCACTTTGACTATCTAGGTTAACTAGCAGACCTTCGACTATGTAGGTTAACTAGCGGTCCGGTGGACTATGTAGGTTAACTAGCGGGAACTTGGACTATCTAGGTTACCTAGCAGGCACTTGGACTATGTACATACCCTAGCACGCACTTGGATTATCTAGGTTACCTAGCGGGCACTTGGACTATGTACGTCCCCTAGTGGGCACTTGGACTATCTAGGTTAACTAACGGGCACGAGGAGTATCTAGGTTAACTAGCGGGCACTTGGACTATCTAGGTTACCTAGCAGGCACTTGGATTATGAAGGATCCCTAGCGGGCACTTGGACTATCTAGGTTACCTAGCAGGCACTTGGATTATGAAGGATCACTACCGGGTACTTGTACTATCTAGGTTAACTAGCGGGCCCTTGCACTATGTAGGTTAACTTGCGGGCCCATGGATTATGTAGGTTTACTAGCAGGCACTTGGACTATCTAGGTTAACTAGCGGGTACTTGGACTATGTTGTTTCCCTAGCGGGCATTTGGACTATTTAAGTTACCAAGCGGGAACGTGGACTATGTAGGTTACCTAGCGGGCACTTGGACTATCTAGGTTACCTAGCAGGCACTTTGACTATCTAGGTTAACTAACGGGCACTTGGACTATGTAGGGTAACTAGAGGACACTTGGACTATCTAGTTTCCCTATCGGGCACTAGGACTATGTAGGTTGCCTAGTGGGCACTTGGACTATGTAGGTTCCCTAGCGGGCACTTGGATTATGTAGGTTAACTAGCGGGCACTTGGACTGTCTAGGTTACCTAGCGGGCACTTGGATTATCTAGGTTAACGAATGGGCAATTGGACTATGTAGGTTACCTAGCCGCCACTTGGACTATCTAGGTTAGTCGGGGGCACTTGTACTATGTAGGTTACCTAGCTGGCACCTGGACTATGTAGGTCAACTAGCGGGCCCTTGGACTACCTAGGTTAGCTAACGTGAACTTAGATTATGTAGGTTAACTAGGGGACACTTGGAATATGTAGGTTAACTAGCGGACACTTGCACTATGTAGGTTAACTAGCGGGCCCATGGACTATGTAGGTTTTCTAGCGGGCCCTTGGACTATCTAGGTTCCCTAAAGGGCACTTGGACTATCAGGTTACCGAACGGGCACTTGGACTATCTAGGTTACCTAGCGGGCACTTGGACTATGTAGGCTAACTAGGGGGCCCTTGGACGATCTAGGTTACCTAGCAGGCACTTTGACTATCTAGGTTAACTAACGGGCACTTGGACTATGTAGGTTGCCTAGCGGGCCCTTGGATTATGTAGGTTCCCTATCAGGCACTTGGACTATGTAGGTTAACTAGCGGGCACTTGCACTCTCTAGGTTACCTAGCGGGCACATGGACTATGTACCTTCCCTAGCGGGCACTTGGCCTATCTATATTAATTAACGGGCACTTGGACTATGTAGGTTAACTAGCGGACACGTCGACTATCTAGGTTAGCTAACGGGCATTTGGACTATCTAGGTTTACTAACGGGCACTTGGACTATGTAGGTTCCCTAGCGAGCAATTGGACTATGTAGGTTCCCAGCGGGCACTTGGACTATGTAGGTTCCCTATCGGGTACTTGGACTGTCTAGGTTAACTAGCGGGCAATTGGGCTGTCTAGGTTACCTAGTGGGCACTTGGACTATGTAGTTTTCCTAGCAGGCACGTGGACTATGTAGGTTAACTAGCGGGCACTTGGACTATCTAGGCTAACTAGTGGACCTTGGACTATGTAGGTTAACTAGCGGCCACTTGGACTTTGTACGTCCCCTAGTGGGCACTTGGACTATCTAGGTTAACTAATGGGAACTAGGACTATCTAGGTTAACTAGCGGGCACTTGGACTATCTAGGTTTACTAAAGGGAACTAGGACTATCTAGGTTAACTATCGGGCACTTGGACTATCTAGGTTACCTAGCAGACACTTGGATTATGAAGGATCCCTAGCGGGCACTTGGACTATCTAGGTTACCTAGCGGACACGTGGACTATGTAGGTTAACTAGCGGACACTTGCACGATCTAGGTTAACTAGCGGGCCCTTGCACTATGTAGGTTAACTAGCTGGCCCATGGATTATGTAGGTTTACTAGCAGGCACTTGGAGTATCTAGGTTAACTAGCGGGCACTTGGACTATGTAGTTTCCCTAGCGGGCATTTGGACTATTAAGTTTACCAAGCGGGAACTTGGACTATGTAGGTTACCTAGCGGGCACTTGGACTATCTAGGTTAACTAGCAGGCACTTTGACTATCTAGGTTAACTAACGGGCACTTGGACTATGTAGGTTGCCTAGCGGGCACTTGGACTGTGTAGGTTCCCTAGCGGGCACTTGGATTATGTAAGTTCCCTATCGGGCACTTGGATTATGTAGGTTCCCTATCGGGCACTTGGACTATGTAGGTTAACTAGCGGGCACTAGGACTGTCTAGGTAACCTAGCGGGCACTTGGACTATGTAGGATCCCTATCAGACATTGGTACTACTTAGGTTAACTAGCGGGAAATTTGACTATGTAGGTTAAATAGCGGGCACTTGGACTATCTAAGTTTCCTAGCAGGCACATGGACTATGTACGTCCCCTAGTGGGCAATTGGACTATCTAGGTTAACTAACGGGCACTAGGACTATCTAGGTTAACTAGCGAGCACTTGGACTATCTAGGTTACCTAGAAGGCACTTGGATTATGAAGGATCCCTAGCGGGCACTTGGACAATCTAGGTTAACTAGCGGGCACTTGGACAATCTAGGTTAACTAGCGGGCAGTTGGACTATCTAGGATACCTAGGGGGAACTTGGACAATGTAGGTTACCTAGCAGGCACTTGAACTATCTAGGTTACCTAATGGGCACTTTCACTATCTAGGTTACCTAGCGGGCACTTGGACTATCTAGGTTAACGAACGGGCACTTGGAAAATGTAGGTAGCCTAGCGGGCACTTGGGCTGTCTAGGTTATATAGCGGGCACTTTGACTATCTAGGTTAACTAGCAGACCTTCGACTATGTAGGTTAACTAGCGGTCCGGTGGACTATGTAGGTTAACTAGCGGGAACTTGGACTATCTAGGTTACCTAGCAGGCACTTGGACTATGTACATACCCTAGCACGCACTTGGATTATCTAGGTTACCTAGCGGGCACTTGGACTATGTACGTCCCCTAGTGGGCACTTGGACTATCTAGGTTAACTAACGGGCACGAGGACTATCTAGGTTAACTAGCGGGCACTTGGACTATCTAGGTTACCTAGCAGGCACTTGGATTATGAAGGATCCCTAGCGGGCACTTGGACTATCTAGGTTACCTAGCAGGCACTTGGATTATGAAGGATCACTACCGGGTACTTGTACTATCTAGGTTAACTAGCGGGCCCTTGCACTATGTAGGTTATCTTGCGGGCCCATGGATTATGTAGGTTTACTAGCAGGCACTTGGACTATCTAGGTTAACTAGCGGGTACTTGGACTATGTTGTTTCCCTAGCGGGCATTTGGACTATTTAAGTTACCAAGCGGGAACTTGGACTATGTAGGTTACCTAGCGGGCACTTGGACTATCTAGGTTACCTAGCAGGCACTTTGACTATCTAGGTTAACTAACGGGCACTTGGACTATGTAGGGTAACTAGAGGACACTTGGACTATCTAGTTTCCCTATCGGGCACTAGGACTATGTAGGTTGCCTAGTGGGCACTTGGACTATGTAGGTTCCCTAGCGGGCACTTGGATTATGTAGGTTAACTAGCGGGCACTTGGACTGTCTAGGTTACCTAGCGGGCACTTGGATTATCTAGGTTAACGAATGGGCAATTGGACTATGTAGGTTACCTAGCCGCCACTTGGACTATCTAGGTTAGTCGGGGGCACTTGTACTATGTAGGTTACCTAGCTGGCACCTGGACTATGTAGGTCAACTAGCGGGCCCTTGGACTACCTAGGTTAGCTAACGTGAACTTAGATTATGTAGGTTAACTAGGGGGCACTTGGAATATGTAGGTTAACTAGCGGACACTTGCACTATGTAGGTTAACTAGCGGGCCCATGGACTATGTAGGTTTTCTAGCGGGCCCTTGGACTATCTAGGTTCCCTAAAGGGCACTTGGACTATCAGGTTACCGAACGGGCACTTGGACTATCTAGGTTACCTAGCGGGCACTTGGACTATGTAGGCTAACTAGGGGGCCCTTGGACGATCTAGGTTACCTAGCAGGCACTTTGACTATCTAGGTTAACTAACGGGCACTTGGACTATGTAGGTTGCCTAGCGGGCCCTTGGATTATGTAGGTTCCCTATCAGGCACTTGGACTATGTAGGTTAACTAGCGGGCACTTGCACTCTCTAGGTAACCTAGCGGGCACATGGACTATGTACCTTCCCTAGCGGGCACTTGGCCTATCTATATTAATTAACGGGCACTTGGACTATGTAGGTTAACTAGCGGACACGTCGACTATCTAGGTTAGCTAACGGGCATTTGGACTATCTAGGTTTACTAACGGGCACTTGGACTATGTAGGTTCCCTAGCGAGCAATTGGACTATGTAGGTTCCCAGCGGGCACTTGGACTATGTAGGTTCCCTATCGGGTACTTGGACTGTCTAGGTTAACTAGCGGGCAATTGGGCTGTCTAGGTTACCTAGTGGGCACTTGGACTATGTAGTTTTCCTAGCAGGCACGTGGACTATGTAGGTTAACTAGCGGGCACTTGGACTATCTAGGCTAACTGGTGGACCTTGGACTATGTAGGTTAACTAGCGGCCACTTGGACTTTGTACGTCCCCTAGTGGGCACTTGGACTATCTAGGTTAACTAATGGGAACTAGGACTATCTAGGTTAACTAGCGGGCACTTGGACTATCTAGGTTTACTAAAGGGAACTAGGACTATCTAGGTTAACTATCGGGCACTTGGACTATCTAGGTTACCTAGCAGACACTTGGATTATGAAGGATCCCTAGCGGGCACTTGGACTATCTAGGTTACCTAGCGGACACGTGGACTATGTAGGTTAACTAGCGGACACTTGCACGATCTAGGTTAACTAGCGGGCCCTTGCACTATGTAGGTTAACTAGCTGGCCCATGGATTATGTAGGTTTACTAGCAGGCACTTGGAGTATCTAGGTTAACTAGCGGGCACTTGGACTATGTAGTTTCCCTAGCGGGCATTTGGACTATTAAGTTTACCAAGCGGGAACTTGGACTATGTAGGTTACCTAGCGGGCACTTGGACTATCTAGGTTAACTAGCAGGCACTTTGACTATCTAGGTTAACTAACGGGCACTTGGACTATGTAGGTTGCCTAGCGGGCACTTGGACTGTGTAGGTTCCCTAGCGGGCACTTGGATTATGTAAGTTCCCTATCGGGCACTTGGATTATGTAGGTTCCCTATCGGGCACTTGGACTATGTAGGTTAACTAGCGGGCACTAGGACTGTCTAGGTAACCTAGCGGGCACTTGGACTATGTAGGATCCCTATCAGACATTGGTACTACTTAGGTTAACTAGCGGGAAATTTGACTATGTAGGTTAAATAGCGGGCACTTGGACTATCTAAGTTTCCTAGCAGGCACATGGACTATGTACGTCCCCTAGTGGGCAATTGGACTATCTAGGTTAACTAACGGGCACTAGGACTATCTAGGTTAACTAGCGAGCACTTGGACTATCTAGGTTACCTAGAAGGCACTTGGATTATGAAGGATCCCTAGCGGGCACTTGGACAATCTAGGTTAACTAGCGGGCACTTGGACAATCTAGGTTAACTAGCGGGCACTTGGACTATCTAGGATACCTAGGGGGAACTTGGACAATGTAGGTTACCTAGCAGGCACTTGAACTATCTAGGTTACCTAATGGGCACTTTCACTATCTAGGTTACCTAGCGGGCACTTGGACTATCTAGGTTAACGAACGGGCACTTGGAAAATGTAGGTAGCCTAGCGGGCACTTGGGCTGTCTAGGTTATATAGCGGGCACTTTGACTATCTAAGTTAACTAGCAGACCTTCGACTATGTAGGTTAACTAGCGGTCCGGTGGACTATGTAGGTTAACTAGCGGGAACTTGGACTATCTAGGTTACCTAGCAGGCACTTGGACTATGTACATACCCTAGCACGCACTTGGATTATCTAGGTTACCTAGCGGGCACTTGGACTATGTACGTCCCCTAGTGGGCACTTGGACTATCTAGGTTAACTAACGGGCACGAGGACTATCTAGGTTAACTAGCGGGCACTTGGACTATCTAGGTTACCCAGCAGGCACTTGGATTATGAAGGATCCCTAGCGGGCACTTGGACTATCTAGGTTACCTAGCAGGCACTTGGATTATGAAGGATCACTACCGGGTACTTGTACTATCTAGGTTAACTAGCGGGCCCTTGCACTATGTAGGTTAACTTGCGGGCCCATGGATTATGTAGGTTTACTAGCAGGCACTTGGACTATCTAGGTTAACTAGCGGGTACTTGGACTATGTTGTTTCCCTAGCGGGCATTTGGACTATTTAAGTTACCAAGCGGGAACTTGGACTATGTAGGTTACCTAGCGGGCACTTGGACTATCTAGGTTACCTAGCAGGCACTTTGACTATCTAGGTTAACTAACGGGCACTTGGACTATGTAGGGTAACTAGAGGACACTTGGACTATCTAGTTTCCCTATCGGGCACTAGGACTATGTAGGTTGCCTAGTGGGCACTTGGACTATGTAGGTTCCCTAGCGGGCACTTGGATTATGTAGGTTAACTAGCGGGCACTTGGACTGTCTAGGTTACCTAGCGGGCACTTGGATTATCTAGGTTAACGAATGGGCAATTGGACTATGTAGGTTACCTAGCCGCCACTTGGACTATCTAGGTTAGTCGGGGGCACTTGTACTATGTAGGTTACCTAGCTGGCACCTGGACTATGTAGGTCAACTAGCGGGCCCTTGGACTACCTAGGTTAGCTAACGTGAACTTAGATTATGTAGGTTAACTAGGGGGCACTTGGAATATGTAGGTTAACTAGCGGACACTTGCACTATGTAGGTTAACTAGCGGGCCCATGGACTATGTAGGTTTTCTAGCGGGCCCTTGGACTATCTAGGTTCCCTAAAGGGCACTTGGACTATCAGGTTACCGAACGGGCACTTGGACTATCTAGGTTACCTAGCGGGCACTTGGACTATGTAGGCTAACTAGGGGGCCCTTGGACGATCTAGGTTACCTAGCAGGCACTTTGACTATCTAGGTTAACTAACGGGCACTTGGACTATGTAGGTTGCCTAGCGGGCCCTTGGATTATGTAGGTTCCCTATCAGGCACTTGGACTATGTAGGTTAACTAGCGGGCACTTGCACTCTCTAGGTTACCTAGCGGGCACATGGACTATGTACCTTCCCTAGCGGGCACTTGGCCTATCTATATTAATTAACGGGCACTTGGACTATGTAGGTTAACTAGCGGACACGTCGACTATCTAGGTTAGCTAACGGGCATTTGGACTATCTAGGTTTACTAACGGGCACTTGGACTATGTAGGTTCCCTAGCGAGCAATTGGACTATGTAGGTTCCCAGCGGGCACTTGGACTATGTAGGTTCCCTATCGGGTACTTGGACTGTCTAGGTTAACTAGCGGGCAATTGGGCTGTCTAGGTTACCTAGTGGGCACTTGGACTATGTAGTTTTCCTAGCAGGCACGTGGACTATGTAGGTTAACTAGCGGGCACTTGGACTATCTAGGTTACCCAGCGGGCACTTGTACTATGTAGGTAACATAATGGTCACTTGGACTGTCTAGGTTACCTAGCGGACACTTGCACTATGTAGGTTCCCTAGCGGGCACTTGGACTATGTAGGATGCCTATCAGGCATTTGTACTACTTAGGTTAACTAGCGGGCACTTTAACTATCTAGGTTAACTAGCGGGAACTTGGACTATCTAGGTCAACTAGCGGGCCCTTGTACTATGTAGGTTAACTAGCGGGCACTTGGACTATCTAGGCTAACTAGTGGACCTTGGACTATGTAGGTTAACTAGCGGCCACTTGGACTTTGTACGTCCCCTAGTGGGCACTTGGACTATCTAGGTTAACTAATGGGAACTAGGACTATCTAGGTTAACTAGCGGGCACTTGGACTATCTAGGTTTACTAAAGGGAACTAGGACTATCTAGGTTAACTATCGGGCACTTGGACTATCTAGGTTACCTAGCGGACACGTGGACTATGTAGGTTAACTAGCGGACACTTGCACGATCTAGGTTAACTAGCGGGCCCTTGCACTATGTAGGTTAACTAGCTGGCCCATGGATTATGTAGGTTTACTAGCAGGCACTTGGAGTATCTAGGTTAACTAGCGGGCACTTGGACTATGTAGTTTCCCTAGCGGGCATTTGGACTATTAAGTTTACCAAGCGGGAACTTGGACTATGTAGGTTACCTAGCGGGCACTTGGACTATCTAGGTTAACTAGCAGGCACTTTGACTATCTAGGTTAACTAACGGGCACTTGGACTATGTAGGTTGCCTAGCGGGCACATGGACTGTGTAGGTTCCCTAGCGGGCACTTGGATTATGTAAGTTCCCTATCGGGCACTTGGATTATGTAGGTTCCCTATCGGGCACTTGGCCTATGTAGGTTAACTAGCGGGCACTAGGACTGTCTAGGTAACCTAGCGGGCACTTGGACTATGTAGGATCCCTATCAGACATTGGTACTACTTAGGTTAACTAGCGGGAAATTTGACTATGTAGGTTAAATAGCGGGCACTTGGACTATCTAAGTTTCCTAGCAGGCACATGGACTATGTACGTCCCCTAGTGGGCAATTGGACTATCTAGGTTAACTAACGGGCACTAGGACTATCTAGGTTAACTAGCGAGCACTTGGACTATCTAGGTTACCTAGAAGGCACTTGGATTATGAAGGATCCCTAGCGGGCACTTGGACAATCTAGGTTAACTAGCGGGCACTTGGACTATCTAGGATACCTAGGGGGAACTTGGACAATGTAGGTTACCTAGCAGGCACTTGAACTATCTAGGTTACCTAACGGGCACTTTCACTATCTAGGTTACCTAGCGGGCACTTGGACTATCTAGGTTAACGAACGGGCACTTGGAAAATGTAGGTAGCCTAGCGGGCACTTGGGCTGTCTAGGTTATATAGCGGGCACTTTGACTATCTAGGTTAACTAGCAGACCTTCGACTATGTAGGTTAACTAGCGGTCCAGTGGACTATGTAGGTTAACTAGCGGGAACTTGGACTATCTAGGTTACCTAGCAGGCACTTGGACTATGTACATACCCTAGCACGCACTTGGATTATCTAGGTTACCTAGCGGGCACTTGGACTATGTACGTCCCCTAGTGGGCACTTGGACTATCTAGGTTAACTAACGGGCACGAGGACTATCTAGGTTAACTAGCGGGCACTTGGACTATCTAGGTTACCTAGCAGGCACTTGGATTATGAAGGATCCCTAGCGGGCACTTGGACTATCTAGGTTACCTAGCAGGCACTTGGATTATGAAGGATCACTACCGGGTACTTGTACTATCTAGGTTAACTAGCGGGCCCTTGCACTATGTAGGTTAACTTGCGGGCCCATGGATTATGTAGGTTTACTAGCAGGCACTTGGACTATCTAGGTTAACTAGCGGGTACTTGGACTATGTTGTTTCCCTAGCGGGCATTTGGACTATTTAAGTTACCAAGCGGGAACTTGGACTATGTAGGTTACCTAGCGGGCACTTGGACTATCTAGGTTACCTAGCAGGCACTTTGACTATCTAGGTTAACTAACGGGCACTTGGACTATGTAGGGTAACTAGAGGACACTTGGACTATCTAGTTTCCCTATCGGGCACTAGGACTATGTAGGTTGCCTAGTGGGCACTTGGACTATGTAGGTTCCCTAGCGGGCACTTGGATTATGTAGGTTAACTAGCGGGCACTTGGACTGTCTAGGTTACCTAGCGGGCACTTGGATTATCTAGGTTAACGAATGGGCAATTGGACTATGTAGGTTACCTAGCCGCCACTTGGACTATCTAGGTTAGTCGGGGGCACTTGTACTATGTAGGTTACCTAGCTGGCACCTGGACTATGTAGGTCAACTAGCGGGCCCTTGGACTACCTAGGTTAGCTAACGTGAACTTAGATTATGTAGGTTAACTAGGGGGCACTTGGAATATGTAGGTTAACTAGCGGACACTTGCACTATGTAGGTTAACTAGCGGGCCCATGGACTATGTAGGTTTTCTAGCGGGCCCTTGGACTATCTAGGTTCCCTAAAGGGCACTTGGACTATCAGGTTACCGAACGGGCACTTGGACTATCTAGGTTACCTAGCGGGCACTTGGACTATGTAGGCTAACTAGGGGGCCCTTGGACGATCTAGGTTACCTAGCAGGCACTTTGACTATCTAGGTTAACTAACGGGCACTTGCACTATGTAGGTTGCCTAGCGAGCACTTGGACTACGTAGGTTCCCTAGCGGGCACTTAGACTATGTAGGTTCCCTATCGGGTACTTGGATTGTCTAGGTTAACTAGCGGCCAATTAGACTGTCTAGGTTACATAGTGGGCATTGGACTATGTATGTTCCCCAGCGGGCACTTGGGCTATGTAGGTTAACGAACGGGTACTTGGACTATGTAGGTTAATGAACGGGCACTTAGACTATGTAGTTTACCTAGCAGGCACCAGGACTATGTACGTTCCCTAGCGGGCACTTGGGCTATCTACGTTACCTAGCGGGCACTTGGACTATGTAGGTAACCTAGTGGTCACTTGGACAGTCTAGGTTACCTAGCGGGAACTTGGACTATGTAGGTTAACTAGCGGGCACTTGGACTATCTAGGTTAACTAGCGCGCGCTTGGACTATGTAGGTTCCCTAGCGGGCATTTGGACTATATAGGTTACCTAGCGGGCACTTGGACTATGTAGGTTACCTAGCGGGCACTTGGACTATCAAGGTTAACTAGCGGGCACTTGGATTATCTAGGTTTACTAATGGGAACATGGACTATGTATGTTCCAGAGCGAGCAATTGGACTATGTAGGTTCCCTAGCGGGCACTTGGACTATCTAGGTTCCCTAAAGGGCACTTGGACTATCTAGGTTATCGAACTGGCACTTGCACTATCTAGGTTACCTAGCGGGCACTTGGACTATGTAGGTTAACTAGCGGACAATTGGACGATCTAGGTTAACTAGCGGACACTTGCACTATGTGGGCTACCTAGCGGGCAATTGGACTATCTAGGTTAACTAGCGGGCACTTTGACAATGTAGGTTAACTAGCGGACACTTGCACTATGTAGGTTACGTAGCGGGCACTTGGACTATATAGGTTAACTAGCAGGCCCTTGGACTATCTAGGTTACCTAGCAGGCATTTGGACTATGTAGGTTAACTAGCAGGCACTTGCACTCTCTAGGTTACCTAGCGGGCACTTGGACTATGTACCTTCCCTAGCGGGCACTTGGACTATCTATGTTAACTAGCGGGCACTTGGACTATGTAGGTTACCTAGGAGACACTTGCAGTATATAGGTTACCTAGCGGGCACTTGGACAATGTAGGTTAACTAGAGGACACTTGGACGATCTATGTTAACTAGCGGGCACTTGGACGATCTAGGTTAACTAACTGGCACTTGGACTATCAAAGTTAACAAGCGAGCCCTTGGACTATGTAGGTTAACTAGCGGGCACTTGGACTATCTAGGTTACCTAGATAGCACTTGGATTATATAGGTTCCCTAGCGGGCACTTGGACTTCTAGTTTAACTAACGGGCACTTGGACTATGTATGTTGCCTAGGGGGCACTTGGACTATCTAGGTTAGGTAACGGGCACTTGGACTATCTAGGATACCTAGGGGGAACTTGGACAATGTAGGTTACCTAGCAGGCACTTGAACTATCTAGGTTACCTAACGGGCACTTTCACTATCTAGGTTACCTAGCGGGCACTTGGACTATCTAGGTTAACGAACGGGCACTTGGAAAATGTAGGTAACCTAGCGGGCACTTGGGCTGTCTAGGTTATATAGCGGACACTTTGACTATCTAGGTTAACTAGCAGACCTTCGACTATGTAGGTTAACTAGCGGTCCGGTGGACTATGTAGGTTAACTAGCGGGAACTTGGACTATCTAGGTTACCTAGCAGGCACTTGGACTATGTACATACCCTAGCACGCACTTGGATTATCTAGGTTACCTAGCGGGCACTTGGACTATGTACGTCCCCTAGTGGGCACTTGGACTATCTAGGTTAACTAACGGGCACGAGGACTATCTAGGTTAACTAGCGGGCACTTGGACTATCTAGGTTACCTAGCAGGCACTTGGATTATGAAGGATCCCTAGCGGGCACTTGGACTATCTAGGTTACCTAGCAGGCACTTGGATTATGAAGGATCACTACCGGGTACTTGTACTATCTAGGTTAACTAGCGGGCCCTTGCACTATGTAGGTTAACTTGCGGGCCCATGGATTATGTAGGTTTACTAGCAGGCATTTGGACTATCTAGGTTAACTAGCGGGTACTTGGACTATGTTGTTTCCCTAGCGGGCATTTGGACTATTTAAGTTACCAAGCGGGAACTTGGACTATGTAGGTTACCTAGCGGGCACTTGGACTATCTAGGTTACCTAGCAGGCACTTTGACTATCTAGGTGAACTAACGGGCACTTGGACTATGTAGGGTAACTAGAGGACACTTGGACTATCTAGTTTCCCTATCGGGCACTAGGACTATGTAGGTTGCCTAGTGGGCACTTGGACTATGTAGGTTCCCTAGCGGGCACTTGGATTATGTAGGTTAACTAGCGGGCACTTGGACTGTCTAGGTTACCTAGCGGGCACTTGGATTATCTAGGTTAACGAATGGGCAATTGGACTATGTAGGTTACCTAGCCGCCACTTGGACTATCTAGGTTAGTCGGGGGCACTTGTACTATGTAGGTTACCTAGCTGGCACCTGGACTATGTAGGTTAACTAGCGGGCACTTGCACTCTCTAGGTTACCTAGCGGGCACATGGACTATGTACCTTCCCTAGCGGGCACTTGTACTATGTAGGTTAACTAGCGGGCCCATGGATTATGTAGGTTTACTAACAGGCACTTGGACTATCTAGGTTAACTAGCAGGCACTTGGACTATGTAGTTTCCCTAGCGGGCATTTGGACTATTTAGGTTACCATCGGGAACTTAGACTATGTAGGTTACCTAGCGGGCACTTGGACTATGTACGTCCCCTAGTGGGCACTTGGACTATCTAGGTTACCTAGCAGGCACTTTGACTATCTAGGTTAACTAACGGGCACTTGGACTATGTAGGTTGCCTAGCGGGCCCTTGGATTATGTAGGTTCCCTATCGGGCACTTGGACTATGTAGGTTAACTAGCGGGCACTTGGACTGTCTAGGTTACCTAGCGGGCAATTTGACTATGTAGGTTAACTAGCGGACAATTGGACGATCTAGGTTAACTAGCGGACACTTGTACTATGTAGGTTACCTAGCGGGCACTTGTACTATCTAGGTTAACTAGCGGGCAGTTTGACTATGTAGGTTAACTAGCGGACACTTGCACTATGTAGGTTACCTAGCGGGCACTTGGACTATGTAGGTTAACTAGCAGACCCTTGGACTATCTAGGTTACCTAGCAGGCACTTGGACTATGTAGGTTAACTAGCGGGCACTTGCACTCTCTAGGTTACCTAGCGGGCACATGGACTATGTACCTTCCCTAGCGGGCACTTGGACTATGTAGGTTAACTAGCGGGCCCATGGATTATGTAGGTTTACTAACAGGCACTTGGACTATCTAGGTTAACTAGCAGGCACTTGGACTATGTAGTTTCCCTAGCGGGCATTTGGACTATTTAGGTTACCATCGGGAACTTGGACTATGTAGGTTACCTAGCGGGCACTTGGACTATGTACCTCCCCTAGTGGGCACTTGGACTATCTAGGTTAACTAACTGGCACTTGGACTATGTAGGTTGCCTAGCGGGCACTTGGACTATGTAGGTTCCCTATCGGGCACTTGGACTATGTAGGTTAACTAGCGGGCACTTGGACTGTCTAGGTAACCTAGCAGGCACTTGGACTATCTAGGTTAATGAACGGGCACTTGGACTATGTAGGTAACCTAGCGGGCATTTGGACTGTCTAGGTTACCTAGCGGGCACTTTGACTATCTAGGTTAACGAACGGGCACTTGGACTATGCAGAGTACCTAGCGGGCATCTGGACTATGTAGGATCCCTATCGGACATTTGGACTACTTAGGTTAACTAGCGGGCACTTGGACGATCTAGGTTAACTTGCAGACACTTGCACTATATAGGTTAACTAGCTGGCCCATGGATTATGTAGGTTTACTAGCAGGCACTTGGAGTATCTAGGTTAACGAACGGGCACTTGGACTATCTAGGTTACCTAGCGGGCACTTGGACTATGTACGTCCCCTAGTGGGCATTTGGACTATCTAGGTTAACTAACGGGCACTTGGACTATGTAGTTTCCCTAGCGGGCATTTGGACTATTAAGTTTACCAAGCGGGAACTTGGACTATGTAGGTTACCTAGCGGGCACTTGGACTATCTAGGTTAACTAGCAGGCACTTTGACTATCTAGGTTAACTAACGGGCACTTGGACTATGTAGGTTGCCTAGCGGGCACTTGGACTGTGTAGGTTCCCTAGCGGGCACTTGGATTATGTAAGTTCCCTATCGGGCACTTGGATTATGTAGGTTCCCTATCGGGCACTTGGACTATGTAGGTTAACTAGCGGGCACTAGGACTGTCTAGGTAACCTAGCGGGCACTTGGACTATGTAGGATCCCTATCAGACATTGGTACTACTTAGGTTAACTAGCGGGAAATTTGACTATGTAGGTTAAATAGCGGGCACTTGGACTATCTAAGTTTCCTAGCAGGCACATGGACTATGTACGTCCCCTAGTGGGCAATTGGACTATCTAGGTTAACTAACGGGCACTAGGACTATCTAGGTTAACTAGCGAGGACTTGGACTATCTAGGTTACCTAGAAGGCACTTGGATTATGAAGGATCCCTAGCGGGCACTTGGACAATCTAGGTTAACTAGCGGGCACTTGGACTATCTAGGATACCTAGGGGGAACTTGGACAATGTAGGTTACCTAGCAGGCACTTGAACTATCTAGGTTACCTAACGGGCACTTTCACTATCTAGGTTACCTAGCGGGCACTTGGACTATCTAGGTTAACGAACGGGCACTTGGAAAATGTAGGTAGCCTAGCGGGCACTTGGGCTGTCTAGGTTATATAGCGGGCACTTTGACTATCTAGGTTAACTAGCAGACCTTCGACTATGTAGGTTAACTAGCGGTCCAGTGGACTATGTAGGTTAACTAGCGGGAACTTGGACTATCTAGGTTACCTAGCAGGCACTTGGACTATGTACATACCCTAGCACGCACTTGGATTATCTAGGTTACCTAGCGGGCACTTGGACTATGTACGTCCCCTAGTGGGCACTTGGACTATCTAGGTTAACTAACGGGCACGAGGACTATCTAGGTTAACTAGCGGGCACTTGGACTATCTAGGTTACCTAGCAGGCACTTGGATTATGAAGGATCCCTAGCGGGCACTTGGACTATCTAGGTTACCTAGCAGGCACTTGGATTATGAAGGATCACTACCGGGTACTTGTACTATCTAGGTTAACTAGCGGGCCCTTGCACTATGTAGGTTAACTTGCGGGCCCATGGATTATGTAGGTTTACTAGCAGGCACTTGGACTATCTAGGTTAACTAGCGGGTACTTGGACTATGTTGTTTCCCTAGCGGGCATTTGGACTATTTAAGTTACCAAGCGGGAACTTGGACTATGTAGGTTACCTAGCGGGCACTTGGACTATCTAGGTTACCTAGCAGGCACTTTGACTATCTAGGTTAACTAACGGGCACTTGGACTATGTAGGGTAACTAGAGGACACTTGGACTATCTAGTTTCCCTATCGGGCACTAGGACTATGTAGGTTGCCTAGTGGGCACTTGGACTATGTAGGTTCCCTAGCGGGCACTTGGATTATGTAGGTTAACTAGCGGGCACTTGGACTGTCTAGGTTACCTAGCGGGCACTTGGATTATCTAGGTTAACGAATGGGCAATTGGACTATGTAGGTTACCTAGCCGCCACTTGGACTATCTAGGTTTGTCGGGGGCACTTGTACTATGTAGGTTACCTAGCTGGCACCTGGACTATGTAGGTCAACTAGCGGGCCCTTGGACTACCTAGGTTAGCTAACGTGAACTTAGATTATGTAGGTTAACTAGGGGGCACTTGGAATATGTAGGTTAACTAGCGGACACTTGCACTATGTAGGTTAACTAGCGGGCCCATGGACTATGTAGGTTTTCTAGCGGGCCCTTGGACTATCTAGGTTCCCTAAAGGGCACTTGGACTATCAGGTTACCGAACGGGCACTTGGACTATCTAGGTTACCTAGCGGGCACTTGGACTATGTAGGCTAACTAGGGGGCCCTTGGACGATCTAGGTTACCTAGCAGGCACTTTGACTATCTAGGTTAACTAACGGGCACTTGCACTATGTAGGTTGCCTAGCGAGCACTTGGACTACGTAGGTTCCCTAGCGGGCACTTAGACTATGTAGGTTCCCTATCGGGTACTTGGATTGTCTAGGTTAACTAGCGGCCAATTAGACTGTCTAGGTTACATAGTGGGCATTGGACTATGTATGTTCCCCAGCGGGCACTTGGGCTATGTAGGTTAACGAACGGGTACTTGGACTATGTAGGTTAATGAACGGGCACTTGGACTATGTAGTTTACCTAGCAGGCACCAGGACTATGTACGTTCCCTAGCGGGCACTTGGGCTATCTACGTTACCTAGCGGGCACTTGGACTATGTAGGTAACCTAGTGGTCACTTGGACAGTCTAGGTTACCTAGCGGGAACTTGGACTATGTAGGTTAACTAGCGGGCACTTGGACTATCTAGGTTAACTAGCGCGCGCTTGGACTATGTAGGTTCCCTAGCGGGCATTTGGACTATATAGGTTACCTAGCGGGCACTTGGACTATGTAGGTTACCTAGCGGGCACTTGGACTATCAAGGTTAACTAGCGGGCACTTGGATTATCTAGGTTTACTAATGGGAACATGGACTATGTATGTTCCAGAGCGAGCAATTGGACTATGTAGGTTCCCTAGCGGGCACTTGGACTATCTAGGTTCCCTAAAGGGCACTTGGACTATCTAGGTTATCGAACTGGCACTTGCACTATCTAGGTTACCTAGCGGGCACTTGGACTATGTAGGTTAACTAGCGGACAATTGGACGATCTAGGTTAACTAGCGGACACTTGCACTATGTGGGCTACCTAGCGGGCAATTGGACTATCTAGGTTAACTAGCGGGCACTTTGACAATGTAGGTTAACTAGCGGACACTTGCACTATGTAGGTTACGTAGCGGGCACTTGGACTATATAGGTTAACTAGCAGGCCCTTGGACTATCTAGGTTACCTAGCAGGCATTTGGACTATGTAGGTTAACTAGCAGGCACTTGCACTCTCTAGGTTACCTAGCGGGCACTTGGACTATGTACCTTCCCTAGCGGGCACTTGGACTATCTATGTTAACTAGCGGGCACTTGGACTATGTAGGTTACCTAGGAGACACTTGCAGTATATAGGTTACCTAGCGGGCACTTGGACAATGTAGGTTAACTAGAGGACACTTGGACGATCTATGTTAACTAGCGGGCACTTGGACGATCTAGGTTAACTAACTGGCACTTGGACTATCAAAGTTAACAAGCGAGCCCTTGGACTATGTAGGTTAACTAGCGGGCACTTGGACTATCTAGGTTACCTAGATAGCACTTGGATTATATAGGTTCCCTAGCGGGCACTTGGACTTCTAGTTTAACTAACGGGCACTTGGACTATGTATGTTGCCTAGGGGGCACTTGGACTATCTAGGTTAGGTAACGGGCACTTGGACTATCTAGGATACCTAGGGGGAACTTGGACAATGTAGGTTACCTAGCAGGCACTTGAACTATCTAGGTTACCTAACGGGCACTTTCACTATCTAGGTTACCTAGCGGGCACTTGGACTATCTAGGTTAACGAACGGGCACTTGGAAAATGTAGGTAACCTAGCGGGCACTTGGGCTGTCTAGGTTATATAGCGGACACTTTGACTATCTAGGTTAACTAGCAGACCTTCGACTATGTAGGTTAACTAGCGGTCCGGTGGACTATGTAGGTTAACTAGCGGGAACTTGGACTATCTAGGTTACCTAGCAGGCACTTGGACTATGTACATACCCTAGCACGCACTTGGATTATCTAGGTTACCTAGCGGGCACTTGGACTATGTACGTCCCCTAGTGGGCACTTGGACTATCTAGGTTAACTAACGGGCACGAGGACTATCTAGGTTAACTAGCGGGCACTTGGACTATCTAGGTTACCTAGCAGGCACTTGGATTATGAAGGATCCCTAGCGGGCACTTGGACTATCTAGGTTACCTAGCAGGCACTTGGATTATGAAGGATCACTACCGGGTACTTGTACTATCTAGGTTAACTAGCGGGCCCTTGCACTATGTAGGTTAACTTGCGGGCCCATGGATTATGTAGGTTTACTAGCAGGCATTTGGACTATCTAGGTTAACTAGCGGGTACTTGGACTATGTTGTTTCCCTAGCGGGCATTTGGACTATTTAAGTTACCAAGCGGGAACTTGGACTATGTAGGTTACCTAGCGGGCACTTGGACTATCTAGGTTACCTAGCAGGCACTTTGACTATCTAGGTGAACTAACGGGCACTTGGACTATGTAGGGTAACTAGAGGACACTTGGACTATCTAGTTTCCCTATCGGGCACTAGGACTATGTAGGTTGCCTAGTGGGCACTTGGACTATGTAGGTTCCCTAGCGGGCACTTGGATTATGTAGGTTAACTAGCGGGCACTTGGACTGTCTAGGTTACCTAGCGGGCACTTGGATTATCTAGGTTAACGAATGGGCAATTGGACTATGTAGGTTACCTAGCCGCCACTTGGACTATCTAGGTTAGTCGGGGGCACTTGTACTATGTAGGTTACCTAGCTGGCACCTGGACTATGTAGGTTAACTAGCGGGCACTTGCACTCTCTAGGTTACCTAGCGGGCACATGGACTATGTACCTTCCCTAGCGGGCACTTGTACTATGTAGGTTAACTAGCGGGCCCATGGATTATGTAGGTTTACTAACAGGCACTTGGACTATCTAGGTTAACTAGCAGGCACTTGGACTATGTAGTTTCCCTAGCGGGCATTTGGACTATTTAGGTTACCATCGGGAACTTAGACTATGTAGGTTACCTAGCGGGCACTTGGACTATGTACGTCCCCTAGTGGGCACTTGGACTATCTAGGTTACCTAGCAGGCACTTTGACTATCTAGGTTAACTAACGGGCACTTGGACTATGTAGGTTGCCTAGCGGGCCCTTGGATTATGTAGGTTCCCTATCGGGCACTTGGACTATGTAGGTTAACTAGCGGGCACTTGGACTGTCTAGGTTACCTAGCGGGCAATTTGACTATGTAGGTTAACTAGCGGACAATTGGACGATCTAGGTTAACTAGCGGACACTTGTACTATGTAGGTTACCTAGCGGGCACTTGTACTATCTAGGTTAACTAGCGGGCAGTTTGACTATGTAGGTTAACTAGCGGACACTTGCACTATGTAGGTTACCTAGCGGGCACTTGGACTATGTAGGTTAACTAGCAGACCCTTGGACTATCTAGGTTACCTAGCAGGCACTTGGACTATGTAGGTTAACTAGCGGGCACTTGCACTCTCTAGGTTACCTAGCGGGCACATGGACTATGTACCTTCCCTAGCGGGCACTTGGACTATGTAGGTTAACTAGCGGGCCCATGGATTATGTAGGTTTACTAACAGGCACTTGGACTATCTAGGTTAACTAGCAGGCACTTGGACTATGTAGTTTCCCTAGCGGGCATTTGGACTATTTAGGTTACCATCGGGAACTTGGACTATGTAGGTTACCTAGCGGGCACTTGGACTATGTACCTCCCCTAGTGGGCACTTGGACTATCTAGGTTAACTAACTGGCACTTGGACTATGTAGGTTGCCTAGCGGGCACTTGGACTATGTAGGTTCCCTATCGGGCACTTGGACTATGTAGGTTAACTAGCGGGCACTTGGACTGTCTAGGTAACCTAGCAGGCACTTGGACTATCTAGGTTAATGAACGGGCACTTGGACTATGTAGGTAACCTAGCGGGCATTTGGACTGTCTAGGTTACCTAGCGGGCACTTTGACTATCTAGGTTAACGAACGGGCACTTGGACTATGCAGAGTACCTAGCGGGCATCTGGACTATGTAGGATCCCTATCGGACATTTGGACTACTTAGGTTAACTAGCGGGCACTTGGACGATCTAGGTTAACTTGCAGACACTTGCACTATATAGGTTAACTAGCTGGCCCATGGATTATGTAGGTTTACTAGCAGGCACTTGGAGTATCTAGGTTAACGAACGGGCACTTGGACTATCTAGGTTACCTAGCGGGCACTTGGACTATGTACGTCCCCTAGTGGGCATTTGGACTATCTAGGTTAACTAACGGGCACTTGGACTATGTAGTTTCCCTAGCGGGCATTTGGACTATTAAGTTTACCAAGCGGGAACTTGGACTATGTAGGTTACCTAGCGGGCACTTGGACTATCTAGGTTAACTAGCAGGCACTTTGACTATCTAGGTTAACTAACGGGCACTTGGACTATGTAGGTTGCCTAGCGGGCACTTGGACTGTGTAGGTTCCCTAGCGGGCACTTGGATTATGTAAGTTCCCTATCGGGCACTTGGATTATGTAGGTTCCCTATCGGGCACTTGGCCTATGTAGGTTAACTAGCGGGCACTAGGACTGTCTAGGTAACCTAGCGGGCACTTGGACTATGTAGGATCCCTATGAGACATTGGTACTACTTAGGTTAACTAGCGGGAAATTTGACTATGTAGGTTAAATAGCGGGCACTTGGACTATCTAAGTTTCCTAGCAGGCACATGGACTATGTACGTCCCTAGTGGGCAATTGGACTATCTAGGTTAACTAACTGGGCACTAGGACTATCTAGGTTAACTAGCGAGCACTTGGACTATCTAGGTTACCTAGAAGGCACTTGGATTATGAAGGATCCCTAGCGGGCACTTGGACAATCTAGGTTAACTAGCGGGCACTTGGACTATCTAGGATACCTAGGGGGAACTTGGACAATGTAGGTTACCTAGCAGGCACTTGAACTATCTAGGTTACCTAACGGGCACTTTCACTATCTAGGTTACCTAGCGGGCACTTGGACTATCTAGGTTAACGAACGGGCACTTGGAAAATGTAGGTAGCCTAGCGGGCACTTGGGCTGTCTAGGTTATATAGCGGGCACTTTGACTATCTAGGTTAACTAGCAGACCTTCGACTATGTAGGTTAACTAGCGGTCCAGTGGACTATGTAGGTTAACTAGCGGGAACTTGGACTATCTAGGTTACCTAGCAGGCACTTGGGACTATGTACATACCCTAGCACGCACTTGGATTATCTAGGTTACCTAGCGGGCACTTGGACTATGTACGTCCCCTAGTGGGCACTTGGACTATCTAGGTTAACTAACGGGCACGAGGACTATCTAGGTTAACTAGCGGGCACTTGGACTATCTAGGTTACCTAGCAGGCACTTGGATTATGAAGGATCCCTAGCGGGCACTTGGACTATCTAGGTTACCTAGCAGGCACTTGGATTATGAAGGATCACTACCGGGTACTTGTACTATCTAGGTTAACTAGCGGGCCCTTGCACTATGTAGGTTAACTTGCGGGCCCATGGATTATGTAGGTTTACTAGCAGGCACTTGGACTATCTAGGTTAACTAGCGGGTACTTGGACTATGTTGTTTCCCTAGCGGGCATTTGGACTATTTAAGTTACCAAGCGGGAACTTGGACTATGTAGGTTACCTAGCGGGCACTTGGACTATCTAGGTTACCTAGCAGGCACTTTGACTATCTAGGTTAACTAACGGGCACTTGGACTATGTAGGGTAACTAGAGGACACTTGGACTATCTAGTTTCCCTATCGGGCACTAGGACTATGTAGGTTGCCTAGTGGGCACTTGGACTATGTAGGTACCCTAGCGGGCACTTGGATTATGTAGGTTAACTAGCGGGCACTTGGACTGTCTAGGTTACCTAGCGGGCACTTGGATATCTAGGTTAACGAATGGGCAATTGGACTATGTAGGTTACCTAGCCGCCACTTGGACTATCTAGGTTTGTCGGGGGCACTTGTACTATGTAGGTTACCTAGCTGGCACCTGGACTATGTAGGTCAACTAGCGGGCCCTTGGACTACCTAGGTTAGCTAACGTGAACTTAGATTATGTAGGTTAACTAGGGGGCACTTGGAATATGTAGGTTAACTAGCGGACACTTGCACTATGTAGGTTAACTAGCGGGCCCATGGACTATGTAGGTTTTCTAGCGGGCCCTTGGACTATCTAGGTTCCCTAAAGGGCACTTGGACTATCAGGTTACCGAACGGGCACTTGGACTATCTAGGTTACCTAGCGGGCACTTGGACTATGTAGGCTAACTAGGGGGCCCTTGGACGATCTAGGTTACCTAGCAGGCACTTTGACTATCTAGGTTAACTAACGGGCACTTGCACTATGTAGGTTGCCTAGCGAGCACTTGGACTACGTAGGTTCCCTAGCGGGCACTTAGACTATGTAGGTTCCCTATCGGGTACTTGGATTGTCTAGGTTAACTAGCGGCCAATTAGACTGTCTAGGTTACATAGTGGGCATTGGACTATGTATGTTCCCCAGCGGGCACTTGGGCTATGTAGGTTAACGAACGGGTACTTGGACTATGTAGGTTAATGAACGGGCACTTGGACTATGTAGTTTACCTAGCAGGCACCAGGACTATGTACGTTCCCTAGCGGGCACTTGGGCTATCTACGTTACCTAGCGGGCACTTGGACTATGTAGGTAACCTAGTGGTCACTTGGACAGTCTAGGTTACCTAGCGGGAACTTGGACTATGTAGGTTAACTAGCGGGCACTTGGACTATCT